>NC_089685.1:65996263-66299294 GCF_031753505.1 Anomalospiza imberbis
TGTACTCACTGCTTTAATGGTAAGCTCATGTGCCAGAACAAGTAAGTTTAATGGTTCCACTGCAGAAGAGGATTGTTCTGAGTCTTCTACTATTTGCAGTGGCAGTATGTCTGCCAGTAGAAGCATACTTTTCACAAGAATCAAAGAAGCTGGCAGGGAAATAAATGTATCCTCTTGGAGTAAACCAATGATATTCTGTTTGGACACAGACAACATAAACCAGAGTCATAACTATATTCCTGTCTATTTATGAGGACAAAGCACAAAAAGTGAAAAAAAAATCTATTTTAGAGGCACTATTTCAAACTTATTTAATGCTGCCATCAGCTGTTCTGACTACACAAAATATTCATCAAAGAAAAGCAAGCATTTTTTCCTTTGTGTTCAAACCTGCAAAAGAAGTTTAATGTCTGCCACAGGACGTTTTTCTTGCAGGTCAAGAATAGCAGCTTGCACCATCATTTCAGCCTGAGTCTCAATATCACCAAAGGCTTCTGCCTCTAATATTACTTCTTTTATCACACTTCTGCGCTCAGCCACATCATTTCCTAAAAGAAGAGAACATATGAATAGTAAAAATGCAATAGAAAAGACTTTATTGTGTGTTCTGCCATTCTTAAGTATTTCTACACCAAAAAGTTACAGAAAATATGACATTTTGAATTCCACATTGTACATGTACCATTTCATCAACTGTGTGTCAAATTTACTTTTAAAAGAAAGAAAAATGGCTTAGTTTCTAAACAGAACTAGGTGTAAGTTCATCCAAATGCATGCTTTTTATGCAAGCCACTAACATAATTAAGGTATTTTAGATCTGTTCTACTTATCCAAAAACCTGATTTTAGTTAAAATTGCAAAATAGTAACAGTCTGCACAGAAATTAACCAGAATTTATTAAGTAAGAGTTTGGCAACAGACTTAAGACTGATTTTGGTACTTAAGTGAGCATCAGAGATGTTCATAGATCCAAGGAATGAAAAACATTTTATTCATATCCAAACTTCAAAAAATGTATTTTTCAATATCTCTGTTAAATCCTGGAACATTTTATCCTCTGTTATTACCTGGAACATTTTTAGGAGCTATGTAGGGATATTTTATTTATTGGAGATAGAAAAAGCAAAACATATTTTGAGATTTTTAAAACCAGAAGTACTCAGCAACAGCGCTTTTTAAAACAACCATACTTTCTTAATTACACGAGAACATTTGAAACTTTTAGACACAATTTTCAAAAGATAATGACCATTAAATGAAAATTAATATAATACTTTCTGTTTTCATGTTCTAGGAGAGAATGTGCTCATAAATATATTTTCCTTATTGGATTGGATTAATTTAATACAAATAATTGTGCAGTGATAATACAGCCACAGACTTAATGTTAGTATTTTTAAACTATTAATAAGAATTGTGTCTGTATAGGCTCATTTGCCCATTTTAATCCCAGAACCTAAAGCAAAAAAGTGTAGTACCTTTCATATCACCAACACCATGTATCTGTGTCACGAGTGCAGTCACCAACATTGCTCGACACCTCAGCCACAAATGTACATTCACATGCCCTTGTGCTGTTACACGGGGAGGGAATGAAACACCTTCCATGGTGGAGTCCTAATTAAGTCCCAAAAGCAAGAAAAATATTATTATCTGAGTACCATACTTCACTAAAAACAAGGCACTAGGGCAGCCTTGTTAAATTATTACAAATATATTACAAATAATAGTAACATTCTAAACAGAAATTTATTTTACTATTAGATACATATTTTTAATAGCAGAAGGCCATTTAATATTTAAATTTTAATATATATAAAATAATTTTAAGCATTGAATAGCAAGCCACTTTTTATGTGAGACTCCATAAATATATCTATATACTATATTTGTTATGAAGAATAATTCAGAGTTTGGATTTTATTCCACTCAAACAGGAACACTACACAAACTTCTAAGGCACATAAAAGTCTAATTTTAGAGCAGAATCAGTATCTGTTTCTGGTACCTCAGTAATGACTACAAAGAAATTTTTAGGTTTTGATTTCTAGTTTTTTGTGTTTCTGCTGTTTAGAAACAAATATTAGTGTAATGTAGTAATGTAAGTAGTAATGTAGTAATGTAGTAGTGTAATGTAATCCACAAGTGTTTGTGAGAATTCTCAGCTCAACTCCTTGTGCTCTCTTCATATATTAAACTCTTCATATATAAAAACTCTTTCTATGACTAAAATTCTACACTCTATGTTCTACTACTTGTTTCAGCAAGCAATCTCTGGACAATGCACCACCTGCATTTTACTTATACAGAAAATCATCATGACTGATTTGCATTGATGCAAACGAGGAAAAAAATATCTATAGCTCAGTTACTGACTACAGGACTATCCTAAGAAAAGAGAGGAGCAAGTGCAGAGAGACAGAAGCTCCTGCTATGCAAGACAAACAGTGTTGCTTGTCTGTGTGAGTCAATTTAACTCACTGTGCACTCAAGAGTGACTGTGTGGTGTGACCAACAGGCTTTCCAAAGCAGAGGTCAGAATCCCTGTGTGTTGGACAACAGAAGTCAGCTGAAATCTTGCTCCATGGGGAACATAGCAATGATGTAAAATAGTCCATCTGGGTCTTTGAAAGAGAATTCAGTTTTCAATCAGAAAATCTAAAATACTTTAAGTAAATAATACAAGATTTTCAACTGATAGCTATTTTTCCCTTCCTTTTTGTTTGAGAGGTTTTAAACAAAAGAAGATTTTCAGTGCTGCCATTTGAGAATAATAGAAATAAAAACTGTAATTCCTAACCTCATATAATTTATAATGATGATTACAGAGACATTGAGCACACCATAAGCAAGCAGGTACCCGAAGCATGTCAAAGATCATTTTTTCCCAGGTTAATGGTAACCACATAATACAAATGACTGCTTTATTCTAATATTATGAAAATTGCTCAATACTTAATGCAAGAAAGATTCATATACAAAGAAAGATAAGTTTAAAACAAATATCCACACATACCAAACATTCCCTTTCATTCTCTTCTTCCTGAAAATTTGCTACGCCCGTGCTAAAAACTTTTGCATCTTGGAGAAGTCGAATTGCAGAGAAAGCCAAAGCAACACTGTGGTACAGAGCAATATTATTTAAAAATACTAATTATATTTGCCACTTTATCATTTTATTAAAATAGATACTTCATTCTTTACTATGCCAGAGATGTAAATTACCAGTTACCAATTTTTTCTTCAGTAAAATATTATTACACTCAGACTATTTTCGGAATTTGTAGGCACTGCATTATGAAAATGCCAAAAGAGCAGTAAGAGAACAAGTTTTGCCAGTAACAGACATAACCTGATAATATTTCACTGTTAGGGTGGTCAGGCATGGGAATAGGTTGCCCAGGTATGTGGTGAGTCCCCATGCCTGGAGGAGCTTAAGAGACATCTGGATCCGGGTGATTAAATGTAGTGGTTCAGGGGTCACATTTATGGGTTTAGTGGTTTAGGTGGTGAGGCTGGGTTGATGGTTGGACTTGATGAGCTCAATTATTCTATTATTCTATCAATAGCATATAAGCTCAAATATATTCTGTTGGAGCAATCAAAACAGAACTCCATTATAATTTCCAGTTACACACAGAATCATAGAATCATTTTGGCTGGCAAAGACCTCTAAGATTGTCAAGTCCAACTTTTAGATCTAGTCGAATCAGTAGATCAAGACCAACCATGGCATATCTGTCTTCGGGGATGAGTTCTTAGAAATTAGAAGATGCAAAAGCACTGAAAATTACAAGATATATTAGGAGAGTTCTATATCATCCACAACTAAGATTAATACCTTTATCCTTAAAAAATTTCCGGGCTATGCATTAATCCTTTTGTTAAATCCACAAGGTCAAATACTCACAGGATCTTAGTAAACACCACCAAGGTGATGAGGCAAAACCTCATCAGTAAGAAATAACAGGACATTGCATCTATTGTACTCCCCGCCCCATATCCTAAATTCTTTTCTGGAGTTCACTCTGAACAGCACCTTTGAAAGATACAGACACCATTAGGACTGGAGCAGCATTCAACCCTATGTGTCAAAAAATGATGGACTTAGATCTCAAAATATTGTCACATTTCTTAAAATACGAACTACTGGGATTTTTTTCTTTTTTTGCTGTCTTTATAAGCACTCAGATACCCTCAGATAATGTTCCATTTTCATTATATGTACAAAAATGTACATCTACAGCAGCAGACTTTGTGAATACAATTATTTCATGATATGAAGACATCTGCAAAGCCATCATAGACAGAAGACCTTTTTCATACTAGGAATTGTTGTCCAGAGAACACACTACTCAAAATATTCTGAGAACTGCCAAAATCAATGTCTCTTTGTATTGGTTTCTTCCAGTTGCACATTTTCCTCTATGTCTGTTTTCTTTCATACATCTTCTCTAAAACATTTTTGAGTTGGTTTTGGGGGTTGCTTATTTGGAATTTTTTTACAATTCTACATGTTCTCTGCTCACAGAAATATTTTTCTAATAATTCTAAGCTACCAAAGAGTATGCCTAGCTCACTACTTAAAAGATTTTTTTCAGCAGGTTAATTGTTAAAAATGTATAACCAATGTTCTTATCTATGCTGTTTTTTTACATAGACACTCTTTACATAAAGACTGGCTGCTATGAAGCACATAAAAAAATAGAAAATAATTATTAACACCTTAAAGTCCTTTTTACACTGCCAGAACAGTGCAAAGATCTTTTAATGCAAGAGAGATTCAGGATCTGTGTGAATTTACTGCTTTTGAGATGTTCTTGACTAATGGCTGCAAAGGCAAAGATCTTGCACAAAGAATTCTGAACAAGAGCTGAACTCCTTCTAAATTACACGCATTATTCCGTCAACATATGTATAACCACAGGATGGATAACCTCCTGTTAAGATAAGAGAGCAGTTGGAGTCTTTCTGTCATTTCTGATTCTATCTTCCTTGCTGTTTTTGTGATGCAGATCTGGATGGATTGCACCAATTCAGCACAAATATTCCCCAAAGTAACAATGAGAACCAAAGCCGTTAATATCTCGGCTTTTACCTTTCAGAATTCAATCCTCATGAATCTCCTTCATCATCCCTTTACCTCAGTTTTATTCAACAAAATGAAAACAGAATAAATCTATGTTGAATTTGATGTTGGGTTTCTCTCTAACAACGGAAAAGGTGAAACAGGATTTGCTTATAAAAGCTAACAGAAAAAGGTAAAAAGTATAATGCAATGATGTATCCCAACTGCTTTTTTTAGGAGTTCTCCCCTGAAACCAAGGCATCAAAGTTAAAATTACAGCAAAATCTGACTTTTCTTAAAACATTGCTTGAGATGCTATAGTTCACCTTGGAGAAGGTACAGCACCTAAGAGTATATACAGGTTATTAACAAATACAAACCTAAATTCCTCAGCACCACTGCCTTGAGTTAACTGCTCTTGTCAACATTTAGCATATTGAAAATGAGGCTATTTTTACCTACATGCTTACACGTAAATTTCTTAAGTAAAATATGGACCACAAGCCCAAAGATTAATATATGCCTTGTTTTAAGTCACAATTTATTCACATAAGCAGAGAAGCACACATTTGGGTAATTAAAAAGTTCACATTTATAGGACAGACACCATGTAAGTACTCTCCTTGAGATCAATGAGATTAGTCCTATACATAAAGTTATTCTGAAGCATACATTTTTTTGCAAGACAGAAGCTTGTAATGCAGAAGCTTCCCTTGATGAAATTTTTGTGACCCTCTTCTGCTGTCAACAAGAGTGATGTGTCTATATATTTCCCTTGACAAAATACACATCCTTTTATCAGCTGAATCAGAAAGTGACAAGATGATCAAAATAGGAAAGTACAGCTGACTATAACAATTTCACCACTAGGTCATTTTGCCAAAGGAAAAAAAAAAGATGAATTTCTGTAATATCATGCAAAGTTTGATTTCTAGGCTGGCAGGCAGGAAACATTCAGCTGTCTGAAGAAATGTTTCATTTGTATCTGAGGTAGACATATCAGCAGCTTCCATGGCAGTGCAATAAAACTGCAAAATAGGTTGAAAAAACCCCAAACTCTTAGTTTATTTCTGATTTTTGATGTTTTTTTTCCCTGATACTGACCACTATCAGTATATAAGACCCACTAAACAAACAACCATCAAAAATTTGAAAGTCGCAAAAAGTGATCTATACAATGCTTGACATCCATTGAAATCCTCGATATTCTAAAAAAGTTTCTTCAATCCAAGACAAGTTATGAACCAACAGAGAAACTACTGTCAAGGATATAAACTGCATGGCAAAATGAAGGGTCCTGCATTGAAATGTCTTGCATACACTGGAACCAGTTCAGCAGGGTGAGAACGTCTGAGACAGGACTCTACTAATGTAGATTATACCTAGCCTAGTATCAAGCTAAGATTACACACACAATATTTCTCAAGTGTGCATACTGCTCCTTGATTACTAGTCTACTGACTTTATTATAAATTCAGGGTACTCAAAAGTATGATGAGGTGACTGTCAGCAACTGGTGGATTTCTCCTTGACAATTTATAGTAAATTAATCTAATTCAAAAAGCACTACAATAGATCTCTATTTCATGATGAGGAATGTCCACAAATAACAAAAATTCTTACTTTGCATCTTCCCTAATGATATTATTGCTAAATTATTACATTCCTAGTATCTGAATTTTTGGGAAACTGCTTTCTTTTAAAATAACATACACAAAACCTGGGGGAAAGACCACACTGCAGACCGTTACTATTTTCAGTTCAATAGGCTATACAGTACTGTGAAGCTCCTATCCTTGTTAATCTTTATTGATGTACCACAACAATGCAAAAGAAATTGTGCTATTTAAAAGGTATTGATTTTGAGAGTGTTTATTCAGCTAAGAGAGCTGAGAGAAGGAAGGTGGCTTGTTTTATAACAGAATAAACAATTTTTTAATTGGGTAAAAAAAACCACTGAGACTGATTTATCTATTGGCCTGACCAGCCACCTACCACTTCATCAGCAATCTTCATCACTATTTCAACAATAAAGAAAGGGTTAATTTTTTTTTTTTTAATGCTTACTGTGCTATAAGATTTATTGTAGCAATTCTGGTGTGTTTGGTTAGATTAGACCTAACAAACATTATAAATACTGATTCCATTGTACCAAATCTCAATCTAGTCTGGCAGGTGATGGTGCTACACTGCACTATGCTCCATCTGTAGTTAGCAATTTGTACGCCCAAAGATTTTGCCCTCTAATAAAAGATGAGATAAAAAGAGCTTCACACTGATAAAATTATCATGCATTGTTAAACTAACATCCTTTTTACACAAATTAATATGAAATTACAGGCAGACAAATTCTCCTAGGTAAAAGACCAAAGCAATGCTTGGAATTTAAAGAGTTAATGTATTTCTGTATGTCCACTGTACTCCAAGGATGTTAAAATTGTAACTTCATTAAATTCTCCAAAAGAAATCAGAATCTCAAAAAAAAAAAAACCCAAAAAAAAAAAAAAAAAAAAAAAAACCAAATCACAGAATTCGGGAATGTTAATTTGGAGAAAATATCAGGCAGATATATAGAGATAAATCAGCCACAGAGATAACAGAACAATATTTTAGACACTATAACTAACAACATGCTGCTAAACAATGCCGTTAAAATCTCTTTTTTTAATGTTTACTTCAATGCTTTTTAATCACTGTAATTTAAAAAAAATAATGTTGACATTTTAATTTGAAACTAATAAGTGTATCAAGAAGAAATGTTCCTTTAGGACAGAAATACAGGGCATTCTAGAACAAAGTAGAATTCAGTAGTTCAGAGATACAATTAGTATTCTGTTGTACAATTTAAAATTATAAGAACACGCATGGTCTAACATATCCAGACTTTAACCAAAATCATGAAGATTGCAACTTTTTCTTTGTTTTTATACAACATTTTATGACAAAAACATCTCACAGAGAAATCGTAACTGATTGTCTGGGGCGACTGAATATCTGGTCTTTTAACTGATCAACTTTTAAAAAGCAAAATAAAGCAATAATAAAAAAATTAAACGCCTCTGTATCTTACATTTGTAAATATACTAATGGAGTTGTTATTGATAACTACTGAGATTTGCAATATTGATGTAGTAATAAAGAAATTATTTTTTAATCACTGTGGTGAAGGCTGTGCAAGATAAGGCTGTTCATAGTATTACCTGAGAGCTGCTTGATGCCTTTGCTGAGAAATAGCAGCAAGTTCAAGTTTGGCCTCAATAAGAGCCTCTAAATCTTCCACAGAATATCGAGATATGTCCCCATCATATTTTTCCTGTATGTCCTGTACAAGATAGCTCAGACTTTCTCCAGCTTCTGTCAATAAAATCCCCTAGAGAAGAACACAGGGTTGTATGATTTTAAAAAGCAAAGAAACAAAAATTTTCTTTAGAATTTTTTTTTCTGTATAGCCAGCTATCACTGCATCCTAAAATAAATCAACTTAAGTGCAATATGCCTTTTCTATAAATGGGGTGGGGTGGGTAATTCTGATTTTGTCAGGTTTTCAGAATTCTGGTGTGTTTAGTTAGATTAGACCTGTATGTGTTTAAATCAGCAACATCTTAACTGTGTCTGTACTATTGCCATGCATGCTTAAATCCATATTTTGAGGCTTAGCAATGCTATTCATTAATTTCCCAGTCTTTAAATATTAGCTATACTTGATAATGTTATACTATACTTCTTACTATGCTTAGTAATTTTAAACAATAAATACAATATTAAAAACAACATTAAAGCTGTCAAAATAAGTATTTCTTTCTTTATTTGCTATATTTTTACATCCTTGTGTGCAGTATGTACCCTCAAAGTTCAATTATAATTTACAGTCTTTCTGATCAAAAAATCTGTAGGAAGCTGTAAAAAACACATCTAAAAAGAAGTTAATTTTAAATTAAATCTCAATTGTGGAGCTTTCAGCAGAATTAAAAATTAATTTAAAGGTTTGTATCATCCAATACATTACTTGATTAAAATTCAGAGCTCGACTTAAAAAAAATCACAAAAATCCCAAAACATAAAAACTCCTCCAAAATAATAGAATAGTTAAAGAAAAAATAAGAGTAAGAAATATATTGTGCCTCTTAAATAAGCCCTATTCAATTAAAGTCAACATTTCTATTTTAGTTATTTTCAAGGTGCTATTTTCAAATTATAATAAAACTCAAGTTTCTAGTGTATGACCTATACCAACTGCCATACAAAATCATCCTCCCTTCTCCAGACGTACTTTTTGTATTAGTTTGTTTGTAACAATGGCCAAAAGTAGATACTTCCAAAGTGGAAGGACCCTCTGAATAAAGAATTTGTCAGCCCTTAATTTTGGTCTTTTTGTGATGTGAAACTGACAAGCATAAAGTTTACAATTAAACAAAACAAAATCCAACTAAACAAAACCCCTTCAAACAAAGAAGCTAATAAGCTGTGGTATGTTTTCTTCAAAATAAAGTAGCAGAAAGAGCTACATGAAAAATTTGATATATTTCACATATGAGAATGGTAGAGAATGGTTTTTTATTTGTATAGCATATTGCCCCATCAAAGAGTCTCTGACATGTTCTACAGACTGAACCTTCTGAAAGGAGATTTCAAGATTTTATCTTGAAATCCCATTGTCTTTACCTTTCATGCTGAAATAGTCATACTGAGATCCGATTGTGGAAATATTTCCCACCATTTGAAATATGATGCACCAAAAATGAAAAATGATTGCACCAAATCGTGAACACGTCGGGCACAGCTAGTAAGACTACAGTCAAATTGGAAACAGAAATTTTTAGTCTCCTTTTTCATACCATCCTCTCATCATAATTTCTGTTACATTGAAGGCATTAGCAATTTTTTTTGATCAATCTGTATTTTCTTAATCCTTTTCTCCTAAAAATCAAAATTACCTTCAGCATGGCCATATTTAATTCGTCTTTACAGTCAACGAGATGCACCATTCTGTCTCTTTGTTCTTGTTGTCTTGAATCCCGATCAGCATCAACTGTCAAATACATTGCGGATAAAATTTCAGCTAACAGATGCATTCTCAGTAATTGGAAGAACATAGTCCTTTTCTCTCTACTTACAACTGGGACTTTCAACATCAAAATAAGTAATAATGTAACTAATTAATAATAATAATAGTAGTAGGAGAATAATAGAAGACTAATAAAAGAACCTTAACAAGTCTTACTGCTTATTTCAATAATGACTGAATTTTTCAGCAACACTTAAAGTTAATATTGTTCATAATGTGACATATTAAGTCAGATGCAGTTAAAAAGTTAAAAAAATGCTTGAAACAATATAAATAAACTTTTGCACCGTCCTTATAATTACCTTTTAGATTTGATGCTGTTGTTTTGCTTGGCTCTGGCAAGCGGTTGTTGTCAACAGAATATACCATTTTTTCAACTTTTTCAGGTATATTATTTATTGTGGCAGCAAGAGAAATTATGAGATGCATTTTGGCTAAGGTTAATTTATTCATAATTTCTTGGCTGCATAGTGGCATCACTGTTAAAGACAGATTCCAATTAAATGTTTCTTCCAGTACCTACAAGAAGGTTAATAATTGGGATTATTTGAAATTACACATTTTACATTTTTCTTGTTCAGGACATATTCTGTTTCTATTAATAATGACACAAATCAACAATTAACGTGAATAATATTAGTAATATTCTCATTTATTATGAGCGAGTAGGGTTTTTTTCCAAACTTCACCCCTTAGTAGCACTTGCTACAGCCCCAGAGTCTGGTTTGACAGCAGAAGGTGCATCTATGAAGTTATAGCTATTATCTCTGCAAGTTCTAGTTTTCTGCATTGTAGGTGAATCTGTAGTTCAAAAATTTCAACTCAAAGAAAAGTCTGCTGTAAAGAAAGGAAAAAATTCTGTATCACATAATTTTAGCATATTTCATAGACTCGTTGCCATTCAATATAGCATCCTTGTTTTATCACGAGTTTAATAGTCTCACTTTAGATTAATAAATTTAGAAGTTGAAAGTCTACACAGATTTGCAAGATCATGAGACCAGTAACAGCATCACATATACTGTGAAGTGTACAAATCAAAAGCTCAAGCTAACGCACAACTTCAAAATAAATCAGAAACCAGTGAGATCAAAAGCTGTCAAGATACACTTCTCATTTCCATTCTGTAATACCAACTGTTGTAGGATACACAGAAGCTTACTGTAAACATGAGAGAAAAGTGGAGGGGAAAAGGTAGGGGTTGTAATTTACCAATTTGTTTTAACGGTACAACTTTCTCAAATTCTGCAACCATTTACCCCTACCAGCTCAATGGATCTATGAGAAGGTTAATAAAAGGAAATTATTAAAACTTAAAAACACAAAAGAAGTTAGTGGTAAGTAGGTGATTTTAATTAAAATGAGAAAAGGACTGTTTAGACACTGGTTTATAGAGTCACAATTAATTTTTTTTCCCCCCAGAAACAGACTTCAACCCCCATCTGAATTAGGACAAATCTATCAAGACAATTCTGACTGATAGAAATTAAAACATTAAAAGCCTGACACGCTCAATATTTTAGCAGGATAAACACCAGACCTTCCATATCACAACAAAGTCTGAATACTCCCATTAGTGTGTTTTGCACAGAAAAGCCACAGATTTGTACACGCTAGATCTCCCATCTGAAAAATGGTGACAACGGTAGTTGCTCTTCCCTTGAGAGGTCAGTCATAAAATTTAAGATTTAGGAAATATTAATCCATTGAGAAGAATATGTCTTCTCTTTACTGGACTTTTTAAATAATAACAAGGATATTTTCTCTTAAGACAGAGAAATAAATATTTATGTATAGCATAAAACATTTACCTCTTTCAGGTTTTTTTTACCTGCAAATTTGTAGCAGTCATGAGAGATGCTGAGGAATCAAATTTCTGTAAGGCCTGTAAAATGGAAAAAACCGAAGAAAGCAACGTGTTACAATATGAGTATAAAACCAATGAATTAACAGAGGTGGAAGGAGAGAAATTTCCCTTCAAATCAGCTCATTAAACTCAATTTCCTCTGCTTCACTGTCTGTAACACAGAGTAAAGGAAACAAACATGAAGTTTGTCCAATGCTTGACAACTCTTTTATTGCAATATTTTTCCTACTGCTCATGCTGAATTTCACCTGGTGCTCTGTCCAGAAGTCTTTTGTCATGTCACCTACCCAAAAGCACCACTCAGATAAGGTAGACCTTGATTACATTCATCCAGGATTAAATCATTAGCTTCTTTTGGTACGTGCTTGGGAAACAGGGAAAGGATGGTTATGGGGGAGGCTTACCCAACAACCTGATCTGCCTGCACAGGTATGCTCACAGTAAGACAAGAGTCCAGGTCAATTGTTAACAGCTTCCAACCCTTGTAGCACATTAGTGACCAGATAGAGGGAAAATCAAACTGACCTGGGGTGCTGTGAATTCAAGGCTCTGTGGGCAGCAATAGCTCTTATGGCCCAGCATCTCCTGAGGCTCCCCCACCCTCCCCAGGGCCCAAGACCCCATGTCAGCTTTATCCATATTCTTCATGCCTGCATATGAAATCACATATTGTTTTTTCTACAGTAGTATTTACAGTACTCAGTATATAAAACATGTTTCAAAATTGGTTTCTGTTCCTGCTGTTTAGTGAGAAATTTTAATGTCATTCAAAGTCTACTATTTGATTCATCTATTGAAAGAAATTTAGGAATTTCTTCGGAACATGTAACAACTTGCAGATGTGGAGTATGTTCAGTTTAATGAAAAAAATGGATTGTTACAGCTCAATCTCATACTTTTCTGGTGTTTACCTGCATTTGTTCAGTATATCTGTATCCTGCTGGTATTTTCCATGGAATTCGCTCTCCCGAAATAAGCAAAGACAACTCATGAAAGGCCTCCGTAAAAAATCCTATATCTGTAAGTACTTTAATCTATGAAAAAATAACATAGCCTTGGATTTGAATGTTATTCATTATTCTTTTTGCTCAAAATAAAATGTATTTAAAGGTAATTTTCAAATAGATTTGGCTACCAGAATAGTACATTGATGGAGAATGATCTTCAATGGAAAGAAATATTTTACATATTATAGTAAATAATTTCAAAAATGGGTCTTTCCCTTTAAAAAAAAAAAATTCTTTTGAAAGTTACTTCTGACAAAGGGAAAGAACTTGCTTCATCTGGTAAGAGGTTTGACTGGCTGTCCAAGATCAGCCCCTTATCAAACTCTAATTCATAGATTTTACTCATCTTAGTCTTGCAGTGCTCAGCTACTCTACCTAACCCATATCAACATTTCCTGAAATTATCTAAAACCAATATCACATTGACTCGTAATACTTGTAATAACTCTTGATAGGTAGATGCCTTAAAAAAACCCCAAAACTCTCAAATTATTTAAACAACAACAAAAGGTGAACATTAGTGAAAAGACAAAAATCTGTTCCTAGATTTCATGGAACCTTGTTCTACCATGACAGTAGGAAAAAATCCAGAAGTGAACATTTGGGGGGAAAATAGTCATTCATGTTTTGCACTTAAGAAAACATTTAAAAGAAAAGTGGAACAAGACAAAAAATACCAAGTGAGAAGTCTGGACCAAAGAAAGGAAAGCTCTTCTTCATTAAACAGAGAGTAGAAAGAATTTATGGAAGTACTCAACAGCATATGTAGGAAATTAACAGTAAAACTTTTTAAATAGCTCTGCATGCTACTAAAATTGAGACTATAAATAATAATTGCATTTAGATAGTACCCCTACCATCTGCCGTGCTAAGAAAGGCTAAGCAACAGCTGAACTTCAAAGCATTACTTCTCATAGTAGAAATACATGAATATTAAATTGCTTACATTAAAAAAAGAATTGAAAAGCTTATTTGAAATACAATGTGTTTTGAGAAAAAGAAAGTTTATTTGATTACCTTGAGGATTCTTCCTTCAATGCATTTAGCTGGCTCCTTACAAATCTCAGATACAATATATTGGTATAATGTGAAAAGAGGTAAAATCTGTAGCAAAATAGAAGGTCATGCAGCTATAAACATCATATAGGGTACAATTATGGAAATACACATTGCAATTACATTTTAAAAGTGTATAGATAATATAAGATTACTGCTTTGACCATCACACACCATCACTACTTCTCTTATACTTTCTTAAAGATTAATGCATTAAAAAGTTCTTCAGCTCGCTAAAGCTAACCCCTGATACTACCTTATATGTGATTCACAATGTAGGATATGAAGTTTGTCCAAATTATTCTCTGTGTTCAAGGTGGGGTATTTTACCACATCATTGCTGAGTAAACCTACCAGAAACAGGTTGATAAAAGGGATTTCTAAAACTGCCTGCATTTAGATGCCATATTTTTCTCAATACAACTAACAGAAGAATAGAATTCTGTACACTTTTTAAAATAAGCACAATGAAGTCCTGCAACTAAGTGAAATTTTACCACTTGTAAAATAAAGTGGATGGTGATGAGACTTACTGACAGATTTATTTACATTCATTTTAAATTTAATTGTTTTTGTAGGGACAACTAACAAAAACACATTTTAAAACTGAGCTCAGTTAAAGTATAGAGACATTGTATATCCCTCCAGTATCTGAAGGGGGTCTACAGGGAAGCTGGAGAGGGACTCTTCATCAGGAACTGTTAGTGATAGGACAAGGAGTAATGGGTACAAAGTGAAAGAAGGGAAATTTAGGTGTAGATAATAGGAGGAAGTTCTTTACTGCGAGGGTGGTGAGACACTGGAGCAGGTTACCTGTGAACTTGTGGATGCCCAACCACACAAGTGTTCAAGGCCAGGCTGGATGAGGTGTTGAGCAACCTGGTCTAGCGGGAGAAATCCTTGCCCTTAGCAGGGATGATCTTTAAATGTCCCTTCCAAACCTAAACATTCTATGGTTCTGTGATCTATTGTTATACAATATTTCAGAAAAAGCAGATTCTTTCCTAACAGATTTATGTGTTTATTGAAAATGAAAGAACTTCCAAAATTTAATTACTGTTCAGCTTTCACATTTTTCTTCACTTTAAAATGTCCCCAAGCTTAGAAAATGCTAACAGCATTGTTGGATTTTTGTCAAATTCACTTTAAGTTTTCATAATGTAGCTTAATACTTCTGAATTTGGATTACAAACGCTTGAGGCAAAAGTTTTAATTGTACCCATAGAGTTTCCTACTGATATTTGAAGTAGTTCAACAAAATTAGTCTTTGAAGTTTTATTTTTAATAAAACTTGAATCTTGATGTATTTTGATTTAAGTGTCAAATCAACTTAGCACCCACCATCCAAAACATTCCCACACAATAAGCATTCAGGGGAAATAAAGCTCTCATTCAGCTAAAAGTGCAATTGCTTTGACCATGATCCATGAACTGGATCTATATTCTGCTGGCAAAAGCGCAGAAAGAATCAAAGATGTGCATGGCCATGTGAAGCAAGCAGTCAAATGAAGTGCCTCTGTCTCCAGGTAATTGTCTGCTCCTGGATTTTACTGGATCTCCCATAGCAAGGACAGTTACACAAAGCTAAATAACAAAATGAACTCCAGCAGTGCAGGGTGGGAAAAAGCAACAATGGGAGTTAGCCTGAAGTTCTAAAAGAAATCAATCCAACAAATGGCTTACTGACAAGAAAGGTGTAACATCTTTCTGCCTTCTCCTGTCTAACTCCTCTTCCATCTCTACCTCCTAACCTTTGTTAGTCCTTGCTGCCAGCCCTGCAATCTTTTCCCTTCCCTGGCACTGGCTCTGCCACTTGCAGGACCTTGTCATGAGTCGATTCAACTCATCAAAAGAGGAAAAATCTATCTACTTTTTCAGATGGAGAGTTTTCTGTCATGCTTGATTTACAGAGGTATAAAATAATCACCTGACAGGAAATTCTATTGAAGCATACAGAACTAAATTAGAAAAGAGAGAGTATTGCACCTTTTTCAGTACCAGTAATCAATTCAATGTATTTATTCTAATGTACAGCACTGCACCTTTGAAGGAAGCTGGATTAAAGTGGAAATGGTCAGCCGTTAAATGGAGGAAATAGGAATATGACCAGCATAGGAGTGAAGTTATAGAAACACTTCATACAGAGGAATAAGAGAACATGAAAAGGAGAAAGGCAGAAGGGATTTTTATCTACTGGAAGCTGAAGTATTGAAAGCATTCTGGACATACTGCATTTAAAGTATTTTTCTGTAGAGTGTATTTTAAGTAGCATGTAATAGAAAATTTCCTCTAAAATGCCTAAGCTAAATGAACCATGTGTTGTCATCTTCCAGAATAAAAACAAATCCTGTGTTTTCTAAAACTTGTATGCAGCAAGCTATACCTTATTTTAAATGCCACAGAACCTAGCCATAGGGGTATTTTGCTAGAAGTTCTGAGGAATCTCATAAGTACACCCACACAAGAAAGTAAGACCAGGTGTCTTAAAAATAATTTCCAGATCATAAAAATAATACTTACTATTAAATTTTGTTTTGCACAATGTAGTTCAAGCATAATGAAATTCAGACTTGCAACTACAGTAGAGATATCAGCTCTGTAGCGATCAGAGAACAGGTCAATACCAGGAATAAGAATATTTGTTTCATATTGTACAAAGTCACAGTCAGACGTTGGATGTGGAAGAGAAGCTCTAAACAGGGTCTGAAAGTAATAACAATGAATTATTTGTGAAAAGGTGTACAAGTATTAGTGAGACACCATAAACTCCAACTCATAAATGACTTCACAAACACAACTCCATCAATGTCTAATTATTCTGCTGTTTCCAGCCACAATATCCAATACATTTTTAGAGAAAATGTTTTATGTGTGAAGTTGATGGAGAAATAAACAAGCTGTAAATAGTCTGAGGACAGTATGTCTCCCATTGTTTCTGGGAGAGTTGCTGACTTTACGGCCAGTTAAAAGCTAGTTCCATCTTTAACTAGGTCAGATACTGCAGCTTATTAGCTAGTGCAGCTTAAATCATTTAACTTAAAGCTAACATGAAATTTAATAATTTTTGGGAGAGTTGCTGACTTTAAAGCCAGTTCAAAGCTCATTTCACTCTAGCTTCACCTTTAACTAGGTCAGCTAGCACAGCTTAAATCATATAACTAAAACTAATATGAAATTCAAGGAAATAATTTAAATGTTCTCTCTTAAAAAGGGAAGAATGCTAACATTGTATCTGATGTTGGACATTCCTTCCCAATTGTGTTTATTTTGGTATAATTAGCAATGATATGCTAGAGAAATTCGCATTTACACTCAGATCTGAGATATTAACAAGCCTAAAGCCTATACCAGAGGTGGAATTTAAACAAGGTTATAAAAGCTTTCCAATTCAAGGAACAAATTATGGCTTGAACTTCTTGCAGTACAGTGACAGTAATTGATTATATTTTTCAAGAAAATCACCCTGCTAGCTGCTTCTATCCCAATTAATATCAGACCCACTTCAGTCAAGTCATAATTATTTCTACTGTTATACAACTGGAACCAATGCTTGCTGCCATTTCTGTCGACAAGAGGAATGACCATTGTTCAGCTTTGTGACTGTTCAGCAATTACAGTGCTAGAAGCAAGTAAAAGTTCTCCTTTACTTTTGTTTCTTCAACTTGTTCTCCCTTTGGTGAACTTAAGGAGTTTTCCAATGCGGCCTAGGACAGGTTTCACAGTCACAATCACGACACAAGATACCAGACAGTGTCATTGCTTGGTTTTGGAGGAAGCCAGATAACTCCCTGAAGCTGCACTGGGATAAGTAATCATTGATCCCAGTAGAGTATAACTGGCAGGATACTTGCAGATATTTTTCTATACTACTTTTGATACTGGCATCTTAACTTCCATTTAAAAGTAAACTGAAATGTTATGATTTTTCTCTACAGGTCTTTTTTCTGATAGTCTGCAAACCTAATTTTAATGATCTTATTTTCTTTCTATGTGAAACTGGATAATTTTTAATATCCTCTGGTTTTAGAGCAAACTTATTATAGAGTTCAGATTTTAGTATTACAAAATATTTTTCAGTGCTACAACATATTCAAAAATTTCTTTTTTTATAAAGAGGCTGTGCTTTTTTTTTGGTTGAAAATTTAAGACAATCTGTGAAGACTCTACAGATCTAAAAGAAAGCACTCTGCTGTTGTTGATGCCATACAGCTCTTCCTGAGCAGAATACTTCAAGAGAATAAAAATATATTTGACTATCAAATGTTTTAGTCATCTTCCTTTTCCAGTATTTTTTCTCTGAGACACTCTAGCCTCCTATTGAAGTGATAATTTTTAGGCTATAATACAGAAATAATGTCAAAAAACAAAGATTAAAAACATTGTATCTAATATGCATAAATTGTCAACTACCTCTGATCTCCATTTTTCCTTTACAACCAAAACAAGAAGAGAATTATTTTAACAGAGGGTCATTTTAGAAGCAATTTTTTAACTTCATGAATATGAACTGAAATTGCATCCTTACCTTAAAAAGTATAGCAGAAAAATAGCAGTATTTTGTTCTTAATCTCATCTTTGATGTTGTTATATACCTAAAGCACAACAAATAATAAGAAATACGAATGTACCCATCAATATAAATTACTGAAATCCTTGGGTTTTTAGTCTAATGTGATAATAATACTAACACAACCTAGATGTTTTTCCTACTGGAAAACAACTGCTTGTTTTTAAATAGGTGCCCAGCCACACCATGCAAAGAAGTTTTTGACCGAAGACATACCTAGACAAAAGGAGTTGTCTAGATTATCTTCAAACTTACAGGAGAAACACAAGCAATCTAAGTGCAAACTCCATCTCATACAAAACTAAAAAGATAAAGCAGATTAGGCAACTCGCACTTTAAAGTGTATTTCTTTCCATAAAGGAAGCCTAAGATAACTAACACATGGAGTTTAACATGGCAGGTGTCTAGCCAAATGCAATGATTCCCACACAGTACCTCACCAGAGTGTTACACCATCCTGGTAGCAGGGTAGTCCTATGATTAACAGTCCTATTTTGTCTTTACTTCAATATTGGAATCCCTTAATCTGCACCTCACAGCCTATGACTAAGTTGCTGTACAAAGAGCAATAAAGAGAAAGATGTTTAACAGTCCAAGTCATGTCTAAACACAAAAGAACTGCCTGAGGGAGAAGCCAGGAGGACAGCTCCCTCCAAATCCTGCCCGGATTTGGAATGGATGAATTAGCAGCAAATGGACAGTATCCAGTGCAGCAAATAGGTGCCACAAACACCTGTAAAAGCACCTAGGGACTTGGTCTCACCTAATTGGACCTGAGACTGAACCACAGCTCGGAATTAGAAGAGCTGTCATTCATAATCAAGTTAAGCTCACTCCTTTTCCTTTTGGGTGCTAATTCTAAGTATGGCAATACCACTTCAATCTGAAATACCCATGCTAGTACTTGCAAAGCTACCTTGACTTATAGACATTTTACAATGCTATTAATACAAACTGCTTCACAGGTAAGGCAATTTACTAAAGGATGAAACTCAGCCCTTTCATGGTTATAATGTTTCTAAGGTCATTTAATGCTGTCTTGGGTACTTCTAGATTTATATTTTGTACAATACATCGAGGAACAGTTCGATTTACAGGCAGTAAATCTGACCTCAAGATATATTAATATTTAATATGTGCAGTAACTTGGGAAATGTGGTATTTTGATTGAAAATCAATATGACTGTAAAATCCTCACACTTATGACTTTTTATCATTTTGTTTTCTTTTAATGATCTCTCCATATAACATACAGCTGCATTTATGATCAAAGATGAGCACTCTAGAAAAGGGAAAAACAATATTCTCCAAAGAAGCAAATTTCTCCCTGAAAGGAAAAATTACTCTGCTTTTGATGAGTCCTTTTTATAATAACTCATTATTGTTTTTTAATTAATTTGAAGTTGCCTCATATCTTGGATGGGCAATTTGTTTAAAATACGACAGAAATACATATATGGGTAAGATACTTACTGAGCTATCTTAGCCACTAGGACTGCTGCATGTAAACAACCCCAAGCTCCAGCCTGAGAGAGAAATTTCTGACTCATATCAGTTGATATTCCAACTGCAAAGCAGTCTGTAGCATCTTTTGGAAAACTTAATTCTTGCCAGGTGTTAAGAGCATCAGCAATGTCAAGTGTTTCATCAAGGGATTGACACCAGTATTTAAAAGCAGCTCTGTAACATAAAAAATACCATCATATTGCTGACATTTTCCAAGGTGGAAGATAAGACTTGCTTCATTTTTCCTTTATTGCCTGAGATTTAACTAATTCTGATTGGGTCAAAAAACTGAAATACAGTTTCTACAACACAAAAAAAAGAGAGACCATTCCTGGTCAAGAGACTTATTGGGACTCAAATCATCAAGCCATAGACATTACCTCTTAAAAACACAAAATCGTATCATAAATTTGCTTAATGGCAATTAGGTAGCTAAGAAAAAGAAACAATGTATAGGAAAAAGCCCTCTCAAAATATAGCTAACAGTAAGTCAGATGAAGGAAATTATATGGACTAGTGGACAGCACAAGAACTTACAAGACATTTGAGAGGCACAGGACTGACAATTTAAAAATGAAATTGTGCTCTTTTTAAATCCAGTAACTATGTACCTTTTATTTCCAGCATAAAAGTGAAGATTTCCAAGTTCATGTAGAGCCTGTACCTTGAGGTCTCTCTGGTTACTCATTTCAAGGATTCCTGTAATTTATTTTTAATCAATTAAAAAAAACACATTGTCATATCATTAAAACGGTTACTGAACCTTGAAAAAATCTGGCATGAGTAGACACGAATTCACATGTATTTCAATGCACAAATATTCTTTTTTACATTTATTGGTCTTGTAGATTTTACCTTCAAATGTACCATTTCTTATTTCAACTAACTTTGAAAGCAAAAATAAGATATATGGACCGTTTTACATAATCTTTTGTTATTTTGTTTTTTCAGACCTCTCAAATTTCTTCCTGTTCAGAAGATAAACTGGAAAGCAGGTCATTGGCCCTGCTAAGCAACTCTGCCTGCATACAGCACAGTAGCACTCTCACAGACTCATTTTTGGAACCCGTGCTGCAAGAAAAACCACTTAGAGCATCTGTTAGACCTACTACACTTGGCCTGTTTAGCCATACAGCAAAAACAGGTAGTAGTGAGGAGCTGTGACTGCGCGAGTAAAGCCATACCAGAATGTAAGATGGAAGCCAAGTTACTAGGTCACATATCCAAATGCACAGAATCTCAAGTCTGTTTGCTAGGAAAAAGAACTGTCATGGAATTAAAATCAATCTGCTAAACATTGTATCAAATTCTGAACTGGGGATTAATCAGCATAACACTTCTGTAACAATGCTTTTTCATAAAATGAGATAACCATAGCAATTATGAACCAACTAGAGGCTTGTTTAGGATCTAATGCAGATTTTCTCAATCAAGAGGAAGAAGGTTGTACATTCCTGGAAACCAGCCTTCAGATAGCTACAGCTGTCTGACAGATGAAAAATAACAATGGAATAAACATATATAAACACAGGTAGAATGTTGTTACTTTTTATCTGTAAGCAGAAATTTATGAAAAAATTACCTATTGTTTGTTCATAGGAAGAGACAACTACTGAAAGCTGTGACTTTGGTATTGGTCTACTCTCAACCATACTGGAGAAATTATATTTTTCTTGAGAAAGGTCACACGGTGTCGGTAGAAATATCACTTCATCTACCATGCTAAATTTCAGCTTTCTGCTTGAAGATATATGACTGCTGATTGCTCTTCCAGCATTTTCTAGATTAGAAAAGTGATTTATATGATCAGTTTGGAAAAGTATTATACTATTTCTAGCACACCAAATATTTCCAAACAATGTTAATCAAACAAATATAAAATTGCTGTGTACCCTATTTCCATTTGGTTTCCTATGTTCTAATTCTGTGTGTCTCCTAATTAAACATGTTGGACATAATTCATTGGTCACTGTAACCAAAAGGTATGGGCTCTGTTAGAGAAAAGAAACTTGGGAAGATCTACCAGTCAGTCCTATGGTCCTATGACAGAGGTATGGCTGCAGACAGACAGGTGACATAGCTACATTAAAAAAAAAAAAAAAATCATCCAACTATTAGACAAATCATAGGAAATCAGGCTTAGAGCTTGTGCTTACAGAACTTCAAATTTAACTTAATATTCTGTATTTTTTCTAATTCTCAGTTACTAAAACTTGAATTTAGAAAAATCTGTTCCTTTCACTCTTTGCTATTTTAACTGTATACACTTTATTAAAGGCAAAACACTTCAGTGAATCACTCACCTTGTGTATGTGCAAGAAACAATGAAAGTAGTTTCCTGCTGTGTCTCAGTGCTCTGCTTTGATATTTAGATTTTTCTAAAGTTTCTTTAAAACATTTCAGTGTATCATTCACATCAAGAGGCACACAAACTAGGGCTTTTGCTTGATTGTGATCTAAACGGAGTTAAAAATTATGGAGAAAAAATTGTAATTTATAAATAAATATTTTTAGTAAATCACCCTGTAAAACATGTTTGAACATTTTCACAACTTTTAAACTAAAGAATATTAAAATATTCCTCTTTTTTTCCTGTTGCTTTATGAATTAACAAGCAAATTATTAACCACTAGAAACATTAATTCTGTCAATAACAGTGCTGATTCACACTAACTTTTGGGTATATTGCTGGATATCCAAAAATAACAAGAGAAAATAAGATCAAGACCACCAAACTGCCTCAAAGGCAATAGGCTATTTGGCACCTGCTTTCCTCTGCTTTCAGACATAGTCTAAATATATTTTGAAGGCTCTTGACAACATTATAATCCATCCAAAATATCAAGAACAAGAATTTGAAGACAAAAATTTGAAGCTCCGTTTATAACAAAAGACAAATTGTAGGACAAGTGGAAGACTATGATAAGGAAAGGAAGCAGAATTTTAAAAAAATTCAGCATAAAACAAAGACAAACTCTGGGAGAAAAGAGAACACACAATACTGAATTGTGCTCTGACCTGTAGAATCATTATTCGTTGGAGGATTGAAAAAGCATCCAGGAAAAACTCCTTTACTGACAGAACGAGCAATAGGCAGCTGTAATTTGTACCCTATGTAGTTTCTGCAGCTCATCTAAAAAGCAGGATTTGTTTCATGAGAACTGAATAATATTAAGAAAAATAAACATTTGGTTCTTACAGTTAAATATCTATATACTCAGTTGTATGACAAAATAAAAAGAGGACTAATTAAGAAAGACACCAGTGGCCCATAACTAGTATTCTTGTCATCAAGAGGTGAAATATTCACACCTAAATACTGGATATAAGTGTTTCGAAGTTACTGCACTAAACTTGTCTCTTATTTGATATTTGCCATAATTCCTAGCAACTCCTTGATGTTCTGCAAATATTCCACCTTTTATTCTCCAGATGAATGCATGCTTGCACAGAGCCTGTCACCTAAGCATGCCTAAAGGACATGCTGCCTGGGAAACACAATAGAATGCTCCATAGGGAGATACAAAGTAGCTCTAAGCAAGTGACAATGGCAGCCTAACTCTGGCAGAGAAGCAAACTTCCAGACTTCTATAAAGGACTAATCCACAACAGACTTTTTATTTTGCTAATGTAGTTACACCACTTCAGAAGCAGAAGGACCAACAAAACTAGTTCTAGACTCTCTGAATGGCACTGATTTATGAAATGCAACCATAATTTCCAAATGTCTTACCTGAAATCCTTATTGCTATTAGCTAACACTAGTCTTTAATCTGTAAGCTGTCTTTCAAAATTATGAGTACTTTTCCATAGCTTAGTTATCAGCACTATGAAGGGGTTTGCTATGGTGCCCTTTTATAGACAAAGGACCGTGTTTGAATGGCTGGGCCAGAGAGAGTCAGCAGGAAACAGAGAACACAGAGCTCCTCGGCTGCCCTTGCAAGCCACGGGTGCCTTCAGAGTCCCTGTGCACCCTGGGCACCACTGTGCTGTCTCTAGGCAAGGCAGTGGCTCCTGAACCCCATGTTCATGTTCAGAACAAACCTCTTTGGTACTCCAAATCCTACTTCCCCCTCCTCTCCTTCAAGTCCTCTCTTTACATTAGTGATAGAAACATCCTAAAAATATCCACAGTGAGACTGACTTCAGCAAAACTTCTTAGAAATAAGGCTTACATTAAAAAAAAAATTTGAAAACTAATAGCTAATTCAATGAAAAGCTTCCAAGTGGCACTGTTAAGTAAATATATAGAGCCATGGTTTTTAATGAGAGGAACTTGCTGAGCTGCTTAGAGGTTTTTTGGTGGTAATCATGTTTTTTTAATCGGCATTGTCTGTGTTCGGTTTAATTCAATTTTATTAAATTTGGAGCAGTGTTCCAAAGCAGAAACAAAGCAATATCCAGATAAATATTTTAAGGTTAAAGGAGGGGCAGCAAGAAATAACATGAAATTAGATTTGGGCTTATAATATGGAATGGGTATGTTGTGCCTGGAAGAAATGTCCTCTGGGTCACCTGCTGCTCTTAGAATCATGTCATACAAGCCTTTTTATGCACTTCAATCAATTAGGCTCATTAATTTGTTATAATTGACTATTTGGGAACACATAAGAAAACATATTAAGCTAATCAGTGAAAGTGCTTTTCCACATTTAGCTCACATTTAGAGTCAGTGCCCCAAAAAAAATTTGTGTTTCACCTTTTGTGCATCACCAGACAGATATTTTGTGAAATGAGATTCATGGCTGTCTGAGCCACTGAACTGCTCTATCCTCTCCAGCAGCTGCCTCTGAGCGTACATCAGCAGTGGACTCACTTGTTCTGTGAACCTTTCACTGGAAAAAAACCAAAAGTGTAGTAATTAAGCAATATAATGGTATATTAAACAATATAATGTCAACTTCTTATTTTTTATTAGAGCTGGTATAACTTACTGTGTAAATATATTAAATTGTACAGCTATGTGCACCAGTGCTTCCCACTTCTTCATTTGATATAACAATTCTATTGTTTTAAGAATCAGACTGCATATCCATCTCAGGTCAACCACGTTCACATCATCCAGGGGAGGCTGGGGATGAAGACTAGAACCACCATTCTCATCCACAATACCTCCTAAACAGCTGGGAATGCAAAAGTCTCCTTCAGGATCCACAATCTACAGTGAAGAAACATTATTATACCTGTTATTTTCAAATGTGTTTTTAGGACAAATCAATTACAGAGACAGAAAGTACTGTAATTGTCTAAAAAACTTATTACCGTGAATAACTTGAAGATACCAGAATATAATGCAAGAAAGAGAAAATTCTGACTCTAGTGAAAATGTGATAATCAAGAGTTGTCTTATAATTTTTACCTTAAGAGAACTGCTTGCTTGTAGGTCAATTATCATATCAATGATCATGTCTGATGCAAAATAAAATGGCAACCAGATGGTGTTGCAAAGAAAATCCCAGGTGATGGGAAACGCGTCCATATGGAAATGTGACTGGTTAGCAATCAACTGAAATTCTTGAGTATAGTTCCAAAGCTCTCGACAAGCATTTTGAAGCAATGTCCAGTGGCCACCACGGTGAGCAAGAACCTGTGTAAACCATTCAAAGTAAAATTATACCTTGGAAAGGTAGAAATTAAAGGTTTCATTCTTTTACTGCAAAACTTAGGCATAAGTAATCTTTCAGAATTACAGTCTAGGCATTACAGAACCTTAATTTTTACCTTTTCATAGAAGGACTAATTTATAATTGAATTTCATTCTAGATTTTGGTGTGAGAAAAAGAAATAAAAATTAATTCACACCACCTATTTGTGTGTTTTTACTTGGGTTTAAAAGGTTTTATGGGAAGAGTAGTTAGTCCACATTTCCCTTCAACCACAGGTTCTCCTGTTTCTAGTGTGAGATTCACTAAGACCTGTAAAGAGAAAGTTAAATCTGAAAGTATTTTCAGAAAAACTTAACAAACATGAGAAGGAAAGTTACAAAGGTGGAACGAAAAATAGAACAATTACATAAATTATTGTAGGTTTAATAGAAATATATATTATGATAGGTGATATGTCTGACATTTCATACATTGTACTTGGATATTTTTCAGGGGATAAGAAAACATTACTTTTAAACAGTGATATTTTTTAAAATTTTCCGAGGTCTTTTCATGCAAAAGGTAGTAAGTATTGAAAGACATGCTTAATGCATTAATTACTAATGCTTAGTAATATATAGTTTAATAAGAAACCAACCACATCTTACCACTGCTCTTTTCAAATGCAAGAAGATGTTTGTAAAATGATTCAGTAAAAGGGTATTTGATGGAAACTTGTCCTGTTCTTTGGGGGTCTTTGCTGTTTGACTTCGAGTAGTTCGACTCTGTTTATTTCTGGTTTTAGGAGATTTACCTGTAACTGAAAACAAAAAGTTCACTTGTTAAAATTGAGTTGAAGTTCTCAAAAAAAAGAAAAAAATCAGTCAGCTAGGATTTTCGTGCGGCAGCTAAATACTTAAATGTTAAGAAATGCCAATGTTAAGGTTATCATGTTTGTAAGGTTATGATATTTAAAATACAAGATGATTTTACTTAGGAATTGGGAGAAGCAGGGATAAAAACAAGTTTGAGCAAAATAATAATAGGTACCAAATAGCTTTCAGCCTCAAAGTCAAAACAAAATCCTCATTTAAGTTCTAGTAAGAAATCACCATGACAAGATATCTCTTGGCAAGACTGCAAGAATGCTATATAGTATTTGAACTCTATGGCAAACTGCACATTTTATGTAATTTTTTTAATCATAACTGTTGCAAATGCTAGGAGATAGTAAAGAGGACTTTTATGAGGTTTCAGCCAGTTTCAGTGGGTCTCAGTGACTGGTAAGCATCAAGGCAAAGGTGTTTATGTAAAAGTAGGCTGCTGCAAAGAGAACCAGTGAATTCAAGTGGTTTTTGTCACACCTTCTTGGAGAAGGCAAAGAGGACAGCTTATTTTACCTAAGGAAATCCTACAAGGAAAGACAGGAGAATTTTGATCTTTACTACTGTGGCAGGAATGTCTCAGAAGAGCCACTGAAAAGACCAGGCCAGTGATTACTTGTGGATTTTCTGGTGCTTTTGCAGCCTTTGTGCTGACTTGTACACTACCACTGGCATCTGAGGAAAGCAAAGGCCTGCATTTCACTATTACCCACAGATAGGAGCCTTTTGGCTCCTGTTGAAACCTCATAAACTAAAAATAGCTAGAATAATAATAAATGTCAAATGTGAAAGACAGAGAAATTAAATAGAAGTGGTAGAAAATAAATTGTTCCTGAGGTAGCCTGTGACACAGGAAAACACTGGGCAGAAAGCAGTAGAGAAGGAAAATTAAATTCTACTTAAAATTTGAAAGATAATAATAAGCTTCAGTCTATAACATTAAAAACTACTTACAGAATGACCCAGGAAAATTTTGACCTGCTAGGAAATGTAAAGGAAACTACCAAACAATTAAAAATCTCAGAAACTGAAAGAAATTGTCAATGCATTCAGAATAATTCAGAATATTATCAATTTAATATGTGTAGGTAGTGTGGTATCTGCAAATCTAAAGCTAGTAACATTATTTTTTTTAAACTTATGAACGTATTAATAAATTATAGGATAAAATGTAACATATTTATTAATAGATTGCCCAGAATTATTAGATATGCCACATCACATATGATGACTTCTGTTATACTAGGTATGCCAAAAAAATATAGAGGACAACTGAAACCTAGAAACGTGTTCTATTAATTTGGCATGACTTACTGTTTTTCCAAAGGTGATGTGGACTACTAATGATGGAGGTCAAGACAGACAGAAATCAAGAGAAACAAAAAGTTATGTTGAAACTGATTTCAGTTGTGCACCAATAAAAATGCTTACAGGTTTGGGTTTCAGTCACTTCTGACTTTTCAACATGAGAAAGAGTTGGTTTTCCTATGTTATCCTCTGCAGCTTCTCTTGCCAGTACAGTGCCAGAATTGTTTAATGAGAATATCTCAGGATCCAAAATATTGCAACTGCAGAATAGGAGGAAGAGAAGAAAACACAA
Organism: Anomalospiza imberbis; assembly: GCF_031753505.1. Taxonomy (NCBI): domain Eukaryota; kingdom Metazoa; phylum Chordata; class Aves; order Passeriformes; family Viduidae; genus Anomalospiza; species Anomalospiza imberbis. The sequence continues at coordinate 66,024,469 of NC_089685.1, forward strand.
AAAAAGCCCACATACAGTATCAAAAAGAATTTTGATATACATGCACAAAATTCTGTTTCTCAGAACTGATTCCTTTCCAGGAGCTTTAGGAATAAGAAATAATGAATGATAGCCAAATGTTATAAGGAAACAAAAAATAACTTAATATAGCATATTTCAAAGCTTTCATCTCACCAATGGAGTTAGCAACCAAAACTGTGCCTGATGTCCAGAGGATGGAAAGCAAATTTTTTTTACATAGCAACAAGTAATTTGTATTTGAAAGCTAACTGTTCACAGGAATACTGTCATTCCGATCTGTCTGCAGTAACAGCAATAACACAATCATCTCTATTAATCGCAGTCACTGATAGTGCAGTAAGATGTACCTGTCCAGATGCTGTGAACCACTGATTCCAATACTGTATTGCTCTTCCAGGTTCCTTTTAAATAGGTGGTAGTGTGCAACTGCCAGGTAGATATTCATCTGACACTTCCAGGGCATCTCTTCAAGACATATTTGGCAAAACTGACTTCGGGTTACGTATTTACTCAGCAGCATCGTTAAGGTTTGATGAGCTAATTTCTTCAACTTATCCTTGCCTTTCCTAAACCAAAACATATGAAGTAGCAAAAAATGAAACTCTATTTTCTTGAAGCTCTAGAAAAAAAAGTCCTGGTAAAGACACACAGATATTCTGTTGCATATCCCCATATTTATACGCATAAGCACATAAGCATATGACATATTTCTAAATTAAAGACTTTTGCTTTAATCAAGAAAAGGAACTGTGCTTTCCTTCTTTAAGAGCACTTAACACACAATAAATCCTATTTTATATTTCACCATCTTCTATAAGATATTTGTCTTAGTACTTTAAAAAGTTTAGATAATTTTGAAGTTACTTGTCACTGAATTGTACAGATTATTATAACAAATACAATGTGCTTCAAAGTCAATTCAGGAGAGTCTTCTATCATACTATAAATCTGGATTTTTTTTTTTTTTATTGCTTTGCTTTGGTAGTTAAGCACCTCCAGTATGAAGGGAACACAGTATTTCAAATCTGGACGCCTGCCTTTAATTTCCAGTCAAAGTTTTTTAATGTTTCCCTGAGAGATTAAAAAAATCTGTATTACTTCACAAACATACAATGCTATATTCAAACCAAATAGCTCTTTTTTTTTTATTAAGTGTAAACTGATCCCTTTATTAATCTAAATTATTTTTCTGCTTGTTTTTCACCCTTAAAATGTGGGCAGAATAGTACACCACATACAATTTTGATTATATAATACAGCATTACTATTATGCAAGACACAAAAGAGTAGCTGATAAAAACCCAAGATAGGTTTAACATCCTCTCTTCTGCTGAAAGCCATGAAAATAATTTTAAGTAAGGTAGGGTTTTTTCTGTCAAGGAGGAATAATAACATTTTTGGATGGTTTAGGTGAATATTTAGAAGATTACATGGAAACATTTTTAGGTTATTTAAAACACTTCCAGAATCAATTACATGATTGCTTATATACAAGTATTTATAGTTTCCTATTTGCTAATTACTGAAATCTTAAGTGACCAAAGGACCAATTTATGAATACTACACATTCTTTTAGGTTAGAAGGTAATGTCATTGGCAAGTTAACCAATTATAAATAAATATCTGCCAAAACAAGAGGTGAATAATTTTTTTTTTTTTAATCAAAAACAGTTTTCTGGAAACTACAGAACAGATGGTCCAAAAAGATTAGCACAAGGACCACAAAAATAATTCTGAAACTATTATTACTGGTATTATTGTTTATTTAATAATAAATATTTTTATTAGCTTTGTAACAGATAAACTCCCCAACACAGTTTGAAAAGCATTATAATACACAGATTATGAGTTTTTCCACCTTGATGAATCAATATGTTCAAGCTAACACAGCTGAAATACAATCTTTGATTATTAATAAAAAGACTTGAAATTGTTAACAGCTATTAAAGAGAAATGCAACAGATTTTGTTTCCTTGACTGGAAACTAATTTTATACTAAACTACATCAGAAAAATGAGAGGACTGTGCAGAAATTAGTCTTTTTGGTACAATATAAAAATTAAAATACACACTTAATTGTTAACTAAATTTCAGTCAAAATACTTTTTTTCTGTATATGAGTCTGACAACTGTGTTCATTTACTTTTGTGTTTCTGGAGAATTCATTGCATCTGGATTTTTCATTAAATACTCTCTGAGAGGTCCTTTCTTAGGCACATCTTTTTTTGTTGGTTTCTTTGAAGGTGATGCCTCTGGTTTCTTTGAAGGTGAGGTATTCTTTCCCTTAAAAAAAAAAAAATCTTGCATCAAAATCTTAAATATACTTCAAATAATTATTTATACCTACATTATCACTTACTTGTGGTACAGAGGAATTTGGCTTATGTAGGAACAGAACATTAAAAAAGAAATCCTGGAAATGGTTGCCAAAATAAGACTGCAAAAGAAATACTTAAAAGATTCCAGGAAACTTCACCATTTTTCTAGAAAGTACATGTCAAATGCCTGGCACAAAGCAGCCAGACAGGTCTCTAAACATTTTCTTTCATATACCAGTGTTTTCATCACAGAAATAATGATAGTTCTTTTCCTAATATTATAAACAGTAAAACTTTGTAATGCAAAAACTGAGATAGAAACACCCTTTTCCTAATCTATCTCAGATGCTAGCAGTATTTCAGCATTACTAGAGGAATATGAGGGAGAAAACTCTTCCTCCAAAATAGTACAAATCCATTAATATTATTCATATCTTCCAGTAAAAGTAAAATTTTTTTTTAATTAATTCTGAACAAAAAGCCTTTACTGTGCAATTAGAAAATTGCACGAGGAGTTAACCATGAACAACTACTCACAAAAAAAGTCTAAGGATGTATTGTACAAAAAGACCTCAGCTGATCTCCTTTCCTGAATGTGATGGTACCCAAGACATTTCCTATTACCACCATGTTATTTTAAAGGGAATAAGGAAAGGCAAGTTTCTTCTGATTTTGGAATGCCTTATTCTGACTCATATCAAATTCTCACAATTGGTTTTTCAGATGAATCCCGTGCCAGCTTTTCTTCCTGGTTTTAGGAGTGCAGAGGTCAGCTGAGGACTAGAGTTTGCATCCCAAATTTTAGGAACTGTGGACGTCTCTAGATGAGATTTTTATGAGACAATTTTTGAAAATTAATTTTGTTCTTATGGTATTGCTACCCAGTAAAAACACTCAACTCCTTAAAAAATAAAACTCACTTTCTGCACTCCTGCAGCACATGTGCTTTCTCCCAGAGTGAGAGATCTTGCTTGTGTTGAAATTCCATCAGCACCGAGGAGGTTCTCATTCCTCCTGATAAAAAATATTTTTAAAATCATCATCATAATAATCATCATGTTTAACTTCTTTCATAATAAAAGGATATCTTTGGGAATATATAGAGCACATCACGCAATTCATATTTCATTTGCAGTTTTAAATTCAAAAGACTTTGTTTTCTTTATCCTCTTCAGAAAATAGGAAGTGTTAATTTTCAAGGTTTATTATAGGAATCTGAATTTGTGAGTAACAAATATATCACCTTCCTAATGCCTAGGAATATAAAATAGTTTTCTTCATTACCCAAATTATACTACAGAATTTTGCAAAAAATTTCTTCACAGCCTATTGTTTTGGTCTCTTGTAGCCACAATTTCTGCTCCCTAAAATATATATCTCATTTTCACTGATTATTTGCCTTCCATATTTTAGAAATACTAATGTGCTTTTTTAAAAATGGGATCTTCTCAGGTAAGTGTCCACGATTTGGCTCCATTTATCTTTTCCCCATAGAATTTTTTGACACTACAGTAGGCACTGATCAGTTTGTTTTGATTTAACCCATCATACCTTCCCAAGCTATGCCACCACCCTATAATAACAGCTGTGTAATCCTCTGTGTTCATGGAACTTCTGCAGCCTAGGAGTCATGGAATTTACTCCTGATGGGTAAAACTTAGTTTCTTTTGTAACTGTGACTCTCATTAGCATAAGTAGTAGTTTTTCACTACTACTGTAACGGAGATCTACCTTTTCAAGTTATCTTCCACACTCTCTGCCCACTCCAGAACACACTGAAACTTCTCTTCATTCAGGACTTTGTGCAAAAGTTGAACAAAGAACTCAAGGAAACGTGTTTGCCCTCTGAATTTAAGCACTGCAATAAAGTAACAAATAACACAGGTGTTTATGCTGTAACAGAATTCTGAATTCAGCTAGAATTACAGCTTTGTATGCCTCAAAGCACTTATTTATGTCATGCTGTATACTCATAGTGACACCAAAATCAGGGATACACAATGAGAGTTGCTAAATGCTTTTTTGTGATTGGGCATCCAAAATCACAAGTTCACTCTATTTAATACACTCCTAGAATTACAAACACTATAGAGACAGAGATTTCTGTGAATTCATTTTCCAGTGAAATAATTTAATGTGGAAATGGGATATCTCAATTTTAAAAGAACATTCCATACAAAGAGAATATTTGAAAACTTGGCACATTTTTTAAATTTAATTGTTTCTAAGGTCATTAGAAAACAAACATTATTAAATTTAAAATATTAATATTTTATATACTTAGCATCAACACCCTAAATAATTGGTTGCATTCACTTCTCAATGTGTTTATACTGAGAATTTTTATGGGCTATTTTTCACTTGATTTTGTATATTTGAGAACCAAATGAAGGTAACATTCCCAAGAGCTTATTCCAAGAAAGAATGAGATTGCTTTAGTGGCAACTTTCTGAAGTAAAGGAGCCCTTACAATTACTATAAACACCAACTATCCCTACCTTCTCGATAAGCACGCTCTGATGTCCAACATGAAATTACAGGGTAGAGGAACAAAGGAGATTCCTTTCCTGTAAGCTGTGTTCCAGGACCTGCATCAACAACCAAATGAAATCCATTACGAAAAGCAGTGAGAATATATAATAGAAACTCCACCTATAATTGACAAAAAAAATCCTTCTCTAGTACAGAGGTTGCTTTTAAATCTCTCACTGTCATCCAGAGAGAAATTCAAACGCTTGCTCTTCTAATGTAAGCAGGTGTACAACTTAAATAAGAGCTTGCAGATGTGACTGATGAACTTACAGCTACTAGACTAATACAGCTGATGTCTGGAGTCCATCAGAGTTCTAACAAAGAGCCATGAAAATCACATGCGGAGAAGAATGTGCAGAAAGGACATGTCAAAAATGTATTTAAGGCTATACAGCAAGAACTGATCCCATGATACTGCTATTGACTAATGCTTACATTCATACTCTACGTATGGATAACGTAAGTAGGTAGACGATTCTTTTTTCTTAAGCTAAATAGTTACAAAAATATATGTACAGAAATTAATTTATATTCTATAAATAATGTACTTTATATAGAATACACAGATATGAAAAGTATACAGAATATATTGGACAATAACTTGGATTCAAGCTTCTGGCAGTTAAACACAAAAGCATTACCAGCTGATGAGCACCAAAACAATGTGTACATATACTACTTGTTATTTTTCCTTAATAAAGAAAAACAACCTACAAATTTTGTGCTTAGACAACTCCTGTGGTTAAAAAACAACAATGTAGCAAATCCCTGAAAAAAAACCACGATTAAAAACGCACTCTGGAATCAGTTGTAATTGTGGATCAATAGCTACAACCTCCAGTGAGAGCAGTCAGTTTAGGTCTGTTGAATGTAAATAATATCCAATTAAGTAGGACAGCCAGCAGGAAAAGCAGACTTTTTAAAATTTTCTTTTTAGGACACCCTTTTTTTGTACTCTCTCCAATATGACAAGTTCAAAACTTGTTGCTCCAAATAAGCATTTTCACAAAGAAAAATATGACCCAAAAATTTTTTAATGGGAAAAGATTGGAAATTTCAGAATTTAAATTGTACTGCGTGTGAAATATTTTGGTTTTCTCTTCTTATGAAAGAAGCAGATTCAGCTCTTCTCCATTTTTCTTGTAGACTATCATCAATGGAATGCTAAGTGTCGATCCAATTATAAGGATTTCCTATGACAAGGCTTTTTCTAAAACATTTTTAACAGCATGCCCTACAGGTGTACATATTGCCCTAAACCATTAATACATATTCGTAAGGACAGCTGTAAGCTTTACATGGCCACACCAAAAGGCTTCTTCTCAATTTGTATCCTGAAACTATTGACAAATAGGCTTTTTCAACAACAGAGAAGACTTTAGTTATCAATTATTTGCCAGCTACTGAAAATGTGGGTTTCTTCTAACTGATCAATCCATTAATTTAACTTCCTATTAAGTAATCAACATGATTTTCAATTAACTTACAGAATTCTTTCCTTATGACTTGTGACTTGTTCTGTAGGAGTAGGCATCAATGTGAGCAAAAATGAAGGATTATTGCACAGATTAATGGAATTTTTCCATCACCCCTTATCCTATTTTCCACAAGAATGCTTTCTCTTCTGAACAAATGCATATACAGAGGTGATGGATGATAACTAGAACATGAGGGTGTGGTCTTGCAGCAAAGGCCAGTTACATCCTGGGCTATACTAGAAACAGCATGGCCAGCAGGTCAGGGGACACGACTATTCCTCTCTATTCAGCAACTGTGAGACAGACTGCCCTCACTGATAGCACAACAGGCAATTGAAACAAGCTGGAAATCAGAAAATACCAAACACATATAAAGAAAACCTCTCTAACCGTAAGAGTGGTTAACTATCAGAACAGGCTGGCCATAAAGGTTATGAAATCTCTTTCTTCAGAAAGATTCAAAACTTGACTGGACAAGCCTCAGAATAACCTGAGCTAATTGTGCCTGTTTTGAGAAGGGGGTTGGAATAAATACCTTCCAACCTATACTACTCTACAATTCCATCCTTGCTCCAAGGAGTACAAGATGCCATGTAAATATAATGGGAAAAAATTAGTGGTGTTTCTGAGATTAAGTTCTAACCAAATTTTCTTTATAATTTCTTGTTAATTCATCTCACTTTGGCAGGATTATTAGCCAGAAAATTCTTGTGCTCGATCCAGACTCTAAGATATTTTAAAATACATATATTCATTCCTGAGTTAAAAGATAGATAAATACTAGTAAGCATGCAATTCCCTCACAAAAAGGACAATTTCTGTTAACTTTCTTCAGAGAGAGTTTTCTCCACTAAAATTTCCTGCCATGGTCATTACTACTAGCATTGGCAGGGTATTAAGACAAGCTATAAACGGACAGTGATCTTTGCCACTCCATTTTCTGATTTAAGAAGATAAAGCAAGCCTAAATAACATGGAATCCAATTTAAAAGATTGGGAGAACATAAATATTTGCAGAACTATTCACAAAGGAATATTCATTTGAAAGAAGAAATGAGTGTTCCAGTGGAAATTACAAAAATATACACACACCTGTACCAGGTGATCATTACCAAGATCATTATTGCTTTGGTTGAGCCATCATGGAAGATACAAGAAATAAAAGTACTTCTTCAGTAAATGTATTTTTTTACAAACAAACCATAGAAAACTCCATAGACAAAGATAAGATGTGTTTCAACAGTACACCCACCTGGTTCTGTCAGTTTGAGGAGACTTGATTCAAGAGTATTTAGATTTTCTGCTGCTTTTGCCATTGCAGCTAAATGGGATGCCCTTGAGGAACGTCTCTGAAATATTGAATACTTTGTTATGAAAGCTTAGCTTTAACTTAACTAAAACCAGCTTGTCAATAGTGGAATTTAGCTTAGATCACAAGTCTTCTAAATCTATATCTTATAAATTCATCAATATTGTATTATCTTTCTTTCCTGATGAAATTAAAATTATGTTCATTATTTTTTTAGCACAGTATATTTTGTCAAGCATGGGGACTCCCTCTCTCTGGAGGTGTTCAAGACTGGGCTGAATGGGGCACTGAGAAACCCAGTCTAGGTGGAAGGTGTCCCTGCCCAAGGCTGGGGGTTGGAGATAGATGATTTTAAGTTCCCTTCCAACCCAAACCATTCTATGATTCGACAACAACAACAACAACAACAACAAAAAAAATCTAGTCTTCACAATAACAGAATACAGAATTTAGAGAAAAGAAGAAGTAAAAACCAGAACAACTACTTTTACCTCTTTGCCAGTGCATATTTCTCCAGTTTTCACATCTCCTGACTGGCCAGGTGAAACTCCTGGTGAGATCAACAATTTTTTCCCATAGTTAATGATAATTGCTGAAAGTTCATACTCTTTCCAAGAATGTAGTACCTATAAAAGAATCATCTGTTATACAATGTTTTATTTACATAATATGTAATATTTCATTACTGTCTACTTATAATTGTCAAAATGCATGAATATTACAAATAGAAATTAATTACTCAATATGCAACTTTCTTTAAATAAAAAAAACAGGACTACAGAATGTAAAATAATTGGAATTGCAGATATATTATCTATGTGTTCTACTTCTGCTTAGCCTATCTCTCAGAGAATAGAAAGATCTACCCAGAAGTATCTTTTGCTGTGATTGACACTCTCCCTGTTCTCAGGCAGGTACTGCTATCAAAGAACATAAAGGGTAACTAAATGATCCTCATTTGCCTCTCTGGTATCAAGTACACATTTTAAAATCCCAACTGTATTAGTGAAAGGACTGAAGAAATTTATTTTTAAATTACAAAATTTATAAATTAACGGCATAGCGAATGTTTTTCAATGGCTTTATGTTCTTTAGATAGAGATCTAAAGGCCCAAGTGCTTCTACTATGAGCAAGCTAACTTCACATTAGGATCTTTGCCTTTGTGATCCTAAGTGTATAGATTACCTTAGGATAAACACAGTACATGACCTGACTGTAAGTCAAAAGAAAAACATATACCACGCTTTAATAGGAAGCATTTTCAATTCACTCATTCTCTTTGCTATTCTGCATGCTATCCTGTTGAAATGCTATCTCTAAGGAAAAAAAAAAATCAGCAATATAAGTGGTAGTCAATTAGTTGAGGAATCCAACAACACTTAATTAAGCTTTCAAGGCTTCTAATAGGCTTTATCGGCCCTGATAGCATTCACCTGGGGCCTATGCCTATGGGGCTAGGAGCTCCCTCTCAGCTCAAGTCTAAGCCTATAGCTCCTGCTGGCTGCTATATGGCAGGAATGCTGGTCTTCAGCTTGGTGCAAGTCATGCCTGGGTGTGGCAATGGAGCCACTAGACCATGCACCTGGCCCATGGACCAACTTCTGAGCTAGACCTCAGACTGTTCCCATCATGACAGACCAGCTTGCTGGGCTCTGTCTGACTCTAGCCACCTCACCAGGCCTTATCCTGACCTGTGGACTGACTTCCCAGCTTCAAATCTGACCTGCCTCATCACCACAAATTTGCCCGATCATCTGGATGCCTGGCTGAACCTCAATACCAGGTGCTGCTCTGCCAGCCATGGCATTGCTCTTGGCTCCTGGCCTCACAGCCATGCTGGCCTTGCAGAGCATTTTTAGGGTTATTTGATACTGATCTGGTCTTGTGAGGTTTGCATGGAGATTCAGCTCCTACAAAGACCCAGCATGGGGGAATCCCTCAAATCCTTAGCCACAGCTCAGCTTCAGTATGAGCTCTTAGTTGAAGTGCACCCAAAGCTAGAGGAAAGCTGTTTTTTTCAGTATCACACATTTACAGTAGCGAGTAATTAACTGCAGTATGTCCCTATACATGACGGAAAAAATCCAGTACCGTGTTTTTCCTTATCTCACTAAATAGATTGAGTATCTGAATCATAAATGTCATCTACAGATATATATTATGGTTGAAAGTCAAGGTGTTTTTATTTTTGACAACATGCAAGATTAAACAGTATAAAGTCTCTTGTATCTAATTAGCAACTAAAACAGATATGTTAATCTGATTAAAACTACAAATATGGCTTATGTGCAATAAATAAACTTTTAAACTTATTTATTACATGTATGTCTTACTGAAAATAGTACTACCTTAAATGTAAAATTACACAAATCATATAAAATGTAGATCTGATGACACAGAATAATAGACTATTTCCTGAATAAATAGTAAATAGTCATAATGTCATTGTTATAAAAATGCACTGATTCAAAGATACATATAAATATTTGTATGCCTTTACTATTTAAGATTGCTGGTTCTCTAAGATAACATTCTGAAGGCCAGCTTACTAAATCTCTTTTTTTTCCTCAAAATGACAAGAGCTATATCTCAAATTAAGTGGTAACCACAAAAATACAGACCATACCTTTGCTGTATGATATGAAACACAAGCTACCATATGCTGAATACTCTCATAACATCCTTCCTGTCTCCTTTGCAAAGTAGCACTTGGAATTTCTTGGAGTACAGCCAAGCATTTAATGAGGATCTGTAAATACAAGGGTCAAAAAAAAATTTGGAGTCTGGAGCATACTTACAAGCTTCTACCTCTGTACAGCCCATTGTATTTCATGGTAAACTTTAAAAATACTTTGAAATCTAATGAATAGGATAAAACACTAGCTGTACAAATGCCAATAATAAAATTTCTATTTCATTGAACAGTGTCAAGATTTCAACCACAGTCTTTTGGAATAAACGACATGTTCACATAAAATCCCAGATATTAACATATAGATACATGATGGATATTTTTACTGATTTAACTAACATGGAATCCAAGAATGTCTAATTCAGTGAGATAATCCTACTGGAGGACTGTTTAAAAATATATTGAGATGGTAAAAATTACAAATGAAAAAAAGTATTTCCAGTATGCTGTAAAAATAAAATACTTCTTTCCCCAATTTTGTCCATCAGAAATGAAAAGAACATGTGGCTAAATTATTTTTCACTTTAATTAAGAAATCTGAAAGAGGAGCCATTTCCACTGGCTAGCTGTACCTTTAGCAGGACACCACAGCCAACAGCATCTTAAGCAAGAAGCTATCCCTGTATTCAAATAGATGACTTTTTTTCCCTAATTACTCCTGAAAAATTCTCAGGGCCCTAAGTGTCCCAGCAGTCCTTCCCTGAGCATCCTCACTTGAGACCTCCCCTCATATCCTCTGCCCAGGAGCCCAAGAGTGGCAATCAAGCTCAGGCACAAGTCTTCAGTCCCTGTTTGAGCTGTGGTACTGCTGTGCTGGTCTTCAGTTCTTTCTCCTGGATGGACCTTGGACCTGTGCTGTAGCCTTGTCTCCAGCCCCTGGCTTCAATTCCTGCACCTCCTGACTTTTCCTCCTGGATGGACCCTGGGTCAGTCCAATAACCTCACGTTCTCTGGACTGTCCTGGATCCTCTTACCAGCATCCTGCTCTGTCTGCCATATTCAGATGCTGCTGGTCTGTGCCTCACCTACAGTGCAGTCATCTCATTCTTTCTCACAGAGCAAATATACTCATTTTGCTGCTACCTAAAAAGGCTACCGAAGTACAGGAAAAAGATGTGCATGTTTCTACTATATGCTTGCTGAATCTAAAAACCACATCTGCTGTTTCATAAAATGTAGTCTGTTTTTGAAGAGAAGGTACTCGTTTCTGGAAAGGAGCACATGCCTAAAAACTAAAGACTGCATTGTCAAAACACTGAATAGCTTTCTTTTCTTTAAGAAAAAAACAAAACTGTATATGAAGCAAACATTCTGAATTAAAAAAAAAAATGCCATCTGCAAATAACATTCAAGTAGAAATTACATTGTTGGACTAAACTGTAGATCTGCTACAGTTTACAATATCAACAATCACCCTAAAGAAACAACTGATACTCTGCAGTTACTTCACCATATTGAGAGCAGAATGTGTGCAGCTTACACCAAAATTATATGCATTGGGGACATATAAAACTCTAAAACACTTTTTTTTCATCAGCTATTAAGAATTCAAAGCCTAGACATTTAGCTCTCCATCTGTACTGCCGATTATAAGTTTAATTTTAATCACTGTAACTGCAGGACCTGACAGCTGCTTTGTCTTAAAATGCTCTCACCTGAACTACTGGCACTAAAAAAATCTTGTGATAAATAAGTGGGGCGAGGAGACCATAACACTGTACAATAGACTGCAGGGTGTAGCTTGGATCGTTCAACCAGTTGCTAAGTTCAATTGCCACAGTCATTCTTTCACATTCTGCTAATCTAGCTACCTGTAAAAGAAAAACACATTTTGATTTAAATATTCATTCCGTTGTTTAAATAATTAGAGAGTGGAAGAAGACAGATGTTACTGCAGTTTAAAAAGCAGGATAAGCCACAAGTAAGATAAAAGTTTAAAAATTAATTTAAATTTACACCTGTTAGAGGTATACTAAAAACCACATTATTCCTTATACGAAAGGAAATTATTGCTCTTGATCTAATTGTGCCTTCTGAGTTTACTCATATAATTTACAAATTGAGGCTGATTAATAACCTCAACCTATGTGGAGTGCAAATTTCACATCCTAGCCCCTCAGAGGTGGCAAGGGAAGGATAAATCCTTCCTTTCCCTTCAAGTTATATGTTGCAGTCCTTGCAAGTGAGAGTTGATCTTGTAAAGTCACAGAGTAATCAACTGCTCACATTTTTTTACAAGTACTTCAGCAAAGAAAGGAATAGAATAGGAATGCAGTAAAACAGGTGGCAAATTTTGACTATCCAAATAAAAAAGAAAGGATGTTTTTTGTCATTAACATGCCATTATACTATAAAAAACTCTGAAATAAAATATTACTATATTAAAACCATGAAACCCTGTTAGAAGTCACATCTTATTTAAAATACATGTATTACATAGCATAAATGTTTAAAATTAAAAAGTCAAGGTAGACCTTAATGGGACAAAAATAACAATTATTATACTTCTTTCTTATATTACAGTCTACCACCACTGAAGTCAAGAAAAATCCTTTTAAGTAGGTATCTGTGGGCTTTGGATTAGGCAATAACTGATTCAGAAACCATCATTCCAGCAGGATGTAAATAACCAACAGCTTCTGAAATAGTTCAGAAAGAAAGGCCATGTAACCCACAGAAAATGGAGTATTCTGAAAATAGGATTAGTTGATTGCCACATCTATCTTGCAATGATGAAATAAAGCTGATGAAATAAAGCTGATAAATCCAGTATATTATTTTAAACCACACATACTTGCTCCTTATAAAATATCTCGTTGGAACAGATAGAATCACAGAAGAGTGCTCCTTCCACGACATTAGTATCAGAAACAGCAAATATACTCCTCAAAAAGAGGTGCAAGGTAATAGGAGAAGTCTGAGATACAGTTTCAAAACGTAACCTACAAAATACAAAAGCAAAAGAATGGTAAAAACATGTTAATTATGATGCAGATCTTGCATGCCTGACACTGCATTATAATAAAATGAAGTCTTTAGTTTTAAAATTATGGACAAAAAGGATTACTATAATTTCTTCTGGAAATAAGAGTTACATACAAAACTGAAAAATTTGCTTAAAATTTCTAAATTAAAAGCTAAATAAATAAAACTATGACTTCTTTTGAAATTGTTATCCACTTTCTACTAATCTAAGACAACTTTTCCTTATTTGCATCATTTAATCCAGTGAAAATAATTTTGAACTGTCTTTGAAAACTTCAGATGCAACAGCTCATTTGTTTTCACTGTCTCCTTTTACACATTGTTCTTCTCTATTCTGACAATGATACATGCAGTTGTGAAGCCCATTACTAAGCATTACTAACAGACTCCTTTTCAACATTTATGTCTTGTATTACAAGTCTCTTTTGCCTGCTTTTCTGTCAAGACATATTTTGGTTAGATTTTTTTCCTCTTTCCTGGGCACAGAGGGACATCTGTACTTGCGGTATTTTTTTACTATTTTTGTTACAGGAAAAATCCTACGATTTTTAAGTACAAGAAATAAATTCCTTCTTCTGGATTGTATTTCCTGAAAGAGACTGAAACTCGAGAAGGAAGATCAAATAGACACACTCACTCATTTGACATTACCAAGATACCACCACCAGGGCTTCTGGCTGGAAACACAGGTTTTCTTTCCTTCAGGCTCCCTCTGCTGTCCCTTTAGTGAGTCCAATTTCTTACCTACTGCTCAGTAAAATTGAAACTACCTGATACCGCAGCTGTGAAAATCTTCCATGTTAATTGGGGAAAAAAAAAAAAAAAGAGGCTTGGCCATAACCATCAGAAAAGCAAAATCCCCAAAACTGCATCGCACAGCTGCTTAAAATTTTCTGTCTTCATCTGATTTATCTGAAAACAGACTCATTATAATGTTATCTCTAGAGACGGATGTGTTAAAAAAATTGCTTATGAAAAAACAGTAATGACAAAACAAATGCAGAAAACAGCACAATGACTATTCCTGGTTTGTCGCCTAGGCCAGGGATAGATTAAAAAAAAACCCACATAGTCAGGAAATAGTATTCATAGAGATTCTCTGCCAGCACCAATGCAGTCCACAGGCTGTAAATCCTAACTGCTGCTATGGCTATGGCATGGAACATCAAGACCCTAGGTGCATTTGTATGCCTGGTATCAGACATGTGGTGGCACTTGAAGGGCAGACACTGAAGTTTATTATTTTTATTCAGTTATATTGGATGCTAATTCATTATCAAATCATAAATAGCTGATTTACATATAAAACTATTTTTCTTATAATATTTCATGTCTATTATTTCATTGAAATGTCTTTTATCTGTGAATAAATTGAGTTTTGATGTATTTCTGAGCCTGGATCTATTGAATTTTAGTAAATGTAACAACAAAGTTTCTAGCTGGGTGATGAAAACCTTCAATAATTATGGTTGAGCATCTGAAATTTTTTCGTAAAATAATTAAATACCTCTAAAGCCCTTTAGCATATGCAATGATTATTGGCACATTATATTACCACCCCTAAACAAAATTAGCAAGCATTTACCTTTTTTGGTTGGTGTCCTTGACAAACTGTTCACAATTTCTGATATCTATTGCTCTCTTAATTGGAAAGTCAAGAACCCAGTGCATATGATACCTTTTGCATACGAAAATGCATCACACAAAACTAGTACCCACTTTGGAAATGTTTCAAAATTATCTTAAGAAAACAGCCATTACAAAGAATTAGGTGTGTAAATGTTATCAGTGCCATAAATAGCAAAAATCCTCTGCTAATTATAAACCTTTATTTCAGAACATTTTTTATATCACAAGCCTGAACAAAATTCCACAAGTTGGAACTCTTCTAGATAAAATGTGCACATCTACAATAAAAAAATAATGATAGATAATTAATTATGATTTTAATTTTGTTTCACCAATTACCTTTTTTCAGATATAGTCAAATTACTACTTGCAGAAATTACAGCTGCATTGGGAGGCAGTGGAGAAGAAACTGAAACAAAGTAATCCCACATTGGTGAGAACGCTGCTCTGGCTAATCTAAAGTTACCCGTCTGATAGGCTACCTACAAAACAAAGAGTGAGTTGACATGGAATAAGTAAGCCAGACAAAATTACAGGATAAATAAGGTTTCAAAACTACCCACAACATGTAAATTTACAGTTTCTCTAAGAATATCCTGACACAGTTGAACAAAATACATGCAGCAAAAATCAGATTCTACTAATATTAGTGTGGTTCAGATTTAGCATCAGAGAAAGCAAAGGGGGTCCTTGACTGCTGACCAATGCTCTAACAGCCCTGTGTGGAAAACTTTACAGGCATTGTGCTGCAGTTCTTGAAGGCATATAAATTTACTTAGGTTCACTTTTCTTTTCCTAATACTGCAGAATGCCCTTCTGCTCTGAATAGCAGGATGTAAACTTAAGTAGGTATAAATTCATGTGGATACGTCTTACACTGGAATATTTTAGGAAAGCTTCTAACTGTTCCCCATGATCTATCAATATGACTAGACAATTTCACTTTTCTCTGTGTCACAATCTGATTTAAATACTCTTTTGTAAGAACACAGAAAATTATAATGATATGACAACCTTTGTGGTCTTTCACAAGATACTACAAAACTTATTTCAATATGAAAATGGTTGGCTTTGATATCTGCTAAGTTCAATAACATTTTTTATTCCATCATGTCTAACAAGATGATTTCTAGTACTTAGTCTCAACCACAAAAATGAAAAAAAAAACCAAATTATAAAAAAAAAGAAAGAAGTTAAATGCAGACTGTAAAACAGAGATGGGTAAGAAAACTATCTGAGTCCTTTCCACTTAACCTGACATTTCTAATAATTTTGAATTAAGAATTAACTTACTTAGATATACTATTTTTATGTTAAAATTGTGATTTGTGCTTATCAAGCTTTCGGCAAGAACGTCTCAAGCTGTTACCAGATGCAGTTTTAGAACAACCACTGAAAACAAGAACAAGTAATTACAACCAAATGAAAGTAGGTGTCCATTACCATATCCTAACCCTACCTGAGTTAGATATGCTCGAACAGTAGTAGCAGAAAGGGGTGGATAGGCAAGGATTGGCTTAGTCATTTGCCCAATGGCATCCCCAATTAGTTTTCCATCTGAAGAATATGCTGCGACGGCAAATATGTATTTCTCATTGGCATCTAACCCTTGTACTTCTAAGAGATTTTTCCCATCTGCCGGTATCTACCAATAAAAATATTTTTCTAGTTAGACTCGCTGTACATATCAAAACAAATCTCAAATTCTAAACTTTTATTATTAAACAAACTATTTAATGGTCTTGGATACAGTCAAAGTACAATCCAGATTAATAGCATGTAATGTACTAGATTCTTGCATTAAATTCTTGAAAATGATGAGAAAACAATGAAATGGTAGGTGAAAAAAAAGGATCCATTTTCTCTGGAATGCTGATGTGTACACAGAGCACATAACCTAAAAGAACAGTGAAGTACCAGGACCTGATGTTTTTCTAAGATACTTGTGTCCATTTGAACATTCACACAGTGATTGCCCATGCTTGCAGTTACTGAGCTGAAACACTCTGTCCCTGAGCTGTGCTTCCAGACAAAGACCATACTGCTCTCCTTCATACATGGCACCTACTTGTATGAGATATAGGCAGAGATATCTCTGGTTCTTTCCAGCACCATTAACAGCACTTTGGAGGCTGCGAAGCAAACAATATACTTTCAAGATCTTCATTTTTCCTTCAAGTAATTGTATACCTGCACTTTAACATCATGGCTCACTCCTAAGAGGATTTCCCACCTTCCTTTCTGTGACCAAGCTGACTTACACAAGGAAGATTTAAAGACTTCAAGGGTCTTGAAACAAGTTACAAGTGACAGTGATGGAAGGATAATATGAGAATCGAGATCATCATAATGCAGCATCAACACAATGCTCGTATTCAAAAAGTCTGTCCTTCATAAGGAGACCTTTGAACAACTGAAATCCCTTCAGGATGCTGGGGCTGAATCCTGAACTAGCAGACCAGAAATAAGTTTACAACAGTCTGCAACATCCCTTTATGATTAGTTGATAGATAATTCTATCTCCAAGAACTCTGAACATTTTTTATTGAAGTCAGCAGATAGAGACTTTGTCTGCAGATCAGCACTTTGCAAAAGCATATCCTAAAGCAAACAGAAGTTCCATTGCAGAGGTGTATGGTTAACCTCAGGTCTGTGTGTCTCCAGTGCCTGTCAGAGCTAAGATGGGCAGTGGCTTGAATGAACTGCAGCAAATTCACAGAAAAAAACAGCTGGCAGTGGGGTGAAAGTCACCTGTCAAACACTTAATTCACCTGATACAGAATGAAATATTGAAACTAACTCACTAAACATCACAGGAAGCTCGGTTTTGTGGATTTGATGATCAGAATACCAGGAATAACATCAAAGCCTCTACTGCCAGTACCTACACACACCTTCTCTATTCATACACTTTCCTTTAAGGAGAGGAGCCAGGGGAACAAAGGGTGCAGATTCCCTCTCTGTCACCAAACACAAGTCTATCAGTGTTAGTATAGAGCTTGCTTACAAAGCCAGGAAAGCCTGAAACATCAGGCAAAAGAGGGTGACATCATTTTTCTGTCACAAAGCACAAGAGACCTGCCCTGCAAAGAACAGAACTCTTAATAAGGATTTCCAAATACAAAAATGATCACTGAGGTGATCAATGAAGGGTTAGACTATAGAAGCTGAAGAGGACATGTTGAAGCTTTCTTGCTCCTTTCTTAAATTACAAAATGCACAGTATTTGGATGGTTCGTTGTTGTCATACAGGAGGACAATGCAATAGCAGGCATGAGTGAATGAAAACCAGAATTTTCTCAGTCTGTGCAGAAACACCAGGATGTGTTTCAAAGGAAAAAAAAAAAACTCCCTAAAAATGTAAAACCAAACCACACAACAAATAAACAAAGAAACATACAAAAAAATCCAAAAAATTAAAGGTCAAATTGTAATGAACAAATAAAGTAGAAGTACCCACACAGTCAACATGATCAATCATAAGTAATTAAAGATGTGTGGGATAATTCACCATACCACATGTTCACAGAATGAAAGGGAAAGAGCATGAACCTAGAAATAAACTGTGTCTGAATGTGAAGGTTATTTTAAAAGTTATATTATCATGCTGGCAGCATTAAGTAAGGCAATGTCTTGTTTAGAAGAAATAGCTGATAGAAGTTACACAATTAAGAAGAATAATGAATTTTTATCTGTTTAGAATTTCTCTTTTTTTGAATTCCTGGAAAGAGTAGTGTCTGGAGCACACTCTAGAAATACTTCATATACTTTTCTTCTGCTTTGGCATTTCTTATATATTACTCAAAAAAACATACTTATAACAAGGTACAGATTTGTTTAAATCTTGAAGCTTTTGAGTAATTAATTTTCTTATTCAAAAAAGATTCCTGGAAGCTTTTTGGCATAAAGATAGAAGAGTTTGTAAAAGGCTTAGCCAGTTACATGATTTTAAAAAATGTGTCAGAGAGAAAGATTTAGAGTTGGATTTTTTAACAGGAAGAGAGAAGTAACTAAACAAGTTTTACCTCTGTCTTACCTGTTCTCCTGAATTTTGAAGTTTATTGCTATTTAACCTTACTTTTGTATTACGTCCTCCTGCTACAGAGCCCAAAATACAGTACCATGAAACCTTTGAAGAAAATGAGAATAAAATTACTTGATGCACACTATTGTTTCCAATTTTTGCCTAATGTAGAATGTACAAATTTTCTGAAAACAGTCTCTGCAAAAAAAACTCGACTTACTTTGAAAAAAGTATAGTCTAACTGCACTAAAAACATCAATTAATTTATTTAGCTGGAAAACTAGATATACTACTAGTGGGAATAAAAACAGATGATTCTCCATTATCCTAACCCCACCTTGAGTTACCTATTCCTCAATGCTATCCCAAAGCACAGACTTTACAGGTCATAGATTTAAAGTCACCTAGATCCATTATTCATCCTTGATCCGTTATTACCCCTGCAATGGTGTTCTTCTAAAGTTGGCATTCCTATTTAGCACACTACTTGAGGACAGATCCTTAAAATCAGGCAAAAGAAATGCAGGTATGACATCCCTTCCTTCTGTTGAGTCATCAGACCTGCTGAGGCGGAACTTGATCTTAGTGTCTGTCATCAGTGAAGATACTGAAGAGCATCAGTCCCAAGAGTGAGCTCTAAGGGACCCCACTCATCACCATCCACTACCTGGACATAGAGCCATGGACTACAATTCTGGCTGTGTCCATCCAGCCAATTCCTTATCCACTGAATGGCATTTCACCCATCAAATCCATGTCTCTTCAATCTGGAGATCAGCCATGTCATGTGGGACCATATCAAAGGCCGTACAGAAGTCTAAATTATGACATTTGTTGATGTTTCCCTGTTGACTGTTTTTCACAAGGTGTTATTGAAATGGAGGAGACTATTTTCAGCAAATGAGCCTTAAGATCTGAAAATCTCTCAGGTATTTTGACTCCTAGTACAAGAACTATATATGTCTAATTAAATCCGAGGCACATATTTATCCTAAGAAACTAACTAAATCTGAAGTATTCAGTTAATAACTTCTACATTAAAAAAATACCTTTCCTGTTTGCTCAACAGCTATGTGTTAACTTCAGAAAAAAAATGTCTCCTAGACTACCTGGCCTCAGATTATAAAAATAATATTCACACTTCGCCATCTAGCGGCCCAAGATGCTGCATTCACTCTCCTATATCAAAGAAAGAGAAGTTGGAACACATACTAAAACAAATGAACTACCAAATTTTAAACTTTGAGGTTTTTTTTAATTTTATTTTAGATTCAGTATGGACAAAAATGATGAACTTTTCCCCAATAAAATTATTTGAAATTTAGTAATAAAACTGCAAGAAAGCTGCAGGTTACGAAACAACTGTTCACAGAAATATTCTTACCACAATTAATAAGATCTAAGTTTCTACTGGGTGTATACAAATTATTATTTTGAAAAAGCTTGCAAAATCACTATGAAAATTTCTTTCTCAAGAAAACTGCAGCTAATGAATTTTTCAAACTTCAGCATGTTTGAATCCTTTCTGGACAAGGGATGGAGAATAAGGTGATTTAGAACAGTCAGAAGGGATTTACTAAGGGCAAATCAGGGCTTACCACCATGACTGGCCTCTGTGGTAAAATTACTTGATTAGCAGAGGAAGGGAGAGAAGTAGACGCCATTTACTTTTCACAGTAGTGAATGGTAGGAGAAGGAAAAACAATAAATCTAAATTGAAGCAAGGTAGACTCCAACTGTACATAAGAAAATAAGTTTTCTATGAACATGTTGCCCTTTTGGAACACACTTTCCAGAGAAGCTGTCTCCGTTCTTGGACGTTTTCAGAACTGACTGCATAAAGCTCTGAGCAAAGTGTTTCAGTCTCACAGCCAACCCTACTTCAAGCAGAAGGTTGGACAAGAGACCTCTCCTAATACCCCCTATGATCCACATAGTCCTGTGCTCTACGTGTTCAACAGAAAGGGGATTATTTCCACCTGAACTATGTCACTTCAACACTTCATTAATAGAGACTTCAGTGTTGTACTTTTTTGCGTCTTGTCTCTTTTCAGAGGGTAACTAGGAGTATGTCAACCCCTAAGCAAGAAAATTTGCTTTTGATATTTGGAATAAGTAAGTATTAGACAACAGAAGCACCAGGTGACATGATGCACGAGATTAAGAAGTCTCATGCAAATGTGAACATCAGAACAGTGAGTCACAGAGGAAAACTGACTCACAGAGGAAAAAAAAAAAGGGATACTTAATTAAGTCTGGATAACATAATCCGCTCAGGAACAAAGAAAAATGTGTTGGTATAGCACTGTTGAAACAACTTTTTCTCTTGTGTATGGTTTGGCTATTTCTTATGCAGTCATCATGAAAAACATTACCTGAATATCTGAATCAAATGGGGCTGGTTTAAATGTCATGGAACAATGTGATCTAGAAAGTAACAGAGGAGGAGGAGGAGTCCTGCTTTTTTTCTTGCTGCTCATAGCTTCTTTGAGACTGCGATATAATGCACTTTGTTCAGCTTCAACTTGCTTAATTAAAGTTAGTGCTTCCTATAATTGAAATGAAAACAAAAGAAAAAACTATTAAAATATAACAATCACATTTAAATTTTATACATTGTTTTCAAGTTGTCATAGAAAATTTCACTGCTATGTAGAACTTTCAGTTGCTTTTCATATTATCCTACATCCTAAATGAGGATGAAGGTACTTTGTGTAAGCTTATATATGCAAAATAATTTCATAATCAGAGAATGCAGGGTTACCTATGAAAGAAGCATATCCCATTTTGGAAGAACCTATAGGAAAAAAGAAAGTGATCACATATAATGTTGATAAGCAATTAGCGCCAGCCAGCAGTTAACTCCAACAAGAAACAAAAAAGATATCAACTCCTGTTTAGGAGAGAGCTGGAAACCTAATCTGTGGAATTTCTAGAGGAGCTGTAGAAGCAGCTCCTCTAGAGTCAGCTGTCAAAGACCTGGGGACACCCTGAACACAGTTATTATGTGGCCATTTGGTTGGAGATCAAGGCTACAATTTTCTCTTACTTGACTGAATAGCAAATTGCTAGGTTTCTTCACCTTGATTTCACTGCCAGTTAACTTGGCAATCTAATATTAAGAACTTAGTACTTCTGCATCTTTACTTGTGACAGCTGTTCAGTACATATCAAAGCCAAAAAGACCAACTCACAGAGATGAACAAGGATTACATTTTGTGTAGAGACAAAAAATTACATATTCCTACAACTAGAAATTTTATTTGAAGGCTTTTAGTACCCTACACTGGACCAAGGATTTAAGCTGAGCTGAGTCCGAAAGATAAAATGAAAAAAAAATTCCAAGTTATTGGTAATTCAGTGACAATCCTATAACCTTGCACCTTAACAGTTCCTTGTTTCTGTCCTCCTACATTTAGAAGACTACACCATAGTGGGTCAGATCACAGACTGAGTAATCTTGGAATCTCATGTCCAAAAATTATGAAAATATTTCAGGTTTATGGTGAAATGAGTTAAACGAGGAGTTAATATATAATAGAGCCTTTTGCATAGCTAATCATTTTCACAGCCCTACCACTCCACCTCATTCCTTCACCCTTTAGATCAGGGTTGCATCCACCCTAGTGGGACACATTACAGGAAGGATATAAGATAAAGAACAAGATACAGGGTGACTCTTTCCATCACACAACCATTCAACTTTTGCAATCAGCAGTTTGAAGCTTCATTGCTTCCTTAAAAACTATACTTCTCCATGGTAAGCAGTCCTATGACACAATTTTTAATTAAAAGTATCATGTACTCCTTCTTGTCTGAGGATATGTTTCTGATTAGTGCAAGGGTGAAAATGCTCCCAGGTTGAAGAAAGATGGTGTTGTGACTGAGAGTGGTACTGCATGACCTGTACTTCAGTAATTGTAGAACTTGGAAGATAATAAATGTGGCAGTGTTGCAAGATGAGCAAGAATAATCATGTGGTTGAGGAAGCCAAATGTCACCATAAAAACCCCAAATTCTTGACCTGAGATAGAATACATTTTATCCCTGCCTCTGTCACAGACTTGCACCATGATATTAACTTAATCACATAAATTCAATATTACAACTGGCCAATGAGAACTACCAGAGTATCCAGTTCTGTAAAAACTTGGATCTCCAACTAGACATACAGGACATGAAGAAAGAATTAAACAAGTGTGAAAGAAATAATAAAAATGCACAGCAGTTCATTAAGCAGTTTGATGCAATTGAGTAAACACCTATGACTCAGAAGCTTCCACATCTACTTAGTTCTTTACTGCAATGAGAAATTGTTATTTGTATGCTTCTCAAAATAAAATGAACTGCTTCCTATTTTGCTACATAATAAAAACAGATTTGTAGCATATTGTGCTGATTACAGGAGAGAAGACCAGAAGATGCAATTCTATGTAAAACTCTACAACTGAAAAAAAGCAAAAGCATGAAAATAAAAGTATGGATTTGCTGCTTATTAAGTGAGCACCATCCACCTCAAGCAAGAAAATCAATTGAACATATAATTAAATATTTCATCACAAAACAAATATCAAAAGAGATCATGCTAAGTTTGTCCAGACAAAATGAATTCTGCTATTTTCTGGTAACTACCTGCAGATATATTATATTTTTTATCTACATTTTTCTTGGTGAAAAGTGCATAGAAGCAAAATGTAGTGAAGGTCAGTGTAAGATCTTGGTAAATGTTTGTTTGGGATAACCAGGTATTTCTTGGGAAATACTTGTAAGTCTTCACTGGTGACTACAGTTATAATTTGCATACTATATCACAACATCTGATATGATTTTCATAAGTAACATATATTTTACAAATATATGAGAGGTATTTTTAATGTATGCATTTTCTGATTCAGTTTTTGCATTCTTCTGGTGTAATAAATATATGTAATACTTATCATGCTTCCAAATTTGTGGCACTTAAAAGAAAAACAACTTCTAGTAACCTTGTTTAAAATACTCTTTCATATATTATATGGTAAAAATTGCAGATTCTGTTATCTGTTGTACAGGCTATAAAGAAATTTCAAGCTCTGTTGATGAGCAGGCAATTTTCATGGACAGATGCTGGCACAAATATCAATGGAAATACTCTCATTGATTTCAAGAGACTGAAATGAACCCAGGAAGACTCTGCTTTTAGCTCCAATAATTGCAAAATCCCAATATCTAAACTGGTTTTTTTAGAAAGAATAAAATAAAGTCCATGTCATCATCACCAGCTAAAGTATTCTAAGAAGACCTGGAGATCTCAAAAGAAGAACAATGTCAAAGGTTACAGTAAGGAAACCTGATTGACATTTTGGCAAGGTCTATGTTCATAACTGCAAATTTCAGGAGATACAGTATAGAAGAAAAGATCTTATCTATTCTCGGGTTTCCTGAAATTTGCATGTATGCACAAAATATGGGGATGTGCTCTTTCCTTGTTTTAAGGTCACTTTATTCTTTGAAACTTCTCAGGAAAAAAAATTGACAATAGAAGTTAAAAACACGCGATGACCCTCAAGTTCCTTCCATTTTTCTTGTTTTTATAAGTAGTAGTATTACATGTCTTAATTACACAGAACATGAAAAACTGTGCTAATGGTAAAGAAATTCCTTCAAAAGTTTTTCTTATTACCTCCAGTAGCTGTCTTTGGGAAGTATTAGTTAAGTCTTCAGGGAACTTCTGTGCAGCCTTTTGCATCAAAAAGATTGCTCTGGATAGCTTATTCCTTTTAATTTTTTTCAGTATAAGTTCCTCTAGAAAACAGATATTTTAAGACATTTATAAAACCGTGACAATAATTTATTATACTTTTAAAATCTTAAGTAGTAAGTCTTACCTGATAAATATTGGAAATCTTCAATATTCTTCTCATGAGACTTACTAGACTTAGGACTTCTGTCAACAACTTGAGCACCTGTGTGGGAAGGAAATACTGTTATTTAATAGTGCTATTGCAAAAAATTGAGTGAGAGGTTAATATGTAGTCTTATAGTAAAGCTCTGCTCCATCTCACATTCTTTTTTTCGGTTCAAGTAGAATTTCTTGTACAGATCATGCCACTAAAAATATTCCACCCTCCTGCCTAACATCTTTAGTAGTTATATTAACACCACAGAAAAAGAGAGGTTTTCTTTGATCATAGGGAGCAGGGCACAGTGTAACTCTGCAGTGTCAAACTCATACTAGGTTTTAATTTAAAAAAAAACCAAAACAACTCTAAGAATGAGAGAACAAGCTGAGTTTTTTTCAGAAGCCATTTGGCAAGAGTGGAGTATCTGTTGACATACAGAGACAATTTCACAGGAGTAGAAGTTCAAATTACAAAGAGCATTGAGCATTGAATAAATATCCAAGTCATTCTCTGGAGAGAAAATTAGCATGACAGAAAAAAAAACCTGCAGAACATTTTTTTTTTTTACTGGCATTGTAAAAGTTAGTATTATAACTAAAATACAACAACCGTCTAGGAATGAAATCCATTAGTTGCAGCAAGGTTTAACTCCCACTGCTTGAGTAGAAATTACAGACTAGTATAATGTAAATATAAATTCTGCAAATTCAGTACATTATTTCTGTCTATATGTGGCAAACAAGCTGCCCAACATCAGCTCCTCTCCAGAAAGCAGATACTCCTTTATTTCTGAATACTACAGAATATACTAGCAAATAAGGTTCTAATCAAGTTTTGAAGATTATTTAACTTTATTGAAACCTACCTTGTGTAATTTTAAGAAGTTTCACAGCTACTCGATGTTGGGCCTGAATGAGTTCCAAGTGTAAATCTGTTACAAAACCATTATCTGTTCCTGTTTTATCATCACCACATCCCAAAACAGAATTCAAATTCTGATCACTTGAGTCCACCTAATTAACAGGAAGAATATAATAGAACAAATATCATATTGATATAAAATGAAAATATTTAGAAAATCTGAACTCACATCAAGATCAAAAATTGATTTTAATAATAAACATTTGCAAACAATAAATAGGAAAAATATTTCTGCTCTCATTTTATACAATAAAACAAAATATTATAATTATTTCAAAATAAAATGTTAAAGAAAGCCTAAAGGAGTTCTTAGTTTATTATCAAAAGAGAAAAATGCCCTTTCAACTTGTGCTGGCTTTGGCTTAGGCAGAGTTAGTTCATAGTAACTGATATGGAGCAGTGGTTTGGTTTAGTGCTGGAAATAGTGTTGATAATGTCAGGGATGTCTTCACTACTAATGAGCAGTGCTCACACAGCATCAAGGCTGTGACAGCACTGCTTCTCACACCACCCCACCAGAGAGGAGGGAGGCAAAACCAGGGCAGTGATCCCACTGACCAAAGGGATGTTCCAGCCCCTACAACATCACAGTCAGTACATAAACCTCGGAGAGGGAGAAAGGGGCAGATATTCGAGTGACAGCATTTGTCTTCCCAGTCACCCCAGCTACATGTGATGGGGACTCCTGGAGCTGGCTCAACTCCTGCCTGCCTGTGGGAAGTGGTGAATTAACTCCTTATTTTGCTTTGCCTGTTTGCACAGCTTTTGCTTTCCCCATTAAACTGTCCTTATCTCAACCCACGAGTTTTCTGGTTTTTACCTTTCCCCCAGGACACTGTGAGGGTCTGGGTGAGCAGCTGTGAGGGGCTCAGGTGCCAGCTGGGGTAAACCACAACACTAATACACAGAGATTTTTTTTTTGTTCTAGTCTCTTCTTACATGGGCCAGTAAGATGAGGTACATTTGATAGTGCTAAGATTTCTAAGTTTGAAGAAAATATGAGGTTTGTATTATCAAAATACAATGTATTACTGATAGATTTAGATCCAGTGTAGCTTTTTGTAAACTTTACCTTCGTACAGCAGCTGTCAAATATCGACTTTCCATCTGGTAAAAGAGTCATTAACCGAGATGTGTTCATGTCATTAAGTGCTGTTTCAAGAATTTCATAAGCAATTTGTAATTGTTCTGTAGGCGTTTTCTGAAATGAAAACCCAAATAAATGTATTTCCTTAGATAACATTTAAAACTATAATATAGATGGCCAAAAGTAATGTGCTTTTCTTTTTAGCTGTTAAAGTTTAAAACTGTCAGACTATCTTTGCATAGGTACTGCTCCCCATACTTTAATATACTAATATCAATGTTTTAAATTTCAAGTAGTGTTGATTTTTCTTCAGCTCAAAAAAAAAAATTACTCAGAGTTAAATTATAGTGGAGTGAAATTGAACTTAAAGAATTAAATTGAAAACACAGTATTTGCAGTTTTCCAATATTCCATTCAACACTACTAAGAAAACACAGTTTTTTCAGGAAACACCACCTTTAAATAGACTGTCCCTGAACTAAACCCTGTCAATATGTGTAAGCATTAAGACATATGACTGACAACACTCCTGAATCCTCAGGCTAACACATATCATTTGTCCTTAATGTGCTTTAGTAAGTCATCTGATTGGAAAATTCTGCAATATGCTGAGCAAAGCAAAGACATTCAGGATGTTTCATCTATTCCACATGATCCTTACAAAAAGAAGGAAGCAAAAAACACAACCCAAAATATTTTCCCAAATTAAGCAAGGACTAAAATTTCTACCATCTTAATAAAATGGACCATTAAACCATTTAAGGCTGGTATTACAAATTGGCATAGAAAAAAGTATACAGTGGAAATCGCTGTGCTCATGTTGTAATAAAACTTTCAAATACATTCCATTCCAGAAAAAGGATTGATAAAAAAGACACAGGGAAAATTTTCAAATTTCATTTAATTTGAAAAAATGTCTTTGCTTTTTTTTCCTCTGCACTAATAGGATTGTGTGAAATAATATGAAAGGCTTCAAGCAGAAGTATTCTTATTCTATTCAAAATCCATGTATCAATGAAGATAAATTGGATGTTACCGTCAGTATTTCAGGCATATCACAGGCTTCATCTTGCAAAAGAGAAGAACTTCCTCCTTTTTTATAGGAAGAAAAGCAGAAGTGAAAATCCAATAAATCCAGTAAATTTCAGTACCATTCAATCAGCTCTACTACTAATTTCAGAGTCTGGCAATAATTCTGTTCTTCAGTGTTTGACTATGAAAGGTAATGATATTGTTTTTTGAAGAGTTTTCCAGGGCTTAGACACACAGCAATGTATGTACAGTTATACTAATACAGGATACTATTAGCCAATAATGTTGTATTTTAAAGGTACCGTATATTTCATAGCCACATCATATCCAAGCTAATGAAACTAGGACTCATTCTGTAGTTTGTCATATTTTTGTAGCATTCATATCAATTCTCCATTTTGAAATCAATTGAAAGCTATTATTATATAATTCACAGTTAATTTCACTTATAGAATTTTTAAGAATAAGAGGTCATATTATTATGATAAATACCATTTCATTTTAATATTTCTTGAAACAGTATTATCAGCTTTTAAAAGTTTGCTCTGATTGTTTAAATTACTTTCATTTATGAAGAATACACCCAAACCTATGTTTCCCTCTTCAAAACAAGAGAAAACATTTTTTTAGTTCTTGGTAAAACCCTCTAATCTCATTTCTTTGCTGAAATAATTTTTTTTGTGCTTTCAGAGGAACAACCTTCTAGTCACTCCTTGTGCCACTTTTGCATGCTTGTTTTTGCTTGTTCACTGTCACTTCCTCATAAAAAAGAAAATTTGTGTTCACTCAGTATTCATTCAGTAAATCCGTTCTTTTCAGCACAAGCATGTGCTTGACTGTCAGCCTGTTTTGACCAATGACTCCTAACTATTCAGCTTTTTTTTTCCTCCAAAAAGACATATTTAAACTGAATGAAAACGAAGGGGTGCTACAATGAGGTTCTCATTTAGTCTTCCTGAGAACCTTATGATTTTCATAACACCACCAAAAACAATACCTACTCTACCTTAATAACAAATAGTCATTTCCCAAGATTTTTTTATTTCCAAAAGTGCAAAACTATTATCATTACTTTCTGTTTCTAGATATGGTCTAATAAGATCCTTAACATTTACTCTCTAGTTCCTGTAAGACATTTATGAGATTTATTATTCATATTCCAAAATACACAATAGAGAGCTTTTAAAGTGTGTCTAAATATTCATATTTTAGAGCCTTAGTCAGGTTTTGGAAGGAAATTTGTTTAATGCAATTGTGATAGCATATCCCAATAATGTCAGCCAAGTTCAACTTCAAAAACAATTGAATTACTACACAAAAATCAAGAATATGTAAAGAAGAAACCAAACTGATGATCCAATAAATGGAAAAGCTTCAGTATAATCTCAATATTTTCCTCTTTTCTTTGGCCTGCAACTAATCAACCAGCATTTGAAGGCTCCAAATGAGCTACAGCACGTACAGCCTTTTGCCTAGCCCATATTCAGAGAAAATAGCAGTGATCTGAGGCTACTCTGAAGGGGCTAAGAGACATGTAGAAGGCCTGTGTGGAGACTGAGTAATAGGAGATGCAATTCAAAACAGGGTTACTTCAATAGAACTGGAAATGTAAGGACAGAAATCATAACTCCTTAGAAAACCAGGTTTCATTAGCTCAAATAATGGGTGAAATTTTGTGTGAAAAACACTGTTCTTCTACTTTCAACAATCTCTTTACAATATTTTTTTGAATATGCATGTTAGTTTTCAGCTCAGAAAAGTTCCAATCTTTAAAGTTATTCTTGAAAGAAAACTCATTTTTTTCTTGAAAGCTTTACCTTCTTTTTCCTTAGATTCACTTGTAGAATCAGCTACATTTTCCAGTATTGCAGCCATACATAAGGTTATCTCTGCAAACATTACATTAGTGTCTGCTATGTTGCTCTTCTGAATTATTTCATTCATTATCCAGAGTATATGAACCCACTAAAAATGAGAAAATGGACGAGAAAAAGAATCAAGACAGAGACAAATTTTTGGATGACCTTTATGCATTACAGATGTAGACAGGGTTTTGCACTCAAAACTGTCTAAAAATATTCACAAGCATGCACACAACTCCTTTCCTGGATCTGGCTTCTTTTTTTAAATGTCGCTAGTCTAAGATGCTGAATTTATACTGCTCCATAGCCCCTGTTCCTTCAGACAGCAGACTTTTTTTTTTATTTTAGAACATTATTATTCCTGCCATTCCTTTTGGAAAGTTTTATGAATGTTCTACAGCCATAACATTTATACCTTGCTCTAATGCAGTAAGCCTTCCAGCAGACTTGATTACATGCCTCTCACTTATTTCCAGATCTTCCCACTTAAACTCAGAATAAAAGAGTTGCTGCTGTACATACAGAGGAAAATAACTGCACACTACCTTCTGTGGAACCTCCAAACAATTTTACTATAAAGGGTCACAAAATTAACTCCTCCAGAAACTGCTTGCACCACTGGCCCAGAGAGCCCATTTCACCAAGAGCTTCTCACCCACAGAACAAATTCGAGGTAAGGCTGTGACTCTTATCTCATGGGCTGAATACTATTCTACTATTGCCTCCCATCTCCCTTGTCTTAAGTTCTAAGTTTTTTGCCACTTCGTTCAACTGATCTAGGGAACTTTCTTGAAATACATTATCCTGTCCAAATGTTTTCACAAATGTAGCTTCTTACCACCATGGCCCACTGGCAGACAGTGGGCTACTTTACTGCAAAAAGGCTATGAGAATATTTTGGTACTGGCATATGTGAGCACAGTGTGTTCAAAGTGTACATATGATTCATTTTTTTTAAGAAGATTTATCTGCATTTTACCATAAGAAAAGGTACTTAGACTGGATACCAGTATTTCACTGCCTTTACTATAACAGACTGCATTCACATTAAGAGAAATACATTACAATGAAGGAGTACTTGGTAAGCTTGGTGTTTGTGGATATATTCTAAGCAGTGACTTCCACTCATTTGGATTTGCTGAAGTTCCGTTTTACACTTCTGCCACAAACACATTACTACATCAACAAGTATTTCTTTGTCAGGATGGACATTCTAGAAAGAAAAAAACATATAATTGTGGAAATGGGTAGGCATATAAACACACAAATAACCTAGTACATAAACAGTCTCAACATTTTTCAACACAAGTAAATAAAATATGTCACTTTCTTATAAGGAATGACAACATTTTGACAGCTTTAGAAATACTTTTTAAAAATAATTTCTGGTAGACCACCCAAGCTTTTCTTCTCTCAACAATATAAGTGGGTTTAGAGGTTTGGGGAGTTTATTTCTTTTTTTTTTTTTTATTGACAAGCTCTTAAAAGTAACATAGACAAGGAAATCAGTGAGATGAAAATTATATGAGAGAGCAAATTAACTATAATGCTGAAATCAATAGATTCTGGAGAAACTTTATTTTTATTAAAATATTTAAATATTTGCGGAAGAAAATCTAAATTAATAGTTTCATTTTGCTTGAAAGAGTAGATGCAAGAGTTGGTGCATTTGAGATGATGAAGCAGTGAAAAACAAACAACTAGAAAAAATTCTGGACTGAAATATCTAACAAGTGAAAGAAATGTTAAACCCTATTGGCATCTTGCAAAGAGAATAAAAAACAAATTCAAAACACTAGTCAGTTGACCTCCTAATTAACATATTTTAAAAGGTAATAGGGTCTATCTATGAGTTAAACACATTCTGAACAGTAAGGATCAGTACACATCTTTATCATCAGTTATAGCAGCATTGAACTAGTATCTCAGATGCAGTGAAACCTGATATATCCACACTGCTTCTACTGCCATATGTTTGAGCATAAGATTTATGAGATGTTGATAATGAAACTGAGGGGAGAAAAAAATGGAAAAAATATAAATCAAAATTATTTTTGCCACTGGTTTGGTGGCAGCAAGCTGCTAGATTGCCTCAGCTATATATCATGTAACTTCACCATCAGTGAATGCTCTGTTAATCAGGGGTAAATTTGTCTTTCTTCTCTGGACAAAAGATCAAGAAGATTTGCAGGGAAATGTAGCAGAACCAGCAGAGTTTAAATCCAGGTAACTGCCTCCATACAGAGGTCACATTAAAAACTGACAAATCATGCTATCTAAGGGTATCTGTGGGGTACCTCATAGGCAAGATACTTTGGCTAAATATACTACACCAAAGCTAAAAATGTGTGTGCTCCAGTTACATTCCAATTGTGGCAATATTCAAATTATATCTAAAACAAATTTTGCAGTTAATATATATGCCATGTTATCAAAACGGGTTTTTCCTAAGGAAAAATTTTAATTAGTCTTTTGGATGACAAACTATTTTAACATAAGTGCTAGTAGTGGTGACATTGCACTATTTCTTCCCCTCTCAGTAGCACATTAAGGGGAAATCTCAAATTGAGCAAGTAAAAGTGGTTACTCAGGGAATAAATCATCAGATACATAATGGGATTATTTCTACAGTGGAGACCTCAGCACAGAGTCCCACTCTCATTGGTTTTGTTGTTGCTGCAACTTGTATCAGTTTTTTGCAGTGAGAATTTACCTTAAATTGCAGACATGGTGCTGTTAAAAAGGCATTATCATTCCTTAGGGTAGCTGCCCCCATTTCTATAACTATTGCAGAAGTGTTTGCCACAGCGGAGCATATTTGCCCACCTAAATGTAAGATGTAAAGAAATTCGATCCCTGCTTTGTGAGCTGAAACTTGAAATCAGCCCTATGGACTTTCAAATAGATTTAATATCCAACAAGCATTTTAAAGTAACTGATTACAGAGCATTATTTTAAATAAACCATTTT
Source organism: Anomalospiza imberbis (assembly GCF_031753505.1). Lineage (NCBI taxonomy): Eukaryota > Metazoa > Chordata > Aves > Passeriformes > Viduidae > Anomalospiza > Anomalospiza imberbis. Next base: position 66,057,212 of record NC_089685.1, read on the forward strand.
TTAAAGCATAAACTGATAACATTCATAACTATGTTTTTTCACTTTTTATATTCTTGAAGTTTTTTAGTCATGCAACTGATTCCTTTGATCTTCACTTACAGGCATTCATCACAGATTAAGTGATACACTGAGTAGAAATGTCTCAAAATCTGTTATTACCTGCTCAGATGTGGAGATGTAGGAAAACACTGTTGTTGCCAAAATCATAAGTTCACAAAAAAGATCTCCAGGCTTTAAGGATTCCTCTACATTCATAAAAAAAGCATTTATTAAAAAAAAAAAAAGGGGCGGAAAAGGAAAGTCAAGACATTATATCTAATTTAAAACCTAAGTTTGAAAATATCTGAGTCAACTGATTTACAAATATAATCCAGCAGATAACATAGTCTAAGAAACAGTAAATTCAGAGGGGGAGAGATAATTCCAAGTTTATTCACTTCTGTGAAAAGTGAGCATTTCCATTTCTCGGAAACAGAAAGTTTTCAAGACATATTCAGGTTTTTGTTGTCATAGAATTAAACTGCCGTTGCTCAAAAAAGTTTTTCTTGTTTCTACGTAATGAAATTTTGCACAAAGTAGGTATAAGAACATACAAAAACCCCCTCAAAGACCTGTTTCACTGTTTCCCTGAAAACTTGTCTGAAACCATTCAATCATTTTGCATCTTTGGTTATAACCTGACACATGTTTAACATACGTCATGCCTTTCCCACTTAAGGGAAATCGTATGAAGTCATATTTTGACAAATGAAAACTGGAAAAAATAGGTGGCATTTTCTCAATTACTACTTTTTGTCATAGAGTACTGCATAAACCATATTACATGGTTTTTAAATAATTAACAAAACCTCTTGCTGAAAAAATATTTGAAATTCAAACACAACTATAACTGAACAACACTCACTTCTAATTGTCTGTGTCTTTTCACAACCTTGATGTGTGCTGCCTTTGCTATTACCACCATCACTAATAAAAAAAATACGTTCAAATTTTCCTGGGAATATTATAGGTTGCATCAGTGTAAGAAGTTTGAGTTCTATTTCAGCTTTCTTCCATGTTGGGTCATCTTGAGCCTAATTGGGAGGAAAAAACCATAGAAATTGGTCTCTAAAATACATATTTTGAATATTTTTTACCCTCATAAGAAAAGAATAAATAAAGAACATCTCAATCACATTCAGATTACCTGAAGAAAATTATCAACAAATTCAAGAGCAGAGTAAAACACGTTCCACTCTTCATAGCTGAAAGCTAATTTTACAAATTTCACAGCAGCATCTCCAGACACCCCTTCTTCTCCTGCAGTGATGACAAAAATATTTTTTCTGTTTTGTGTATATATATTCAGAAGTTTATTGAAAGTTTTATTTCATTTCTTTTCATAATTTGGGTACTGATAAATATAAATGTACACACATTTTTCAATAGTCAGCATAATCTCGAAGGATGCTTTAATAACTTTACAAGAAACAATAGCTTTATCTTTTCCTATCTTTGCAGGCTGCTTTAATGATGGATGTGCAACCACAGAATCATAAAGGTTTGAAAAGATCTCCAAGATCATAAAATCCAAACTTTTAACAAATACCACCATGGCCACTTAACTATATCACAGTGTCCTGTTACATTCAAAAGAGGCTCTACAATGATTAATATTAACATACCTGTGTAGAGAACACCAAGGATCTAGTCCTTGCTGTTGCAGGAAGAGTCTATCACCCTGTAAAAACCCTTATTATCCAAAATTTGGTTTAAAAATTGCACAGAAACGCATACAATTTCTTTCCAGACAGTTTCTCATTATTGTGTCAGAAAATACTCATATACACATAGGGAGCCTATTTTCTCACTTTTCAAGTTTATCTAGACCACAGTTTGGCAGAAAACAGACTTCCTGGTCCTTAGAACTCTCAGCAAGTGTTTTAACTAATATATTCAGCAGTGTTCTGCAGTCCTAACAATACGCCACAGTCACTGTCATGAGTTGGAAGGGACCCACAAGCTTGATCACCAAAATCCAGCTCCTGACCCTGCACAGAACCACTCCAAAAGGACATAATTTTGCAGACTCTTTATGTATAGAAATGTTACTTACATGAAAATTAATTCTTACCACTGAGTATTTATACCACTGGCTAAAAAAAATCCTTTGAAATTCCAATCCAGCTTACCTGCTAGCATCAACTGCAGAAGAGTAGATGATGGATTAATTATACCAAAGTGATTGGTGCCATTGCTCTTTCCACCTTCAACATAGACAACTTATTAAGTCAATTTATAATCTATTAGGCTTGTTACGTTCTAATTAGCCAGTAATCATACCAAGAAAAATATCATTCTGAAGTGTACTTAGTCTCTATATAACCTTTTACTGACAAAATACCTCTCTCAGGACTATATTCATCCCAGAGCCCAGCAAAAAAGAAGTTGGAAGGAACCATCAAGTCCAGTGTTTTTCTCAAGTTTTTACACCTAACTTTGAATGGAATTTTTTAAAAAATAGAATACATCAAACACAATGGTATTTCGACCCTGCCTGGCTTCCCGACCCTCATCCAGCTGCTCTCAGGCTGTGCAAGAACTGCTCAGCAGTAGTGAAAACACTGTGTTAACAACACTGGTTTAGCCATAAATATATGGCACAGTAAAGCCTGTAAAGGCCGCTACAAAGAAAGTGAACTCCAGTTTACTTAGAAAATATAGGTATAAACTGCTGCAGATTTTTACTGATTATAATAGACCATGGAGATCAACAAAGATTTTTATTTTCTATTATGCGAAGATAAGAAAGATTACCTGCCTTTACACATGCTATTTTTATAACTCAAATATATACCCTCAGGCACATTTCTCTTTTTTTTAATAGAAAAAAAAAACAATATAAAATGGAGGTCCAGGCTCCTCACCAACGGTTTTTGCCTCTTTAAGCAAAAAAACTGTTACCTGAGAGGATTTCTAGGCCTGCAGAAAAAAGCTCAGAAGTGACGTCACGAATTTGCATTTCATCAGGAACAGGAGGATGAGGGGGCAATAGATTCCTGCTACGATCAGACAGTGCTTCTAGGATGGCAAGGAACTGAGCCGCAGCACCATCAAACATTGCCTCCAGCAGCCGCTCGGTAGTGGTGCGACGCCGTGACAGCTAAGTAAGAAAACGTAATTTAAGCCTTATGACATCTGAACCGACTTGCAACAAAGCAAAATTTTTTTCCAAAACATTTCTCCATCAGAAAGCAAGTACATGTTCAAAAGAGAAAATAACATACTGTAAAATATATTGCTGTTATTAATGTCATGCTTCAAAGGCATAGCAAAGCCTCACGCTAAGCGGGTATGGCACTTGGGTCGACTAATCATTTCTCAGCAACCAGACATACTGCTGCATGGTATTTTACTTCAAAAATAGCACAATAGAAATTATAAAGGAGAGTATTAAGGTCATGTCGTTTAGATCCATGCAGATCTCTCCTGATAATTTTCTAAAGTAATAATTACTACAATTTTCCTACTTCCCACCTTGTACTGAGTTTTATTAATAAATTCTGTTACTTAAGAAATCGTAAATCTAAAACTTTCTGCTCATGTATAGCACCATGTGTATTTAGAAGAATTATATCATGGTTTCATCACATGACAAGAGTAAAGGAAGAGAAGGATTATATGAAATGTCAGACTTACATTTACTGCTTTTCTCGGATTAACTTTTGACTCACGTCGAAAGCTATTCGACTTTCTTCTGGATGCATATACTGCTCTCTTGAAAATCATTACTGACATCTGCCACAGAGAAAAATAAGTCATCATGTATGCTACATGTTTTCTTCATAGAGATCATAACTACTCTACCTTTTCACAATGACTCGCAGGATGATACCTTCAGAGTGGCCTCTCTAAAAATCTTTTCTGTCTCTGTATGTTCCAGAGAAGAACTGATATCTTCTAATTGCTTCAGTTCGTCAATTTTAATCAAACCACGGCGAGCAAATATCTGTCCAAAGAATTTTTAAAAATTTTTATATATACTCTGTGTTCATATCCTGTATGTTGATATCTAATTTTAGAATAATATCATTCCTGAATTTATACAATTGCAAAGAGCTGCAATGAAAGTCAGGCCCTGAATAATTGAAAAGGAAAACAAAACTTTTGCAAAATACCTTTTGTACATATGCATGGGACCTGGCCAGTGTTTAATGCTAGAAGTTTGTGATTGTGAGTATATACTAAGCGCTATTGCATTTGAGTTGATTATGCATTTACATGTGGAAACACATCTCCACTTTGCAATAAAACTTTGGAATACGAACAGAACTCCAAATACATATGATGTGATAATAAGTAGGAATATTTAAATAAATATTTCCCATTTGATTGCATCTGAAATGCTACATAAGGTAAATCAGGATACCTCTCCATGAATGCCAGCTTGACAATCAAAATAACACTGAGAAACTGCCGTATATAGGGTGGCTCTCCACGTCAAATAATGCACAGATGAGAGTGGAATGGATGATTCCATACATATACTGGCCCACAGTAAGTATTCCAGGACCTGTATTGAAGAAATCTAATTTCAAAATGAATGCATTTGAACCTACATAAATATGCTTCCTATTACTAAAGGACAGATACAAAGTCTTATCCTCACCTGGTAGGACAAACTGAAAGAAGGGGGAAAAAAATCACTAGAAATTGAATTAATTTTTAACATATTTTATTTACTAAAAAGCATTCCCCTGCATATTATTGGGTTTTTTTCATCTTAAACTGTGGTCAAGCACTTTTTTAGCCACCAAGCTACCTTAACCACTCCATTTTACTAGAGTCTTGCCACCAGACAAAGATCCCGCCCTTCTCTCTCCTCTTATCTTGAGAGTTAGCCCTCCCTTTTCTGGCAACTCTAGTGATCACTTTTCAACAGGATCAGCAAGATTATCTGGGATGCAATAGAGTTTGTCTTTTGCAGTGAAAACCTGTGCTTAGATTAATTTATAGCCATGGAATTCTTGCCTCCTAACTTGCAAGGCAACATACTCATTGCAGCAGTCTAATTTTAATAATAAGTCCTTCTCAATTGAATGAACAGCATCTTCCTCTTACTATTTTCTTTGGGTCAGCTGTTCCCTGAGGTACATAAAATGTGCACAACCTTTGTCCTAAATTAAGCCAATATATAAATTTTCTTTTAGTCTGAATTTCAAGAATCAGAAATACCCACAATCAATTCCTCTGTTTTCCGTCTAGTGGAAATCAGAGGATGCTAAAGGTGGTGCTAAATCACTTCTGTTTCTAATAGAAGATGTTCAAAGATAAAAAATCTTTCCTGCTCAGTGAAAGATGAATAAAGCAACACATAAGAAAATATATTATATTAAGACTGATTCAAATTCTGTTCAAGATTTAGGAGAAAAGAGCAAAGCTGAGACAAACAAAAGCTACATTCAGAAAAAAAAAAAGGCGTGGTAGAAAGGCCAGGTTATTTTTATCAAGTATTCACAACTAAAATCCTAGCCACCAGGTGTCAGCACATTTCCACATTTTAAGACGCAAAAGACCAATTCTTGAACACATATAGCTGTCCAAAACAAAGCACCTCTGAAACAGCCTAATGTATGGCATCTCAGTGTCCAGCAAGATATTATGCTGGGCTCCATTCCACAGCTGAGGAAGGAGCAGACTCAGGAAGCCATAAGGGCTTAGAAATCAACCACTTTGAAACACAGACATTTTATTTTCTTGTGACAAAGTACTACTATTGACAATGACAGTGAAATTGAAGTCAGGGTACATTGCTATGCAAAACACAGGTGCATTTTCTAAACTTCTGCAAATTTTATGACCCTTTCTATTTATTTTGCCATACCTTAGCAGACTGACCCATCACCATCAAATGTCTGCATATGGTGTAAATATGGACAGTACCTACAAAAATATATTAAAATGAACAAACAAGGTAAATTCTACAATCCCACGTGAAATTTGTTATGCTAAGCAACTCAATCTTTTTCTTATTATCTGGGTTGTTACTTTCAGAGAAGAAAAATGTAATGACTTTTCATTAAACAAATGAAAAACTAATGATTTTTCTGTACTTCTAAATTAGAGAAGATTAAACCATACAATTCTTCTGCAATATTAGTTTCAAAAATACCTACACAGTGAAGCAGTATAATCATAAGATTTCATGAGAATAATATCTTAAAAATTTACTGAATCCATTTTTGTACTCAGTAACTGCTAGAGAGACAAATCTTACTTTCATCTCCAAATGCCAGGCTCTGTAAAACAAAATACTACCTCTCCTTTCAGACCTTACCTTACATCATTCTTTTAGTCCATCATAGCACTGTCCTGGCAGACACCACCAATATTGCGTGATATTAAGTATGATAAGTGACATGAAAAAAATTGAAAGCGACTAAAGTTTCCAAGAGCATCAAAATTACTTCGAAATAAAAACCTGTCAAAAATGTACTTGACTCTGGCAACATCATAAAATTTACAAAAATCAGTCTTAGAAGTATAAAAGACACTGCAGTTCTGGAAGACAAAAAAAAAGCCTATTCTTCTGTCTGTATGAATGTTCAGAAAGGGACACCTGTGGCAGCAGGAGGCATCACAATGTCAACTGTCACAGCTAGAAGGGTGTTATTATCCCAATAAGCTCAAATGGAGCAAGTATTAGGAAAATTTCTTTTATCAGTCAAATGTATAATGAGGCACAAAATCTATTGTCTGAAATTGCAGAAGAATGCTCAGGAACTAGGGAAAATCTGAGTTACTGCCTCCTAATTAGAGCAGACTACTGGCTAGGATTGGTACAGAGACCTGTACACACAGGCAGTGTGATGTAAGAATGGCAGGTGAGTATATTTTAATTTTAATTCTTCTCCCATAGAAACACACAATCAAAAAATACACCTCAAAAGTAGGGACTGAGGGCAACAGCAGTCCCAGTAAAACAAAAGGATAAGAACTTTGACCAATCATAGCTCAGAGAAAGTACATTTTTCAAAATGATATTAAGAACACACTGTCTCCTAAATTTATATTGCAACAATTGACGATAGTAGCTCAGTTGGTCAGAGCGTGGTGTTAACAATGCCAAGGCTGTGGGTTCAATCCCTGTATGAGCCATTCACTCAAGAGTTAGACTTGATGATCCTCATGCAGCCCTTCCAATTCAGAATATGCTGTGATTCTGTGAAATTCAGACTAATCTTTTTATCTTTTACTAAATAACATTGCCTTTCAAAGCAAAAACAGACTTTGTTCCTGAAATGAAAATCTTGATAAATTATTCTCTGCGCATCTAGTTTGCAGAAGTTCCATTATTTTCTCAATTTTTCCCTAATACAAGCATTTACAAGCAGCATCCTGAAATCTTATACATAGATTAAAATCCTTAAGTGCCACATGGTATTTTTTAGAATGGTTTTATTATCAACTCTTCCCTTCAAAGTACTTTCAAAAATACAAAGATGTAATGGCAGACAATAATTTTCTACTCTTAGATCTGCAATTCCCTTTTAATAATAAAAAAAAACAAAGCCCAACAACAAACATGCAGAAAAACCTCCAAACCAAAACCAACAAAAAAACCAGTAACCAAAACAAACAAGACAAAATTAACCCAACAAAAGAAATATTTTATTGATAGAAAAATCTTGAGTGTTTTTTGTTAATTAGGATTAACTCCAAAAATGTCCTTACTTTTGATTTTATTTGTACTCTGAAGCACAGTTATGATGAAAAAGTGGATGCTTTTACAAGAGTCCACCTGAAAGTTTATACTGTGGCAATCTTAAGTTTAAAATCCCTTCTATTAGAAAAGCAAAAAAATAAAACAAAAAAAAACCTACTGTGATTGAAGACTAACTAGAGGTTTATTCATGCCCCTTAGGTTGACCTTAAAGAGTATAAAAAGTTTCCCTTCACAGCTTTGCTTAGCAAAAAAATGTAAATGGAAAGCCTGAGGTACCATTGTAGATAAGCCAACACAAATTCTCCTGAGGTAGAGCCATTTGCATAGTGAGTCGTAATGAGGTCAAGGCATTGAGACAAGTCTGCAGGGACTCCTGATTCTGAAGATTTCTGTCTCTGCTGCAAACCATCTGATAAATGCAAACATTTCTTGCTTGCAAAGCATGGAACTAAAACAGATAGAAATATATATATAATTAATTGAAATATAAACATATGCCAGTTCACATCAGCAAAGTACAACAAAATGATGAGTAAGAAAAGATTAGGCATAACAGCAAAAAAAAAAATCAGCATGACATTGAACTGAGCATTAGAATATGGAGAAAAACCCAGCATTAGAATACAGAGAAAAACCCAGCAACCCTAAAGCTTCAGGGTTGCTGTACCATGAAGCTGAGTCAGTTTCCACTGTGCCACAGATGAAAATGCACCTAGTGCACTAGGAGTGCTGAAAGGGGTGTAGGGAGAATGAGGTATTAAACCGCTCTTCAAAGAATCTGCCTTTGACACTTGGCTTCTCTGTAGATCCCCTCCATAAACTACAGCAAATTTTAACTTTTCTACACTTCTCCATCTATAACACCACTATCTTATTTCCAATTCTCATCTGTTACTTTTCTCTTCCACAGATGGATTTTTCCTTCTCTTCCTTGTAATACCTAAAACAATGTGACCTCACTTCTGCCTGGACTACAGCATCAGCTGAATAAACAGCAGGAAAAAATGGGCTAAGTGGGACATGACCAGTCAGAATAACATTTGAAATTATATTATTTTGTTGCAGTTGATTCACTGAAGCTGGAAGTTTCTAGCCCTGAAATGCCATTTCTTAGTGTTATATTTAAAAAGAAAAGTTAACTGCGGGAACATTTCAAGAAAAATTACATTTAAAGCCTTAAGATGTAATCATTTAACACATTATCATTTTCCATTTCCAATTGTAGGGATAATTGCCAACTAAATTTCGTATCTGAAAATTTAAGGATATCTCAGTCTGTAAAGGCTAAGTTACAGAACTCTGCATTTCAATACAGAGTTGCCATAACATTTACCAGTAGGACTGGTTCAAAGTCTAGGCAGACATACAGAAAACAGAGGAGAGCATCTCTGGAACTTCAAATATATTTACAAAACATTTTTAAAAATGTATCAACATCGTCTTTGATCATATTCTTTCTAGGAAGCTGAGCTACATTTTAAAAAGAAAAATAAAAAGTATCTCTTCTATCATGATATCTGCTTCTAGATTTTAAGCAAACTGTCTGCTTTCCTCTCTTCATTAAACGCCTATTTACACTCTCTTACTCAAGGATATGAATTTGATTAGCTCAATACACAGGAGCTGCCTACCATTTCTGTTCGTTGTTTTTGAACACAGAATAACTTGCATTAGTTAATTCAAAATATCCACCGTGTACAAAAGTAGAGCTTCTCAGCAAAGAACTGCTTAAGTAAAATAGTACATGTTTTTAGCATTCCCCCTATATCAACTGAAACACTTTCTTCCATGAATAACAAAAGGTATACGGCAAGTCCCTGCCTTGATAAAGCAATTAACACAAAAGAATTCAAACACATTCTTAAGGTCACTCAGCTTCCTAGGGCTTAAAGCACTTAGAAAAGTATTCAGCATTCTGCCCTTTTTGTTCACAGTGAGTAAATAAGCTATAAAAAACACAACACTGCTTTTCTAACTTCATGACCTTTTATTACAAGTAGTATTTTGCACACTTATGGTACAAAATACAGGAGAATGTTTTAATTGTCTTGCATTCTGTCTGGTTCTTAGATCATACAATACAGAAATTTCCAAAATTGTAGGACATTTATCAAATGTTGCCTACATCCTGATTCTGACAGTGAATGACAGCAACTATTTCAGAGCAAAAACTGCTGTAAGCGGTTACAGAACACCACATTCAGAGAAAACTGCTATTTTAACACTAAGTTGATGGTGGTTGGCTTCTGCCACAAAAGCATTAGGCACTTATATCCTCTTAAAAATCTACACCAACTCCAGATGTTTATATCATACATATGATCATTAAATCTCAATGCAATTTATATCAACAAACTATTACAGATTAGTTAATATTAATGTATAATTAATATGAAGTACATTTGTGGAAGATAAAATGGGCTACTTACTTTGAATCTGTGAATGTCTTTGACCAGAAAAATTTTTAAAACCCACAACCTACCGTAAGGGCTGCATTTTTGTCTCTGACACCATTTGGAAAAAAGGCAGATTTAAAGTGCTGCACATCACCCATGACATCATCAAGGTTTACAGAAACGAACTGCTGAAGGTATCTTTCATAACACTGTAGAAGTGCCAACTTATATTCCTGAAAAAAAAAATCATATGTTCTTTTTATAGCTTGTATACTGCATTTCTATTTCTCTAAAACATGTGGGTTTTTTATTATCTTTATGAAAAAAGTATCAACGTGAAAGAGCAACAGGAAGTAAAACACTACAGTTTCATACAAATATCCAGCAGGTAGTGTGAACACCTAACATATGAAAGGTTTAAATACTTAAAAGAATGGCTTGTGCTTCACGAGTTTTGGTGAGTTTTGTTTATTCTAATCATAAATATGACATATCAGAGAACAATTATAAAGCAGAGTCCTGGGCTAATGTAATAAATTTAAAGAGTTCCTAGAATACTCTACAGTTTTACAACAGTAATGACAATGATACTACACTTCAGAAAAAAAGTACTTCATCATGTAGAACTTTATAAACAATATATAAATATAATCACTTCTCTCTTCCTTGTTCCCATGTTGTCAAAACTTTTTTTTTAATAAAAGATAGAGTAAGATGAATTAAAAAAGATTGAAACAAATGAAAACTGGAATTTATATGTGGCCAAGAAATCAGCATTAATAGACCAGAAAATGGGTCTTTAAGAACTGTTAGCAAAGAGGATGTAGAGCTTTGAATCTCATTCCACATAGAGCTCTCCAGCAGCATGTTGAACCACTCTGAAATCATGCTGACTCTATGGTTCAGCACTGACTCAGATCTGGAAGTGACATTCAATGAATCATCACTACCACTTCCTTCAGCAAGATTACATTTAGGTTTCTCTAGCAATTTCACTAAGTGTAGCACTCACACTAAATAAATTATTGAGGAAAAAATAACTAACTGCTGGTAAAAATGATCCTTTAATATTTAATCACACAAAATTCTTATTTCCCTGCATTCTCTTCTTTTTTTCAATATAAATTCCTTCCACCACAGTAACACCTGTAATTTTTAATTATCTGAGGAGTCTAACTCACATGGCCCTACTGTCCTACTTGCTGTGTGAAATCAGCAGCCTTACATAGAAACTTTGACTTTCCATGAACAGCTACGGGCAGTCAGTCACTTGTGTAATCTAATACATACATTCAGACTGTGATAACACTTAGAATCCAAAGCCATGGATCGGAATACCATTAAGATAGTTATTGACACACAACAAAAAGGTAAATTCTCTCCTAAACAGTTTAAAATACATGTGTATGACCAAAGATAACAGGCAGATACAGGCAGAGTGGGAGGAAGGGAAAAAACGAGTCAGTACTGATCATATGATGACTAATAGACTAAATAATTTCCAGATATGTGACTTAATGTATTTAGGTGTGTCCTAAAAAACACATAGCAGATGGAATCTAAAGGCATTAAAAAAATACAGCAGGAGGACAGAAAGCTAAGCAGTGCCTACCCACTGACTATTCATATGCAATAATAATTTTTTATGGACTACATGTCATTAAGTATTATATAATGTGCAGGTCAAAATTTAAAATATTCAACACCAATTTTCAACTAGGAGCCAAGAGGGGTACTTATGGAATAGGCTTTACCCCACCTATCACAGACCTTGGTTTTACACCACATCAATCCTTACTGTAATGCATTTGAAATTTGCAAAATCCATCACCTGTTGCTTCTATTTATTTCTTTTCAGGGAAAAAATTGAATGAAAACTAGGTCTCCATTCTAAAATTAAGTTAAAGAAATGCACTTAAAAGTGTGAGTTCCATAAAAAGTTGAAAGTATTAGGCTGGCCAGCAAAACAACTTCTTCAACAACACTGATAACTTTACTGTAGAAAAACACATTACACTAGAAGATTGAAGTTGCAAGCAGAAGTCTTTATGCAGAAACATGGATTATTTTCAGGCAATCTAGGGTTCAGGTCATTAAGCACCTTGAACATAAGGACTAAACTATATTGGAGTGCTGCTTCAGGAAGGCAATGCAGAGTACAGAGAGCTGCATTTGATAATTTGAAATAATCTTACTGAGTAGTCTGTGAGAGCAGCAGTTCCCAAGCACTAAAAGCTTCATGTAATGTTTCAAGCAATTCCTAGGGCCCAGAAGCTATGAAAACCTCAGGAATATACAAAAATGAAGAAAACATGAACAGAATTGTCTAGCCAATGCTATTAACAATTGCTGCTGTTCAAGCTTCCTTAAGAATTTCTGTACATCTAAACCTAGACTATGACTCTGCACCTTCAATTGTAATGACTCCACAGTTATGGACTCTTCTATACTCCTTCTTCTGCCTCCCAGTGAGTGCTGAGCGCTGCTGAAACTCAGCTTAAGCTGCCTGTTCCTTATTCAGGAGCAGGCCCTTTTTGTGGAATTCTTCAGGGCACATGCAATGAAGGATATAGAAGACTTCATAACATCTGCATGATACTCCTGCCTTTGCCATGGCCTGTGGAAAAGCCCACCAGGCAGCCACAAATAAACACTCTCCACTAACAGCACAAAGAGCATCTCTCCTTGCTGCGTTCCATAAGCAAAGGACGAAAGAGTGAAAGAACAGTTTCACTGGATATGTGTCTCAAAAACACTGCCCCTCAAACCACCTTGATACATTTCCAGCTATGCCCTCTTCTTTTTATTTACTTTTATTCCTGTTATGTTAAAAAAATAAGTAGCAGGTACAGAACTGACTAACTATACATCTTTGAGCCGCTTCTGAGTGTTGGTTAGTAACTACCCTTGAAAGCCCCAGATTTTATGACATGACCTTCTGATACAAATATCACTAAGCCTGTAAATGGCTCACCCTTGGATTTTTTCCACAGGAAACACAAAGGTCAAATAGTATATAAAAATATATTTGCCACATTGAGTCAGATCAACAGTTACTAGCCTGGCATCCCATCTCGAGTAGTCACTAACATATGACCAAGTAAAAGCACAAAAACTAGAATTATCATACAGTGAAACATCTCTCAAATACTCTGTCTTCAACAGTCAAGCTCCTGAGTCCCTTTTAGTTGTGATCTACCCCTTTTGAGGAGACCAGAAATACACACGTAATTCAAGACACAGAAGCATCACTGATACATATAGTTGTACAATGTGTAATTGCACTCTGGTTCCTGTTCTCTGTTCCTCTCCTGACAATTCTTTTTATTCATGTTTGGAAACTGAGGATTGACTTGAGTTAGTGGAACTGCTCTATCATTGTCAACTTCTACTTTAACAGCATTAAAGGCACAGTCAGATATTGTACGCTATCATGCTGAAACATCAAACAAAAAAAGAAAGATTTTGGGGTGTTTGAAAAGGCAATGGGTGCATAGAAAATATATTTAAAAAATCAGGGCAATTTTACAATAAAAAAGCAAGAAATACAAACAACCAACTGTCACTGGAATTATTTTGTAAAGTTTTTGCTACTTTCTGAATAGCTTTCAGTAAAATATGATTAAAAATTAAAGTAGCATAGAAACATAATGAAACAAAGGCTATGATTGATCCTTTTCTGATTTCAAATTACTTACTTTGATCTGAGCAAGGATATCACCAACTTTCACAAGTCTTTCATTGTAATACCACTCCGGTAGTCGTGGTTTGTATTTGATCCAAATGTTAAACAAAGTATTTGCTCTAAAAAAAAATATATATACACAGGAGAAAAGGTTTCAGATTAAACTGGCAGTAAACCTGTCATAACAAGTAAACAAATCAGGAAAGCTTCAACTTTTGAAAACTCCTTTCTTCCAAATCTATTTGAACTTCTATATATTTCAAAGCAAGTGATCATTACAACCAGATTTAACAGGCAGACAAGGACATGTCTGGGTTTCATTTCTGTCACCAGTTTTTATCATGCATTTTAAACAGGATGAATTTTCTCCCATGTAAATTCTTATTAAAATGTCCTAGTAAGAATCCCCTTGTGTTGTTCAAGCACAGTCACAAGCAGAAAATCTGTCCCACATTTCAGCTAGTATTTGAGAAGTTCTGTTGGAAGAAACAATTTGATCTCTTAGACTCAATGAATTACAGTTCACAGCAATTATTGGACTGGAAACGACAAATGTTATGAGCAGGAAATAAAAAACCAAAATAACAATGTATGGTCAGGTAGCTGCAACCTTGCAATGGTTGCGGTAGCCATGGAATAAACCACAAAGCTATACAATATATAGAGCTATGGTTTCCAGAGCTCACAGTATACAGAGGTACACCATGAGTCATGAAAGAAATGTTCAGGAATTTTAAAATGTAAGGGGTAGGCTTCAGAAAGAACCAAATTACACACTTGCTAAAACAGAGAGGATTTTATGGCAATAATTGTGATGCTCTTCTGTTGCCTCTATTATTCTAGCCACACTTGTCATCAAGGATGTCTTTGTGTAATAAATTGCCTATTTTGCTGAACCAGCAAGCCTCCCAGAAATGGTAACTGATTCTAAGAAGTTTCCCTCTGCTACAGAGACACTGACTACATTGTGCCAGTACTTCAGTCCCTACCAACCATGGTTTGATGGCCTCGTGCTCTCACGTGTACAACTTACCCACCCTACGCTTCTTTAAGAAAGCTACATTCTAGCTGGAAAGCAATAACTGTTCAGACAGACTGCTAATAAGCACTGGGACTTTTTCATAAAAGAATCACGTTAGCAAATCATTACCAGTATTGACAGTGTTCACAGCGCCAGGCATCTCTCACATTTTTTCTCTTAACAAATGACTTACACAGAAACGTCAGCAGAGTGCCTTGTAATACTGCTACAGCCAAATTATTTATAGGTAGCAATTTATGAGGAAAGAAAGCAACTGAAGAACTATAAATTAACATTTAAAGAAATTAACATCTGAAAAATATCCTTCTAGCTGAATTGTCATGCATAAACCATATGCTTATTGGTGTGAGGTGGCTGGAACTTTTCAACTTCTCTTAAAACTGGGATGGTAGAATAGAACACAAGACACTTTCTTAAACTGTTCTCTGACATTCAAGTACTTGGAATGCATTCTAACAGTGTCTCATATAACTCTTCATTTCAGCTTATAATAACACTCCCAATTAAAAGAACAAAAAGCACAATAAATAACATTTTTTTCCACACAGAAAGCTGTGAGCCATCGTCACATTTCAAGGTGAAACAGGTGGCTTTATGAGAAATCTGTCAAAATTACCTTTACAATAAAGAAATGCAAAAATCATAATCCTTTTTTTTTTTTTTCTAAAAGTATCATCTCAGCACAATTCTCAGTTCTTGAAAGTAAGCAGCAAGGAAATAAGTAGGACATCCTAGAGTTGTATCCTAAAGGAAAAATGCAGTAACAGCACAAACTAGGCCAAAAGCAACAATCAGAATAAATGTTCTAAGGCATTTTTAAGGAGAAAATTTTTAAGGAAACCATAGCCCAGTGAAATTAAGAGTACTTTATAAATGAGGGAATGAGTCCCTCCTGGTCCATCCTTAAAAATTAACCGCCTGGGAACGTACTGAGTTCTTACAGTGAGAAAATATTCCACACCAGTGAGTATCTGCAAAGAGGCTCCAAAGCAAAGGAATCTGTCAGGCAGCTGAGCAAAGTTCCCTTGGACTATTAAAGGAAGAATTTAGGAAAATTTCAGAGACCAAGAGATTTGATGGATATTAGAAGGAAATGGGAAAGAGAAAAAAGAGAAGGAAAAGAGATATCAAGAATGACCCTGGATGAAGCTCTCTAAAGCTAAGACTAATATATTTATTTCAGACTGATCAGCTTGAAGTCCCCAGTAATGGCCATCTTCATTTTTTGTTATGAATGTTCATGTTAACACATGAGATTCTCAGATATAATAAACAAGTAATAAATCTCTAAAAAACTATTTTAGCAAAGTACTGACAAACCTGACCAGACTTTCAGCTTCAGTCAGAAGGTTAAGGTAAACTGATTCTGCTACAGTGCCATGACTAAATACAGGTGAGTTCATGACACAGGAATATTTCTTTGACACAGACGAAAAAGGAGAGACACTCCCCAAACAGCTCCTTAGCCTTTCATTTAAACAGTCTGTAGGACACCAGAATAACAAGTTAAGTAAGTGAATTCTCAAAAAAAACTAGTGGACTGTTGAAGCTCAGAGGTGAAATTTCTTTACTTCCATCCATAATAGAAGAAAAATCCCTAAGGTCAACCCATAATAGTGTGCACAGGATAAGGCCCACATGACTAAAATCTTTACTAAAAGTATAAAGAATTCTCTGATACTGATCAAAAGCCATCTTATTAAATAAGGGTGGCTAAGCCACACAACATGAGATAAAATCAATAATTCAAGGTAAAGCTTTGATGGCCCTGCTGCCAAGAGAAATGGAGCAAAACAACCTCTTGTTTAGCTGAGGAAAAATTACTTTTGATTGCTATTTCCGACTGAAAAGATTTGTGACAGAAGGGAAGTGTTCAGTAATTTTTGTTTCCTACATTAGAACATTTAAATGCCTAAATTATGGCCTTTCTGTTGACCTATAAACAGAAGTTTGAAAGAGTTAGAGGAATGAGGCAGATAATTTTATTTTTCTAAATTGAACACACTTACCACGTGGAAGCTGGTTTTCTTGTTGCTTGAAGAACAAGAACACTTTGATCTCAATCCATGCCACAAAAGATAGTTTGGAAAATGGAATAGCAAGGAGTCTTTAGAGCATATAGAAAAGTATCAAAGCAGTGACCCTTGAAGGCGTAATAACACGCTCTGACTCCATGTTGCAGAAGGCTAAATAAATTGCTTTTATTATGCTAAATTATATTACATTAATACTATACTATACTAGAACTATATCACACTAAAAAAAATACTAAACAAAAACCTATGACTATCTCCCGACAGTCACGACACAGCTTTGACCCAACTGGCCAGTCAATCCAAACAACCTTCACCGGTGTCCAATTAACAAATCACTCTTTGGTAAAAAAATCTCCATAACACATTCCACATGTGCCAAACAACAGAAACAGCGAATAGATATAAGAATTGTTTTCTTCTTTCTCTGAGCTTTCTCACTGTGTCTCACAGCTTCCCAGGAAAAATCCTGGGAGAGAGAATCACATCTCTCTCTGTTCAGAGAATGTGAATGCCACAGGAAAGCATCTGAAATAGTCATTACCTTCAGAAATTCTCAGGACCAGCCAGACTACAGCTGGTTCTGCAAGCAGCACATGTTCTGATTTTGAGTTATCAAACAATGAAGCAGTAGGGAGAAAAACCCCTGAAATTTCATAATCACATATTGACTTTGCTGACTGCCTGAACATATGCTAACAATCAGAATTCCAGTCTTCTACCTCGGTACTGTTCCTATGCAAATCAAGAACGCCTGACGATGCACAGCTACTGAGAGCTTCATGTTACTCAGTATTCCTAATGCCCTGGAATTTTGGTAGGGATCACTACTACCAGAGACTTCTGAGATCAAGGCCTGTATGGAGTCAGTTCTCATCTCCATGATGAACACTGCAGATTTCTTCAGATGTGAAAATACTCTCATGCCAGCCAAGGTACGCACAGTCACGGGTCACATCCACAAAATACCAGTTTGAATAAGACAGAACTTAGGTTTGAGAGGTAAAGCAAAAAAAGGCTTGGAGACACTGTTCACAAAAACGGGTAACTTAGCACCATATTGCAAACAGCTCAGCTTCAGCATGGCTGCCTGCCGACCAGAAGATACGAAGAACACATAGAAGAACCACTGTTGGCAATTTTGGTAGTGCCTGAAGCAGCCAAGTAGTGTTACTTCTTCTAAGTGGACCTGGAGAGAATAGCTTTCAATATAACCATACCTATCAGCTAAACCTGAAATAAAAAGGTCTGAAACTACATAAAGGCTTCAAAATAGCAAACCACTGAAATCAGCTGCTGAAACAATATAAAAAGTCAACATACTGAGATTCAGAACACTAGAGGCAAAAACCTGGAGACTGATACCTGCATGATCCACCTAGGCCTAGACCCAATGATGAACATGCCCCATAAACAAATTAGGAAGCCAGATAGCTTAGAATAGGAAGGATCTCCAGCTCAGGCAAAGGCCAGGCTGCAGAATCTGAGTATTTTCAGAAATACCTTCTGAAAATGTATACACCTGCTTCAGAGTAGGGTAATTTGTTGACTATTTCTAGGAAACTACTGAGTGAAATATGCAAGGGTAGAAACTGCACATAAGTGATAAGGTAACCACCCTGTAACCTAACTCCTATGCTGTTTTTGAAGGAATTTTTGATACCCTGGGAAACTTGTGGGGTTTATGTTAAAGACCTGTAAACTTAGAACAGAGTAGTATTCAGATAACAGCAATAGAAAATCAAGTATTTACCTTAAAATAAGTAGTTGAGCTCTTGTATCACAATGCACCTAAATGCAGCAGGGAGAGCTACATGAGAAATGCACAGTCTGTAAAAGACATATGCATGCACCATGAATCATACACCGATTCCAGTTGCTCTATCTTAACTGCATTACAAAATCTCGACTTATGCATACCCACAGATATGCATCTATGCGAGCAAACAAATATGCACTATTATACTTGCCATATGCTCTGCCTGCATCTATGTGTATAAAAATATACCAACGCAGACAGAGACATATGCACGAAAAGAGCTGTGTGCTGTTCTCCTTGTGTTGCCCTACTGTCGAAGGCATGGACGTGCCCACAAGAGCTCACCCTCGCGGGCTGCCAGTCCCTGCAGCACTGTCAAGGGATTTTCCCACCAGGAAGCTCAGGCAGCTCTGACAGAACCAACAGTGGTGCTGCCAACTTCCACAGTCCCTCGTGGTTTTTCCCTAAAGCACTGAAGAAGAAAAAAAAAAAAAAAAAAAAAAAAAAAAAAAAAAAAAAAAAGCGGTGTTCAGATTTCTGAGGGGTTTAACTTTAAAGGAAACGGATTGCCAGTGCTTTGGCACACTGCTGGAGAAGTTTGTTCCGCAAGTAAACCCCTGGCTATCTCCCAGTGCAGCGGGCGCGGGATTCCCAGCGTGACCCGTGGCGACGAGGGAGCCGAGCAGCGGCGGGCGTGGCGACCTGGCGCTGCCCGGCGGGCCGGGAAGGGCAGCCCGCGGGGCGGCTGAAGGAGCAGAGCGACGAGGAGGCGTGCGGCCGAAAAAGGGAGCTGAGACAGGGGCAGAGGGAACGGCGAGCGGCTCCCGGAGCGGGCGGCGACGTGGGAATCAGGGGCGGCGGCGCAGCCCTACCCGTGGCGGCGCAGGTCGTGCTGCGGCGTGTCGGCCTCCCCCGCGCCTCGCAGCCGCCGCAGGGAGCTCAGGAAGCGCCGCAGCTCGGCCTCGAAGCTGTCCACCACCGGGTTGCCCCGCGCCACGGGCCCGAAGAAAGCGGCGTGCGGGGCCTGCGGGCCGGCGGCGGGCGGCGGCGGCCCTGCAGGCTGCGCCATGCTCGGCCCGGCCCGGCCCGGCCCGGCCCGGCCCGGGGGCGGACGCGTCCCTGTCTCCGGGCAACGGCCGCGGGCAGCGGCCCCGCGGGGCCGCCCTGGACGAGGCGGAGGTACCGCAGGGGGCGGCGTTTCCGCAGCCTGTTTCACCGGGGATGGCGCTTAGCACCTGCTCGTTGTGTCGCTGTGCCTGCTGCGCGGCTACGCATAAAAGATAAAAGTGTGCTTATCCTCTGAATGGTTATGTGTGTCTGTTCAAACAAACAAACAAACAAACAAGGTGGCAAGCTAGGAAACTACCAGCCCGTATTTATGTTATAGGAGGTGCCTATAGCAACGTATGTGTTTTGAAGTTCTTTACAGACACTGTGGTAAAGAGGTTTGGGAGGGATGTGAAGGAAACTGACTCTGTTGCCATGTTCGTCATCAGGATGAGCGTAAGGGACAGCTGAAGTGAAAACATGAAAGTGAGAGAAATATGGTAAGTGAGCAGAGTGCCCTGGCAACCAGGGCCTTTGGAGGCAGTTTCTCGACAGTGATTCAAGGAAAAGGCTCAATAGAGATGGGTAAAGAAACACTTGAAAAGTGCATCCAAGTAAATCATAGATGACAGCAAAATAACTATCCTTCCAACAGCTGGAGACACACAGCATCAGCACACTGAATTACTGGAATCAGAAAATACTGCATTAACAAGGTCAAAGAAATGACATGGGAATCATCTAGATACTATTCATCCTTGGAAAATTGGGAAGATGAAAAAATATGATTAATTTATGACTAATGTGTCTGACTCATTTTACACATTGATTTAGTATTGTTACCTGCTGGGAGTTGTGTGGATCCATTATCCAACAGGTATTGTGAGACTGTGGGAAGATCTAGTGACAATGGCTATGCCATTTAGGTGGGAGCAAATTTAAACAAAGCACAAGCGGGAGTGGGTTCCTCAGATATCTGTGAAGGAGGTAGAAAATTGAGTCTGCAATGAAAAGACATGGCAAAAAGATTTTGATGCAGGGATTTAGAAATCACTGTGTTCAGAGACAAATTTTACAGAACAAATATGAGAACTTGGCTTGGAGAGCAGCAACTGCAACATTTAAAGATTTTGCCTGTGCTTTGCAATGCTAACCAAAGAACTCCCTGTAATGGTTACCGGATGACTAATAAAACACTAGCCTCTTGGGAAAAGTGGCCTGTGCCACTGTAAGTATTGTTGGTGGCATCCGTTTCAAGTCCCTATGAAGTTCTGAGATAGTTTGCCTCACTAGATGGTGCTGCATCCCAAAGGGCTGATATTCACATTCATGGAATGCAGAGAGTGCTGTTCTCAAACCAGCAGTACCTAGAAACTTCAAGGGGAACTTGAGAGATTGGAAACGAGACTGCTGAGTAAAACTTTACATATCTCTAATATTTGGGTAGCAGATGGTGGAGTGAATATAACATTTGCAATGTGGATTAGCATTTCAGCCATAGAAACAAACTGAGTCATGGAAAACAATAAGGGAAAGGGAGGATAGCCATTCCCCAGAGGGCAAGATTGCAGAACTATGTAAAGATAAAGCTTTAACCACTGGGAGGTTAACCAGGGTGTAGTTGGTCAGCCAGCTCATGAAGATTTCAACTAAAATTCCTGGATCAGAGTTCAACAGGATCAAAGTATGCATTCCCTGCTAGGTGGAGGTTTAATGTATGGAGGGCAGTTCTGACCCTCTCAGCACCCAGGGTGGACCATAGCAAGGAACTACACTACTATAAACACTATACACCTATAATGTGTATGTTATTTCAATATTGGATGCTTACAATATTGATTCCTATTATACTGTTCTGGGGAAGACTGGAGTTTCAACTTCAGATAGTCTCCATCTAACATTTAGTGTGTTGGACACTTAATTGGGTCCAAAAGTCAAAAAGGCTTATAGATAAATGATTAGAACTTCTTAACTTCAGAAGGAGTGTAGATTCTTCAGAAGCATTCAGCTCATATAACCTGATCTTTACAGAGAAAAGCTTGACGTATACAAAACACTAAGAGTGATGGCCACTGAAGTTTTAACCATGATAGGATAATTTTGTCAAAAGATGGAGCATACCTGTATGACTTGGAAAGTTTATAGCAATTTTTTTGAATTACATTACATTAGGGCTCCTACACCCTAAAATATGTGATCTGTTGATTGGAAGGCTAATGATTTATTCATCATTGGTAGGTGAACATTTAGATAGTAATTTGAACTATAGTAACATTAGGGAGAAAGTAGGATAGATTATGGAGCATTGGCACGGACAGGATCCCAAGAAATGGAACTTGGGTAAATCCCCTGACCCAAATAGACAGGGTATAGCAACCTGTGCTTTAATACCAGCAGGTCAGATAGAAGGAAGCTGCCTCAGAAATAGAAGCACCCACAAAGAGTTAACTTAGTAAAAACCCATATAGGAACTGTCTGCTCTCATGGCTATGGGGCCAAGAGTATGCTTGAGCTGTAAAGGAGGAAAACTTTGCCATTAACTCATCAAGCTGCCTGCTTATTTTTCATGTGTCTGTTCCACTTGTGTGAACAGCAGTGGTTATGAAGAGCAAACAAAGGGGGGAAACACTGCATGATCACAGCAGAGTTGGGCAGGAAGAGTGTTCAGTGATATCTGGGTACAGGGGCTGAGGTAACGTCTGCTGAGCCCTACCTAGTACATCAATCAAAGTTTGTTTCCTATGGATAATTCTGAGATGCATGTTCAGATCCTTTTCTAGGATGCTTGTAGCAAATATACACCTGAATTATGGTGCCTATAGACTTTGCTCTTTGATATTCATAGACAAGAGGCAGTCATGGATGCTGTATTACCAGACTTCTGCAGGGTAACTTGACAGTCCCCAGAGGTGTGAAAGAGCTACATTTATGTCATCTCTTCCTTGATGCTTTCAGGAAAAATAGACTGAGCTGAAATGATTCTGTGCCATCACTTAGTATCTCAGGCTGATAGGCTAATGAAGACACAAGAATTTAAAATAATGACTAACACACTTATGTACTACATATTCAGAACTGGGATCTGCATTTACTGTACTTGCAGTATGCCTGCCAGGTCCGAAGAGCCAGTGGGAATCCACTTTGGGTAGGGTATTCCCCTTTGAGTAGGAGTGAATTTTGAATTTAAAAAATAGAAGAAAATCTAGAGAAAGAAGCAATAGCATGTGTGTAGTGATTCTTATGGAGAAATTCACTTCATGAGTTAGTCAAGCAAAACAAGGTCAAGGAAACACAACATCTTATATGACAGTACAGCATTTGCTATTCATATGCTATAGGGGAATCATATAAAATACAAAGTAATGGCTCTAAGTTACCTGATAAAGCTCCATAAAAAGCCATCATACAGCTGGAAGAAGTGAACTAAGCTGCTGAATGCCAGGAGCACTGGCACTTTATAGATATGAAGAAGTTGTCCGATGGAAGGGGGTAAAATAAGAACTTGTGCTGAGCTTACAAGAGGCAAAGCACATGCTGAAATTAATGTACCTTCCAAATAACTAACTGTACAGAAAGCAGACCTGCATGCTTCTTGCTATCACCTCCTGTGGCACTTGTCTATACCTGTAGCTAATGAGATACATGGGAATCCTGGACCTCTATGGGCAGCTATGAGAGATTATAGTCAGCATTTCCTTCCCACCTCCTTGCTTCTGGGCTGCTTTTGGTAAAGCTGCATGTGGCTTACTGAAAGTGTCTTTAGACTCAGATGCCTTACTTAAATTTGCATTTACATTCAATAAAAATTTGTGAATTCCCACCCTTATCTAAGGCCTGCTTACTACCTTCCCATAGGAAAGTTGTCAAGGAGCTAAGAGATACACTGTCCTGTTTTGACAGCATTTGTATTTTTTTTTTGCTGTACCATGAAGAAACCTGTCCTGAACTAGGAAGGTACATGCCTGATTGCAAAGGTAGGGAAATGTGGAAAGATGGTGGGAGTGGCTTACTTAGGACACCATACAGCGTTTAAAACAATGCAGCAGTTCAAGTCCTTTACTGAGACAGTGACACATATTCATAAAATATTTTGGTGCTTTTCCTGTCAGTGAGCAGTATACAAAATTTGTCAGACAATGGCACGGTCTCTGAACTCTGGGACGTAGATTAACAATAGCTGAGGCATGTGTGTCTTTTGACAAGCAATTGATGATCTTTTAATATATAATGAAAGCAGATCTGGGACAGTTCTAATGCAAGTAAATTCAAAGAGAAGGAAAATGCTAAGCTTTTACTTGAAAACAGTTCTTGGCTTCCTTTCTGATCTAGTTTGTCAGTGTTGTATGAGGAAGGGAAAAGAGTGATCAACACAAGAAAGAACTGCAGTGACTGAGAACTATGCCAGTGCCAGGTTCTTACAGAGCTGTGTTCAAGCTTAGGGTGACAGTTGTCTCTGTGTTTTCATTGTATTCTATGAAAGGCTTCAGTGCCAAACTCTAAAGATGATGTGAGAGATTTCAAGGTTATAGTATATTAAAATGGATTTTTTTTCTTTTAAAATCTAAGTTGAATACTCACAAAAAGGTTTTCTAAGTTTCCTTTTATTATTAGGAAAATTTTCTTAGGCATATAAATTAATCTCAGTTGACTTGCAGAAAATGGGAGAAATCTGGGAGAAGTGATCTTGTTCAGCTGATTTTCCCCCCACTGCAAAGAAAGTGTAGGAGTGTGTAATATTTGTGTGAACAATCTGTGAGATTTGACTCACCCACTCAAGTTGTATTGTTATGCATTGAGTGGGTTAAGCAGTCTTTGGGGAGGGAGGTACAGTAGGGGTTTTATATAGATGCTTGAGTTTGTAAGAGGTCTGAGATCTTCATTATGGACTTAAGTGCCAAAGGTAGCAGTTGGAAATATGAAAGTCTGTGAGCAACTCTCCAAAAATGGAAATATTGCTTCAAGGATAGAGTTTGCCTACAGTTCATGTTATTCTCTTAATTTTTATAAGATATATTTTATTCCCGCTTACAAGTAAATTCTACTCAAGTAGACATCAACTGATGATGAGATCATTTTGCAAAGGCTTCTAGGAACCTGCATCTGAGAATGTACTATTTTCAGTTCACTAGACAGACTATGGAGAAAAGTTCATGTCTCACCTAAAGCTCTTGTCTCAAATCTCAGGAAGCTGTAGAGGTTCTTCTAAAGAAGAAGCTACACCTAAGGCTAGTTTAGAGCAGCTGTAAAGATATTTTGCAAAAAAGCCCTGTAAATCCCTTGCAATCATAAAAAAGTGAAAGTATGCACAAGATTTTTAGTGATGTGCATGGAAGCTGCATCTTAGAAACACTCTAAAAACATGGAGCACTTACATGTATGTATAAAAAAGCTAGAGAGAGTCCTTAGCTAAAGACAACATCCAGTTTATTGAGTGGAGATGGCCAAGGTAGTTTTTTGCCATGAAATGTGAAGTAGCAGAGATGGAGCATGTAAATTATTTCTCTTTTAGCTACTTCAGCTTAAACTGATTGCTAGGTAGGCATCTAATAGTTAGATTTGATTTTGGAAAAAAAAATGGTGGCATGTTTTGTTTAAAATACATTTTCTTCATTTCATAAATATCCTCAAGCCAAACATTAAATGAGAGAAAGTATAACCTAATCCAAGAAATAAATTAGTTCTGAAGATCTTCCCAAATTCTCCTGAAGCCAAGTACGACAGTGCATTTTTATTTCTATTCTCCTGACGTACATTTGCTGTTTATAATTCTGAGCTGCTGCAAATGCTGTAGATAGAAATGATCCTGGGGAAATTACACTATTGTTTGTATATATAACTCCTGAGTAGCCAAATGCATCCTTATCATGACTCTTCTTCTGTTGTGCATTTGGTCTGGGAGTACTCACAGGATCAAAATAGACTCTTCTAGGAATAAACTATTGGCAACAAAAGGACACCTAAAATAACCTGGTGATGATGCCCTCCAATATTTTTAGATAAATGCATTTCTGTTCAGGCCTTTTCTTACTGCATTACAATATGAATTTTGAAACTTTGTGACACCATTGCTTCCATTTTCCATTCTTATTAGTTTCGCACTTGCTTGCAAGAATACTTCACTCCAAGGTCAAAGTATCTGCTGATTGAGGTTTTTTCAAGCAGCTGACAGAAATTGTTTTGGACAATAGCCTGACCTTGGAGTAGGAGATCTAGCAGACTGGAGGTCAGCAGTAGAAAATGAGACAATGTGGAAGAGTATTTTTTTTTTTTTTTTGTTATTAAGCACTGCTTATTCAAGGAAGTAGGAAAAAAAATCCCTTTCTTTTCACATAGTTATTTGAATTTTTCATATTTTCCAATACTTTAAAAAATATTCTATGTAATTATATTTTCTAGTGAATTTTTTAATAATATAAAACATTCTGATCTTTTTATATGTATTATTTCTAATAAGGATGTATGTACTTATGTAATTGTGAACTTTTATCTTAATACTTTAGAATTTTAGAAAATTAAGAACAAGTCATTGTTTTGCAAATTACATACATATGAAAAGAAAAATAAAACTGCAACTGTAATCTTTACCCTTTTCACCCTCAGAATTTCAAATTAACAAAAGGGATCAATTGTTTTTTCTCTAGATGCTGACACCATAGGAAAAACAGAAATTGCTACTTACACTTTACCATGTTTAACTGATGCAATAATAAAAAGTGGTTAGATCTTGGCCTCACAAATGTAGATGAAACCTTGGTAGCAAATTTAAAAAATTTCACTAAAATTCTTTCAGGTGGACATATGGCTCTTCATCTGTTAGATATGGATTCATTAAAATAACTGGTTCCACTTCATATACTCTGGCATATTTATTACATTTAGAGACAAAACTGTGGTATTTACCTTTGTAGAATCAAAGTAAATGGGTGGATTGTATTCCTTCTTCTGTATTGTTAGCAATAGACTTGCTTCATAAATTATCCTTAAAGAAGAAAATTCTGTTATGCTGTACCTATATAATTCCATTATAAGGCTGACAGAATGGTTCCTTGAAGAAGGCAGACAGAACTTCTCTGAAGTAAAGCATTATACATCTATCTGGGTTAGCACAAAAACTAACTTAGATACAATTTTGTCATCAGAAACATAATCACTAGGTTTAAAACATGAATAAAAATATTCCATGATAATTTGAAGGTGCATCTACATTAGTAGTTTGGTTGTGATCAAGAGCACACTTTTGTAATATTGTTGTATGTTACCGAATGATCTTGAGTGCACGGGCTGGACTCCCTCTGAATGAACCTAAGCTGAAGTATGCACTCCACAAGCACATCTGACATCCTCCATCTGATACCAGACATTCAGTCTCCACGAACAGCCTAGGTAAAACCCCCAAAATGTGCATTATGTGAATATCTGGTCCCCGTGACTAGTTGTTTCACAGTACAGATCTGCTCTGATTGCACTGTTTTTCATGTTAATGCAGCCATAGACTACTTTGGTAATTGGGAAAAAAATTCTTTTGAAGCAGGATGGAAACTAATGATGCCATTCCTGGAGAATTTTTTTTAAAATATCTACACTTGAAGACAGCCCAAGACACCACTGCTATCTCCACTTTGCAGACAGAGGAGAGGGAAATGCTTACAAACTTTAAGCCACAAGTTAAACATACTTTTACTTGTTGCAGAACTATATCTTCTGTTTGTCTTCAAGAAGTTAAGATTTTTAGTGTCTCCTCAGTACCATTAACACAGAGGACAAAACTGCAGTGATTACAAATACCTAACAAAACATGCCAGTGCATTGTGTATGGTATCATATCAGGTTAAAATTTATAAATAGGGCCTTTGCCCTGTTTTGTTCATCTCATAATTTTAGTTAAGAAAAAAGGACTTCTTCATTAAGCTTTGTTACAAAAAGTGTTCTCCAGCTCTAGAATAACAACATCCTTTTCTTTATATCTTTGGTTTATTTCCTTAAAATGATAAACTTAATGGATCATATACTTTCCTAGGAGCCTCCATGTTTTCTAGGCTACCCTCCATAGGCCATCTACCTGGAAATGCTGTCCCTCAGCCAGAGCACTGTGTCTGTGTGGCTCGGCTGGTAGGCAGCAGATCAGTCACTGACTGTAGGACTCAGTGGGATGGCTCTGTTCACACTGTTTCATTACAGTAATTTTCAGGGGCTGAGAGAATAGAGAGCCTGCCCTTACCATGCAGCAGATATGCATGGTCCCTCCAGAAAACCCATAATAATTTCCTTAAAACACATACTAAGATGCATGTCTGAGAGTAATGTTTATCCTACTGTAATCATGTTCCTTCTGTTTGTTCAGCTGTCCCAGCAATACCCACCTAGCCCTTTTCAGCATTTATATTATCTATAGTTTGTTCAGGTCTGCTCATTCAGGGACAGTGAAAATTGGTGTATTTTCAGGAAACATAAGAAGAAAAGGAAATTACTTGATTGGAGCCATAATGCCAAATTCCCATTTTAATGAGAGGTCAGATGACTCTGTTGCCAGTTCTGACCTGACACCAGATGCAGCATCTGAGCCAGCTCTAATAAGGCTTAGCCACTTGGCATAGCACTGATCAGTGTGGAAATACCAAAACAATGTAACTACAGCAGAAGGATGTACCAGCACAGTCTGTCTCCAGACTCGGTGTATCTGGGACCATGCTGTGTATTTCTGATCAGGTGCTACTTTGCATAGTGTGTGTACACATTTAATGGCCAGAATTTTCAGTACCACAGGTGCACAGAGTGAAGGATCTGGGAATGTACAGGCATGGAGATGACAAAAGGGGAGAGACTATTGTTAATGAGATGCAGAAACTGTGATTTGCCTTGGAAAGCTCACGGGTTGTAAGATGTGGTATTTGGCATACAGGGAAAGGAAGCATAGTAGATGATAGTACAACTTCTGTTATAGTTGTACAGGATGGAAAAGAGGATGTGACTGGTACTCACTTTTCAGGGCAGAAGAGGAGGGAGCCCAGACAGAATATAGATATTCACAGAAAGCACTGGACAAGAAGGCAAAGACAGAACAAAGGACATGAGAGGAAAGGAAAATGGTCTGCAGCATGCTAAGTGCCTGTGATGTTTAAGAGTAGAGTCCTCAGGAAGCCAGTCTTCCCTTAAGAGGAAAAAAAAAATCATGCCTTTAACACTGGTAGAAGTAGGTCTCTCAAGTACATCTCCAGAAGTTGCTCAGGATAGTGACAGTCTAGACAGAAGATGAAAATACATGAAAATTAAAAATAATACCTTCTTCAGAATTCTAAAAGAGGTACTTTTACTTTCATATATGTTTGTTGTGGTCAGGGGTTTTGGGCAAAGAAAAGGATAAAGTTAGCTGTGGCAACTTTAGTCCCTAGCCTCTATTTCTCAGATCTAAAGTTGAATAAACTTACCTTCGATAACAGCAACACTGACTAGTATGTAGCTCCAACTCCATGCCTGATAGTGATGCTGGCTGTCTTCAGACATTAAAAGGGGAGTTCTAGGCTCATTCTGTAGAGAAAAGAGCCTTTATTCTTAAGGCATTTTTTTTGTGTTTTGGCAGGGAGGGGGAGCTGGGAAGGGGCTGGTTGATTGGTTTAGGGATTTTTTTTTTTCTTATATTTGGAAAAGCTTTTGCATTGTTTAAAAATAAAAATTAAGACTTCTAGCAGAGGCAAGTGTGGTGGCAAACCTTCCTGCTCCTACAGTTTCCATTTTCCGAGCTCTTCTTTGGAGCAGTAACTGAAATAGAAGGCAGAGAGTGGGAGTGCTGAATGGGAAGGTGAAGGGCCCTAGCAGATCTCTGCAGTGCAGGTGGAGCTCCCTCAAGCCTTTGACTTACATTTTCTGAGTCAGAGAATTAAGGGTTGATGGTGGCAATTATGTATGCTGGGTACAACAGAGATCTGAGGTAAAGAGATAATGGTCCTGCTTATAATAAGAGAAAGGCAGCAGCTGAGAGTAATAGAAGAAGAAAGCAAGAAGAAAGGAAAAACATTAAGTGGGAGTAGGTCAAGGCATACATTTTAGCAATGGTGCTGGAATTTCAGGTCTTTAAACTTCTTCGACAGGTGATACTTCCTCCCTGGGACTCCATAGCTATTAATATGGAAGCGAGACATTAAAAAGGAGAGAGACAGTCTGGCGCTTAGACCATGAGAAGTTTGCAGACAGGGAGCTGTGGGAAACTTCCTCAAGGAAAAGTGCTTTGCCCTGAGGCTACAAGTGGTGGAACATATTTTCAGGGTTGTTCCTAAGCAAAGGGACCTTGGGAGGTTCAGACCAGAATGATCTTCTCTCCATAAGTGAGCTGTAAGAGGTCCCAGTGTGTTTTGGAAGGCTTGAAGATGTTGCTGTTTGTGTCACAGGATGA
This sequence comes from Anomalospiza imberbis, assembly GCF_031753505.1. Lineage (NCBI taxonomy): Eukaryota > Metazoa > Chordata > Aves > Passeriformes > Viduidae > Anomalospiza > Anomalospiza imberbis. Next base: position 66,087,266 of record NC_089685.1, read on the forward strand.
CTTTTCAAGTTCACCCTGTCGGAGCCTGGATGATTTGGTAACACGTACACTACACTTCTCTTACAGCCCAGGGATGTCTCTGTACTTTATTAACTTTCTCAGTAATATATTTGTTACCCAGCTTTGGTCTGGTGACTGCATCTTGTGTTAGTTTTTTTTTTCTTTAATTATTTTATTTTACTTTTCTCTTTTTTTAAATTTACTATCTAATGTGAGGTGATTACTGCATTTTAATAACTGCAATTACTATAGCATTTTGGAAGTAAACAGTTGATATCAGTAGTTAGGCTGAATCCAATTCCCTTTAAAAGGCCAGTTACCCAATGACAGGTCACTTGTGGAGCTAAAAAATATCAACAGTAGCCTGAAGTTATTCAACACTGTAGTATTCAGTGAGTAGATAAATTTGTTAGACTTCAATACTAACAGTTCCTGTAGCACCTCTATTATAATGATTTGGTACATATCTATCATTTACTTTGACTGTTATTTTTAAGTGGTAATACCTCAAAAGTAGACACAATTAGATTACTGAATAATGCAAACCACAAGAGATATTTATAGAGAGGAAAAAAGAAAATACAGGCTAATGGCTAGTTCAACCTTCATTAAATACAAAATGTAACAATTATGGTAAGGTTTCCAAGTTCCTTAAGTGTCCTGTGTTGCCTAAGGCCTTTTTTCAGCCCTAGAGCTGTGCAGCCCCTGCATTTAATGTGCACAATAACTTTTCAGAGGAAAGGAGATTTTGGCATTTACAGGTGCATATGCATTAGGTAAAACAGTCCCCAGTAAGTGGTGAATAAAGTTCTCCAGATAATTTCTACCTCAGTAGGACCTGCAGGACTTAGAAATGCACTGATTTTTGAATGCCCTTGTAAAAGTCACTGTGATGTCAGAAAAATTTTTATTTTATCTCAACTCAATTTGCCCTCAGGCAACACCTCGGGCATCTTTTCTTTAGCTGTTATTTGACATCCACACTATCATTAGTGCACGCTGTCAGGATGTTCTAGTGCAAAACACTAAAAAGCATCATGGTAAATGATTGCATCACTCCAGAAGACATTATCACTATCATTTAAAAAACTATTCAGTGCCTGCAACATGAGTATGTCTTAATAGAATAAACTGATGCAAAACAAATACCTTAATTTTACTTCTCTAGTTTTTGAGAAATGGGAAATACAAAAGGAAATTAGAACATCCAGCACTCTTGGTAATAATTATCATAGGCATTTGAAAAACAGGCACACAGAAAAGGATATGTGCAGAGTCAGAGACTGCAGTGACCTCCCACACTGCCAAGTTCTTTAGAATTACTGAAATTATAAACAAAGTAAAAGCTCTTCTTTCCCAAACAGCCGCCTCGATGTCACTTGTTTCCACATTCCGGCTTCTGTCGTTGCAGCCCACACTCTCTCTGTTGCTAAGTGCTTTAGGCTTCTGCAATATGTTCCAGCAGTTCCCTGTTTCTCTCATATCTCCAAACGTGCTATCATCTGAGAGCAGAATGTCTAGGTTTATCTGACATGGCAAAAAAAAAAAAAGATTAAACTGTATAAACTACAGGTTCTTAAAGAACACTAAAAATTTCCATATGAAAAAATATCTCTATAATCTTGCATGTCATTTCATAACATTTTGTTAGAACATCTTTTCAGTTGACAGTAGGATATGTGAGGGATGAGGGCACATTATGGCTTCTGGGAGCAGCTGTAACTAAATCTCGACTGTAAGTGACAATAGCAACACAGAGCACCGGGTACTTGCAGACGCTTACATCAGGACTGCCACTGAGCTATGCAAATAAAGAAGCTCATAAAGAAATGGAAATCATAGGAAAAGTGGAAAAAAAAAAAGACAATACAACAGTTAAGAATTTATATAATTTTGTAATTATATTGGTAATGTAGACTGTTACATCTTTCATCATTCTGGCTTAAACACTGGTTTCTTCCACCCTCATAGCAGGCACATAGTAGTTTCCATTCAGGAGAGAATGACATTGTCACTGTTATTCATCCAGCTATGTCTGCCTTTTTTTGTTTTGGTGAGTAGGCATCTTACTGAGTGCAGTTTTCAGCCTATGTTCCTTTACCCACCCTGGGATACAATTCCACAGCTCTCCCTGTATCCTTAGCTACAGTACCAGCATACCTACTATTGTGATTGCTGGCAGGTTTTGCTTTATGGCTTTCATTCAAGTTAAGACGAGCAACATTCGGTCTTTAATAGTGATTAGAGAGCTGTCTTTAGTGATTAAAAGGCTAACATATATAATTGTGTGGGCATCCCCATTGCCAGATACAAGAAACATTCTAGGTACATTTTTAGGTTAAATTTGGCATTTCCCAAAGCCAGCTCAAGGTGTAGGAAAAAGTAAGCAGTATTTTCAGAAGAAATTAATTCAGCACATAAGGACTGGATTGGTAGAATGAAACAGTTGATACTAAGGTACCTGATTTTTCCATGATTTGTGTTTTGGGGGTTTATTCTAGATTATATTTAGCCTGGTCACTGGAGCCAAACTCCTCCGCTATACATGTGTTTCAAAGCTTTCTGAGAAGAAGTGTTAGGTATGTGCTAGAGGACCTTGTGATGATGCAGCTTACATGCTATTTTGGAACCTCTTGTCCCCATTAGCACTAGGGTGCATATGGAGCAGATTGGAAGGAGAGCTTCTGTTTTCATTTCCTCCTGAAGGAATTTGGTTTGTATGCACCAAAACCACTTTGGGAACTGAAACACCACATGGTAAGTGGAGACAATGACATGATTTTCCTCCAAACCACACTGTTGCTTTGAAACTAATTGCTAATGTGGACACAGCCTTCTTTGACACCTAACGAGGGATCAATCTGCAGGTTCTGCTAGGGCCTAGGAGAGAAGATCAGCTGCTTTAGGCTGAATCTCTTCCCTCCATACAGACCACCTTTCAATATCACTGCAGGCCTTCTTGCTCTTCTATCAGTGCTCTGTGTTATTCTTTTTCCCGCCCATTCCCATCTTGGAAAAGGTCCCTGGCCTGCCCCATTTCCACCCATGTGGAAGGTACAGGAAGTGACCCATGGCTGCAAAAATTATGCAAGCTGTAGAATGAGGACCAACAGCTGCCCGAGACATGAGCATAGACAAAAATAAGTGAGAAAAGAATATCTCTAGGGTTAGGTGGGCATATACAGGTTGGTAGAGAGGGGTGTCAAAGCCCCCATGACTTCCAAAGCTCTGCTGCTTGTGTTTTATACTTCAGCCTCCTAAAAAATGACTGGCAGTTCACAGTAACCTAACATTTCCCTGAAACAAAAAAAAAAAGACCCCTCCCAGTGTCCCCATTTCATATTCTGAAATAGCTCACTTGCTACTGCTGCAAATTTAGATTAACCACACAAATACAAAATTTCTGAAACCATGTTTCAGCAAGATGCTTTCCCTCTCCTCCCCACACAGAGGGTAAGAGAAATTCTTGTTAAATCTGTCTGGTTTCTCTGGGTTCCTGGGCCTCTTTTTTGCCTCCAGACATGTTCTTTTAATAACTGTATGCTGATACAAGAGGTATCTTGCCTCTGCCTTCATTCCCTCAGTTAGTCTGTGCTTGAGACCAAAGCTGATAACTACTCTTTTCCTTAATCAAAACCTGGGATGGGATGTTCTTTGCTTGACATCTTAAAAGCTTCTTGTGGAGGGCTGGGGTTAGGACACCCTCCACTCTACCCTAGTGTTAAATGGCCTGGTTTATTTTGAAGCAGAGAACCAGTCAAGCTAGGGAATATGCAGCAAATAACAACTACAAAGCAGTGTAAAAATCAGCTGAAAAGCATGCTTCATCCCTTACCACCCAGACAAATTAATGGCACAGCCCCCACCAACCATGTAAGGAGAGACACAGAGCCCCTGCATCACTCTACTTCCCACTTCTTTTCCTCTGAAGCGCCGGTTAAACTAAGCAGATTTTACAATGTAGTCATGTGCTCCACTTGCTAATAATCAGCTAAATGTAAATATCAACACATTGCTGCAAAGAAGCTCAAATGTCATCGTTACCATTCCTTTGGATCACTTCAGCTTTGTGAGGGACAGAAAGAACAAACAGGGCCAGAGGACAAACCGGGCCAGAGGACAAACAGGCGCCCTACAGCAAGCATGGAAGAGCAGAAAGGAGAGAGGCAACACAATGAGAAGAGAGCTGGAAAAGCTAGAGTCATCTGGAGTGTAGAAAAGTAGTGCCTTACAGAGCAGCTACAGATCCATACAAGGTGATACCAGCAAAACAGTTTTCAAAATTTTTCTGTGTAGAAGGACCTGGGACAGAAAAACAAACAAACAAACAAACAAACAGGAGCAGTAGTAAAAACAGTTTTGAATTTAGCTGACAAGGACCAAAAGCACTAAGTGTTCACACACTTCATCAACTAGCATCCAATTAAAACAAAACCAAAAAAATAAACCCCCAGCTGTAAGGGACAGGCGTCTGACATCTTTGCTGACATGATCCTATGAAGGGCAAGGAATAAGAGGCAGAAATGACCTGTATCTCATATGTAAGGAGATCAACCTAAGAAGCACCGAGATGTTGTACTGCAGTGCTGTGCTTGCTACAACTGCAGAAAGGAAAGTCTCACCTTCCCTTATAACAACTAGAAATGGCTCTTTAAGGGCACTATATACAGATGCAGTGCATTCCCTGAACTCTATTCTTGCTATGTTACTAGGATACAACTGTTTCTATGGAGAGCTTATTGGTGGGCAAAATAAACTGTTTTGATGAATTATAAAAAAGGTAAATTAATTTTTCAAAACAAAATATTGAATGAAGCTAATGAGATTAAATCACATCAATACAGACTTTTGAGTACATAGTTACCTCCTTTTTTTTTTTTATTTTCCAGTAGACATTTATCCTAAATTCTGCATGTTCTATAAACTGATATAAATTACTTTTGGTCCTGCAAAATATTTAACTAATTCTAAAGCCATGCATGTAGTGGCTACAGAAGCTCCAACTGAATTTTTGTTTGTTTTTAAAAGGTAAGCGTAATTGCGCAGCAATTTTCTGTGGAGTATAAGTATCTGCATGGCCAGGAATATGCCATGTTGTGAAGTGAAGAAAAGAGCTTTGAAATGAAGAATGGTAAAGTAAAGAAGGAAAGAACAAGTAAGTATGTTAAATAAAGCTCACCATTTAATTTTAACATGCTTCTGTGTAACAGCTAGACTCTACAGATGACAATTAATAGATATGTGGGGGACGGTGGCATTCCTGCTTCTTTTTTGTTTATCACCCTAATTATTTTATACTGTACTGAAACAGAACTTGAAAAATGATGTGCTTGACTTAGGGAATAGTTTAGTTGATCAATCAGCAATTTGGTAAAGCAAGCAGCTACGCAAAAAGAAATTGGTGAGGAATTCCACACTTAAATCACTTGGAATTTAAGACTGACTTCTTCTTTTTTTTATCATTACATCTACAGAAATTGTTAACCTCATTTGAAGATGCACTTTGGTATTTTCAGTGTCAGAAAAATTCTATAGGTTCCATATCAGTTTAATCAATTGTCTTATTCAACCTTTAATGCACATGTAGCTATGTAAAATTTCTCACTGGTACCTAAGAGGAAGCATTTCTTTCAATGAGCAGATAGGAGCTGCTATCTATATTCTTCTGGTTTTATGCTACCCTTTTTCCTCTCTTACTTGGATGGAGTCTTCCAAATCTAGCACCAACATATAAATACACACATGGCTGCCTAAAGCAAGATTCATAGGACAGCAAAAATTAGTTAAGGAAAGCCTGACTGATCTAGCTGTTGCAATTAAAAAACTTATTACAGACCTTAGCACTTTGTCCCTACCATGTGCCAGAGGGTACCCTCCCTAGGAGGTGTATCAGAAGAAACTACAGGCATCTGACTCACCTGCCTCTATGTCCTCACTGATGGTTAAAGCTACTTGCCACACTATACAGGGAAATAGGTATGGTTCTGTCTCCTCTCCCTCGGGGTGTAACAACTTTCTGCAGAAGGGTAGGGCAACTAGCTGGGGCAGTTAAAAAATAACATCTCAATTCTACCTATCTCCCCAGCATAGTTAGTGTTGTTAAGATTACAAAATGCTAAAAGCCTTTGGCCTAGACTCACAGATAAAGTCCTACATTTACTTACTTCCTAATTTCCTGAATTTGTTTTCCATATCTTCTCTCTTGCATTCTCTTTCATCCATCCCAGCTCTCCTCCTGTCCCCCTTCTCTATCTGTAGTGCTTGTTTTGCAAAGGCTGTCTCCTACTGACATCTCAAAAGCTGTCATTATAAATTTCAAAGCAGTCAGCCAACCAGCTGCCAGTGCACAAAAAACTCCAAAATGTAGTTGATCTGAGCATGCACAGGGATCTCTAGAATATATAAGAAAGTCACACACATGAACAATAGATCATATACCCTTGACCTGTGGCATACAGAAAACATTGGGTGCAGTACTCAGTTCTTGCTGAGGTAGCCTATGTTTCCCTCAGCTCATTTCATTCTATCCCCAGATTTCCTGTGTCTCATTTTATTTCCAGCATTTACTATGCACACTGGTTCTGTTTTCATGTGCCTTTTCTGATACTCTACATCAGATCTTAGTTCTGCTCCCACTTCTTTTATTCCCATGTCTCTCTACATCTTCTTGTCCAGCATTAAAAAGAGAAATTTGAGAATGATCTGGTTTTACCTTTACTGGAACAGCTACCATCCTTGCTAGAACAAACTTAAGTTTTATGTAACAATATTACAGGAAAGTAACCAGCTGTCATGACTGAAAGCTTTTTCATTTAAGTCCCGAAACACTCTGGAGAGAGCAACCATTACAATAAGGAAAAACCAAGATGTTTGACACCTATAGTCTTGTAACTGCAAGAGTCTCTGTGTATTTTGTGCTTTAATTTCAAATCCTCTAAGTAGTTCAAATTGGCAATGATACAAAGGTTCTGGGACTCACTGATGGCATTTCTAATCAATTCAGTGAATAATGACTGCAAATTTCTATGAAGAAGATATTCTGTCTGAGACATTGAACCTGCATAAAAGAAATAGAGAAGAATAGGAGCCTCTTTCCCTGCCCTTTCCGATTTCTGTTTCATAGAGAGAATTGTACCCCTGAATGGTACTTGAAAGGGACAAGCAACAGAGGTGTGCACATACAAGTGACCAATTTTCATTACCTGCAGATCTTCATTGTTTTGCTCGAATTCTTTTCACCACCTTTAGTCTCCAACACAAAATGTAAACAAAATATTAAAAAGAAGAATAAAAAAAATCTTTCTTTCACTAGGCTAGAGTTTTATAGTGATGTACTGTCCAAGGCACAAACCTCATTTTTAGACAATTTACAGACAATACCTCACCATTTTCTATCTCAGTATGGTAATTGACCTAGCTGAAGTAGGCTTAATATCTTTTGTTTTGAAAAGCAGGATGTCCTGTCTTTCAGAGCAGTAGTAGAGAAATAAAGGAGTGTCTAGTGTTTGTTTGCAAACCCAGGCAGAGCTGTACAGAAAGAGTCTGTCTCCATGCTACTAACTTTCTTCTACAAGGACTAAGCTGACTCTTGCTGAAGTCAATGGAAAGACTTCATTTACATTAGCTGGAGGAATCTTCATCTGGAAGAAGAAATCAGTCAAGAAAAAGCAAGCAATGAAGCTAGATTTTCCACTTAAACAGTGCTCCAGATAAAAGAAATACGCACAACTGGTAGATACTTTGTATGTACAAATACCACAAATGCCAGGTATAAATAAAAACATCAATTCGGATATTGTAAAGATACTGAAATCATTACCTACATGACTGATAAATATTCTTCAAAATTTAGAGATGCAAGGTGTGAGGAAATGAGAAACAATATTTAAGTAGCATTCTGACAGGATATTGTGATGTTACATATAGGAAATAAAAGGTTTAGCAATATAAAGGAAGGAAACCGTGACAATATGTCATATGCATATATCATGTAATATATTACAAATATTTATATGCTAAAAACTTATAATATAGAGATAGGAACTAAGCACAGGTAATTTGCTTAGTCTTCTGGTAATTTCTGCAGCAGTTAATCAGTCTCCAAACACCTGTATAGCTGTGCAAATGAAAATCTCAAGTGTAGATAATGTAGATAATCCCCACTATTTTCACTTTGATAACTCTTTTCTGCTTGCCAAAAACAAGGTTTACAAGAACAAATAGTAACTTTCTACAATGTGCCTATGTTAAATATACACAGCTAAATCAAAGTGCAACTAAAACAATGACCCAGTAACAGAAATCATGGTAGAAATGGCTACAGCTCTTCTTAGCAGAAGTATACTCTTTTTGCTTCTTTCAAGGGGTACCTCCTTCGTGTTACTACTTCCTGCTTCCATTCATCAGAAAGGAAGGGGTTTGGTCGTCCAGTGAGGTAATAGAATTGCATTGTATTTAGCCTAGAGGCCTTGTACTAAATCCAAGTAACCTAGAAATCATTTTATATGAGTAGCAGCTTGATGTAAGAAAGCAAGAAACTGTCTTAATTTGATTATTTTAAATGGATTGGAGTTTTGCGTAGGTGGAAGACAATCATTACAGAAAGGAGTGCTACACAGACTAACATATAAATAGCTCGTGCCGTGAGGAGAACAATAGCCCTGTTTCTTTTCTCAGAGCACAGATACAATTAGTTAGAGGATATTGCATTCTTCAGAAATTTTTGGCATCCGATAGAAAAAAAACAATTGCATTTCAAAACAGAATTTTGTATTTGGAAATCATTTCCTCTTTTAATAACCTGCCAAGGCTTTCAGTCCTTCCCCTGCAAGCGAACACATCCCTTGTCGTTTAGCACAATGCTTTCCCACACTGCTGCTGATTGCAAGGTCGCTGACTCCTGATGCAGTGACACAGAATCTTGAGCTTGCCTCTTGGCAGGGAAGCAACTGCTTTCCACATACATTGTGTTAAAAATGCACGTTTCTGTAGGGTTTCCATCTACCGTTATGTGAACTCCACTGATTTACCTCCCATTCTTTTGCTGTCACAGGATAACTACATACTTTTGTTGAAGAAATGTAGAGGTAAAGCCAAAATGTTCATTTTCAAAGCAGGAAATCTCAGTCCTCTGACAGCACTGCATTCCTACTGTTGGATTTAGATTCTAATGGCTGATGTAGATTTCATCAGATTGTCCAGTGGCAATAATTCATTCCATGTAACCTGGGTGTATTCCATTCTTGCTGGATTAGAGAGAAGACCTATTGCACTCACCAGCCAATCCATCTTAAAACTAGTTTAAAATATTAATAATCATGGTTAGCTAGATGGAAATATGATTGATTGCTACATAATCCTCTAAATAATAAAACAAATCAATAGCTATAGTTATAAAACTAGACTCATGGGATAAATCAATCAAAACCAGTGCCTAGATTTCAAACTTAAGTCTGTCGCACTATCTTCCTTCAGAACTGTTTTTTGCCCAGATGTGAAAATCTTCATTTGAGGTCATGAGGTAGTGGCAGATACAAAGGCCAAATGGATATCAATGTTCTTCCCTCTTAAAAATTCATTATTCTCCCCATTACAAGTGGAAAACCCTAAAATACTCTAATTACACTCCAATCAGTGTTGACCCCTTATTTCTTGGGTGACTCATCCTAACTGCTCATTTTTTTAGTTTCTTCCTTTATTTGCCATAATACCTTTTTCTGTAATAACAGAAGTATCAACAGCAGACTTATGAGTCAAATAAAATGAACATCTTTTACATATATTTTTAATATACAAAAACACAGCTCCGTAAACTTCCAACGCACGTTCTCTCTGTACTTCATAGGTGGAACAGCATTTACTTGGATGTGTTGCAATAAATGGACATGCTGCACTCCTTACTGTGCTGCCTCAGAAACTTGTTTTACAAATCAAGCACATAATAAACTTGCACACTATCATTTCTAATGTTACTACGTACCCAAAATACCCTTCAAATTGAATAAGATAAAACAAAACATACATCATCTAGTTAGCATTCAAAGATTAGGAGAACTGGTAGGTCTAGCAGGAACTGGTAGGTCCTGAGCTTTAAAGGAGATCTGTAAGGGCTATCTTTGCATTACCAGAAAGTTCAAAGCTTGAGTGTCTGCTTTCTCTGTGTTATTAAAAATCCCACAAGTTTTGCAAATGTAAGGTAGCTATCCTACATCTTGAAAACATGCAAAAATACCATGGTAATCATGTTCAGTCTGTATAAACAGAACGTTTGTTTCTGAGTCATATTTACTTCTTTTTATTGTAAACCGATTTCACTAGAAATTTACATCAGCATGAGCAAAGTGAATTTCTGTGCATTTAAGAAGTGGTTTCATGCTTGCACTCCTTTTTTAGGCAAGAGCAATTGACTTCTGTTTACTGGGAAACATACTTGTCTGTGTTCTGGTTTGCTTGTGCTGTTGGAAGGGTCAACAGAGCTGGAAGCAGGGGAATTTTCAGCTGGCATCGCTCCTGTGAAGGCAGCTCCCACTTGGCCCTACTGTGGCGAAGGCCTGGCTCGAATAAGCTGCACACAGAATTCCTCAAGATCCGGGGCGTGCTGCTGCAAATGAGAATGTACTCTTGTCTCCACCTAGACACAGCAAAGTACAGACCTGCCTGCAGAACGAAGCAGTTTTGGCCTCACTCAGCATCCACAGGAGTGTGGGGAAGCTAAGACCCATAACCCTGGTCTGGATGAAGATGGGAAAAGGCCCCGTGACACCGAATTTGAACAGACAAAAGCAAGAGAGAAGCTAAGCAGCAAGGATCAGCAGATGGCCAAAGGGAAAAAAAGCAAACCATTTCCCAAATTCTGGCCCAAGTGACCTATGTCCTGGTACTTTAAGTTCAAAACCATGTCACTAAAATGAGCTCAGATTTGGCCTTCCCGACAGATCTTGTTCTTTGTGTGATGGAAATGTGAAAAAACATAGTACAGAACAGCTGGCTCTCACCTAGCTAGCTTTCACCTTCTAAGTCTCGTTCAGTGACACACCAAACCTAAGAAATTTAGGGCTGGAAAGGGCTGAGAAGTGAGGAAACACAGACTGGATCACTTTGAGGGAAAAAAGATTCTAAGCACAGGAAAGCAGCGCAGTTGCCGCTGTCAGAGCGATCACATGGAGGACATGGGGGATGGTACAGGTCCCGCTGAATGCAGGAGACAAAGGAAAGAAAACACCACAAGAATAAATATGGGAAACATGAATTAGAAATTGATCTAAAGAGACACCCGGCTTCCCTTAACTTCGGTTACTAATGTGCCAGCCGTAGGAAGGGGGAGCAGGGGGGTGCCACAGAGATGAACTGAATCGCCCTGCAAACCCGAGAGGAAACGCTGCCAAGGAACCGCTAAAATCAAGGGAGCAAACGCCCCTTTTCTACCCTGCCCTAGGCGAAACGGCTCGGGGAGACCCCTCGGACGGCCAGCAGCACGCAGGGCCCCGGAGCGGCTTCCTGGGAGCCTCTGCCGATGAGACCCACTTCCTCCCGCGGGAGGAGGCGGCCGCGCAGGGCCGCTGGAGGATCGGCGAACGGCAGCAGCGCCCCACTCGGCTCGGCGCGGCCGGGCTCCCCCGCAGCGCGGAGGGCGGCCCAGAAAAGCGCTGCGGCAGCCCCCGCTCCCCGCGCCGCCGCTCGGGGCATTCCCCGCGCTCCGCCCTGACCCCCCCCGCTCCCCGCGCAGCCGCCGGCTCAGCCGGGGTCGCCTCGGCCGCCAGGTGTCGCCGGCGCACGGGCGTCCCCGCGGCCCCTCCTGCGCCCGGAGCCGGCGGGGCTGGCTCAGTGCGAGCGGGCGGAGGCGTCAGCCCGCAGCGGGGACGCGCAGCCCAGCCCGGCTCGCCTCGGCTTGCCCCTTCCTCGCACACCCCCGCGGCCCGGCTCGGCTGACGCTCTCGGCACCGCCAGCGGCCGGCCGGGCGGCTCCCGAGCACGGCCTGCGGCCGCTCTCCGGTGGCGGCGGCGGCGGGGAGCCGCGGCGAGGAGAAAGCTGCTGCTGCGGCGGCGGCGGCGGCGGGGGGAGCAGCCATGTTGGAGCGGGGAATAAAGTGACTTTCCTCGGGGAGGGAGCGCAACCGGCGGTCCGGCGAAGGCTCTCGGGCGGAGAGGGGAGGGGGGTTTCGGCTCCCGGCGGCCGGATACCGCTCCTAGGCGGAGGAGAAGGGGAAGGAGAAGGGGCAGAGGAACCGCCCCCGGACCCGCGAAGCTCCGGTGCTGCTGGTGAGTTGTGGCTGCTCATTGTCTCCCGGCCCACGGGTGCGGGTCCGGCTCGCGGCGGGGTGTTGGCTCTCGGCCTGCGGTGCGTGGGACGTCGCGGGGGGTGAGGTGACAGCGCGGCCCCGGAGCAGGGGGGAAGTGATGGTGGTCGTGGGAGAGCGCCCCGCGAGAGGGCCGGGGACTGCCCGGAGCGCCCGGGCGCGGGGAGCGCCGCTCGGCGCCCCCGGGCAGGGTCGGGCCGGGCTGCGGGGGATTTCCGCTGCCCGGTGGCGGCTGGGAGCGGCTCCGCGGGGGCTAGGGGGCAGCTCCGAGAGGCTGAGCCCTCTGCGAGGGGAGCCCAGCGAAGCCGGGCCGGAGGGGTGAGCCGGGGATGGCAGCCCCTGAGCACTGCCGGATTTTTTGGTGATCCTGCGTTCGTCACCGTCCTTTCCCCACCGCCTCCTCCTCTTCGAGCGAGGCAGCGTTCTCCTGACAGCTCTTCTCCTCGCAGCCTCCGCACGTATGACACATCGCTCCTATTGCAGGTCACCCCCCACACGCACTCCCAAAATATGTAGGTTTCAGTGCGTGGCATAAGAGTTCTTCTGCTCTGAGCTTTGAGTTAGAAGGTGACAGGATACGTGAACATTGTCTGACCCTGAACTTCTGTTAACTCCTCCCTCCCCTTCCTCGCTCAGATATGTAATGGCTTGAGACCAGCGAGAGCAAAATGGTTCTCTCGAAAGGACGGGGAAAATCAGGTGGGATCATGTATATTTTATATTTTTTGCAAATTTATTACACCCACCCGTGCCAATACGATGTTCACAGGAGTGGATTAGCTGTTGCGCTAGAAGAATGCTGACCTTGATCCCCTTTGTCTCTCCTGCAACAATTTTGGTAGCTGGCTCTAGTTGTTCTAAACTCATTGCTGTCTTTGGCACTTTGCTAATGGTTGCTAACAGTCTTATGGGTGTTATAAGCAAAACGGGGGTGACTTATAATCCAAACTCAGTGATTTAAAAAGCATCAATTTCCTTTTTTTTGTATATATATTTTTGTGAAAATTTTCTGCTCTTTTGTAATTTAACAGAAGATCAATTGCAACATTCTTGTAGGTATCACGGTACAGCTACAAGAGCAAGCCTGGTTTGACGTTCTTCCATTACTTCTCTCCCCCACACTTTTTTATTGTATTAATTGAACTGGAAACTATATCACCAAAGGTTAAATACTAAGAAGAAAACATTTATGAAATTAGTACCAAATTCAGATTTGTTTTTCTTACTAGAATTTGGGGTAAAAGGTGATCTGGTATTTTATGTGCTTAAGATGTTGAAGAAATTGCCATAATGCTTTGTTATAAGAATTCTGTATATTTACGCACAGCTCTTGTTATTTACATCTGCACTTCTGTAAGTGACATGACAGAGGCTTGTTTTGAATAATTAATGTAGAAGTAACAGATAGGAAAACATAAAATCACATGTTTGAATACATGGTGAAAATTTTCCTTTAAAATCATTTGTGCTTGAAAGAACAAACTGAATTTCATTCTCCAACATAGATAAACCATTATAATGTTAACTTGGCATTGAAAGAGACACTTAAATTGGAAAGATGAAAGATGAAAGCTTTTTTTCTCTTTTTTTTTTTTTTCTGGCATAATTTAAATACTGCTTTGACAATAATGAGTCTGACTTACAAAAATCTTTAGGAAGGATAACGCAATGAGGTTCATACCTTTTATTTGCATATTGTGCTGTGTAGCTGTGTGTTTACCCAGCATGGAGCTTTACACAAATCATGAGGTGGGTTCTGCCTACATCCGTACTGAAGAGTTTGCAAATTAAAGCCCAGGTTGTCTGAAGCAAATTATAGTTTGAATTTGGGGAGTCATTTATTTTAGGCTTGGCTAAGAATGTAGTGCATTAATTGATCTTTTTAATATGTAAAATGCCACTAGCATGTAGTGAAATACCTAATTTATAATTGCAAATATAATTTAAATTGAGAAACATATCATGACTGTATATTTCCCCTGAATGACTCTGGCTTCAATTTCTGCCTAACACTGCAGTGTGTCAATATGGTATGGCTTATGACAGGGATGTTAAGATGCTCGGTCTGCATATGTTACTGTTACGATGTGGAGCTCTTACAGTAAAACGATGCAGAATTTTTTGAATGACCTAGTAACATTCAAGTCTTGTAATTTCTTAAATTGCTACCTGTTGCTAGGAAAAAAAAAAGAACGTTATACTCATCTTAATAAGTTTCTGTCCAGCAGTATATTTGTGTAATTGCACCTAAAAAGTGCAGTTGGGAAAGGTTTTGTTGAAGTCTGGTTCATTGAACAGTCTACATTAAAATCTTACCATGAGTTTGCTGTTGACCCTCTTTTCGTGCTAAGTGGACGCTGTTGATATTCCAGGTACAAATCAGTTTTTATTTTTTGTCCAAGAAAGCTAATGAGCTGTATTTTAAAAAGTTGTATATACTAGTTGTGTATTTATTGAATGCATTATATGTTATAATGTGAAAATGGACAAGATCATGTCTAAAAATCAAGCACAATTATTATAAAGCTTTTCTAGCATAAACTTGCTAAATGTGGCTTACAGTTCTTAAGTTACAGATATCTTTTTAGCTGCATGCTTTCTAATGCTTACATGTTTTTTATTTCTGCAGCAAGCCTTATATAGCTATTGATGCAGCTGGACACCACTGTAATCGTAGCAGTTCAGAATTTTATATAATACACTACAACTTTAGCATGTAAAAATGCTTTTAAAATGCCAAGTGTTTATATGACAGTTATAGTTCACATCTGAAGATCAGACTAAATTAGTGTATTGTTAGCAATCACTGCCTCATTTTGCAATGCACATAATTATAGCAATGGCTTTTGTCTTCTGAGTTTAAGAACTGGGATTTAGGGTTTTTTTGTGCCTTTTCACATACTGATGTAGCAACTTGGATGACAGAGGTAAGAACATTTTATATTTACTTATTTTAATCACTAGACAACAATTTGCTTTTTAAAAATAAGTCTAGGCCTAGGGGCCTTTTAAAACTTTCTGAATATTTTATATCCTGTTATTTATTTCTTTTGGGCCCTGGTAATGTTTTTCTCCATGTAACAAGGCTTTCTCCAGGAACACCCACTAGTGGTGTGGGATGGGTTTTTTTCCTGCGTATTTTGTGACGAGTCATGATGCACTTTTGACAGCTTTTATCAGAAAAAGAGTGAAAGTTAATGCTTGTTTGGAAAAATTACTTTTAATAATTCTGTATTGAATACAAATTCATAGATACTCATTCTTTACTAACTCAATGGATTGGCAGTTCCTCTAGAGTTGTTGGTTTCCTGAACTTCTTTGAGCAGGGATGTCAATTGTCAAGAGTTTAGTAGAACTGGCTAATTAGAACATGTACAAACAGCAGTTTAAACCACTGATAGTCAAGAGGAATAAACAAGACCTGTACTTGAGCTGATTTGCCAACTTGGAGCACGAGAACATTGGGAAAGGAAAAGAAAAAGTTCTTTAGTTCTTTGATCGCATTATATGGAAAACAATGAACATAATAGGTGCATAAATCAGATAATTTGTTTTGGATCAGCTTTTGATACATCAGTCCTTGCATAGTAAGGCTTTATGCACATCCTTGGAGACCATTATACCCTGTACCTAGCTGTGTTATAAAATACCATGGACACATTGATACTGGGAATCATTGTAACCATGCTTTACGGGATATTTGGGCTTTTGTGGTATAGTGCTTGCTTTTAAAGGATTAGAAATGTCATTCACTAGGAAACATCAGTTTATCAGGGGTGCTGTGCCTAAGCATGAATGTCGGAAAAAAAAAGAAATGTGATAGAGCAGCATTGTCAATGCAGCAGCAGAATAAACAGCTGTCGAGTCACATTTTAATTTTTCATGTAGTAAGAAAGAATTAGGCAAAATGATTTTAAGAAGACTGAAAAATACAAACTTTATAACATTTTTAACTAAATACTGAGAGGCTTCTCTGAATTTCAGGACAATTTTCTGCTTGCTTATTTCAGTAATACATTGAAAAAGCAGTAAGCTGAAGGGCATTTGTATCTTATGTTTTGATTATGTCCTTTCTGTTTTCTTTTTTTATTTATCTTCTCTGGAACAGCTAGTTGTGCATATATTATGATGATGAGGGCTGTGTTATTATACCAGAACAGAGAAATGATGTATCTTTCAGTTGCACTCCTAGCTACAGTTCTTGCCTATCTTTGATTTTAGGTTGAACTTCTTAGGTATTTTGTGTAAGTGAATGTTATTCTGTGCCCTGTAATCATATTTCATTTAATTATTATCTGTACCTCGTAATTGCACTCCATTCTCTAACTGCTGCTGTTTTTAAAGGTTTGGTAGAATTTCACAATGGTCTCTGATTTTTAACATCTGCATTTTGTCAGCTTCAGTAAGGATACTTGGATGCTTTCAGTTTGTGTTAAAGTTGTCAGAATCACGTCATTCTCTTCTTTGCTTACTGGATTACAGCATTTTGCAGGCATGTAGCTGTACTGGGACAGTAATATCATAGTCAACTGTCATAACCTGTATAGTCTTTCAGAAATGTCTTTTCTCAAGTATTTCTGACTTCTGTTCTATTGATGTGGAAGTGTCGTTGTTTGGATGTTGTTCAGGTATGTGCATGTCTTTATACAGCAGTCATTAAAATTAACATTTTGTAATGTTTGCAGTTACTTGGTGTTCACTGAAATAAGTATCTTTGCAAAATATGGACTACTAAGAATTATCAAAGGATATTAGTCATCAGCAAAACCATTGTCCTGTAATTGAGAGAAAACTGTTTGGATTAAAAAGTTACAGTCTATAGGTTGGTTTATAAAAAAATGTAAAGAAGCCAGTTTACAAAAATGTAAAGAAATTGACACTGAGATCAATTAATATGTTTGATAAGAAAGGCCAAAGTTTGTCATGAGGAAAGCCCATGCTGTCACCAACTATTACAATTAGGTGTATTTTAGGATGAAATTGTATTCTAAGAAAGCCATTAGCCAGTTAGAAAAGCTGAAGAAAATGTCAGCATTTGCTGTTCTTATAATAAGTTGATGTTCATGAAATACTGCTATATTCATAAGTAAACCAGCTGATAGTCCTAAGTGGTTCTCTGAGACATTTCCTAAGAGAACCTGAAGCTATTAAACAGCTGTCACTGAAGTTGTGAGGTAAGAGTTGTACAAGTTGGTAGGGCACTTTCTGGAGTGGAAATGCTGGTCATATCTCTCAGTATGTCTCAGAACACTGAGAAATTGTGATTTTAGCACAACTAAGGTTTCTTTCAGTGGTTTTAGGAGCTAGTTATATGCATCGTAATGGATATTGGTAGAGCAGGAGATTAAGCAAAGAAAACAACTGTTGCTCAGCATATATTTATAGAGGACCAATCTTGTGAAACTAGCGTCTGGTTCTCTTGATAAGATTAAATACTTCATGTGGTATGTTGTTGATACTGCAGACAGGCGTCACTGAAACTTTTTACTTGGCTCTTACGTGGCATTTTGATTATGGAACTAAAATGGCAGATCAAGTGACAATATATGAAATGATTTAAAACCCAGTGGATAATGGGAATCAAATGGTTACCTATAAATAGTTGCTGTTACGTAACTGTGTGTGATGAGGGCTCCTCATCACCAAAGTACATTTGTGAAGAAGCCTTGGGAAACCTGTTCAGTGTCAGCTGTTGGGCATTGCCACTAATAAAATGAAAGTCAGTGAAAATTGCCTGTTATTTCTGTAGCTCCAGAAAATTGGGAAAATAGTAGATACTGAAGAATGGGTCATTACTGCACGATGGATGCTTGGAAAAATGGCAGCTTCCTGTTTGTTTACTTTATGCAGTATTTTATATCAGGCTTTAAAAAATTGAATACAGTGTATTAACTTTAAAAATAAATTAGTTATATTTGATAACTAAATTAAATATATGCAGCTATTAATATTAGCTTTTAGTTTGGTTATTTTTTCTGTAAAGTTTTGGAATAGTTCCTCATGTATAATACAGAATAGATATTAAGTGTTGATGTGCATTCAGTATGTGGGGTATAGGGAGAGCTTTTATTTTGAAAATACAGTAATCAGTAATATAGTTAGTGGTACACAGGAGGAGGAAAAACAGTTATGAAATAATAGATTGCATGTTATATTTCCATCAGTTTTCTGTATGTCTGGAAATGAAGTTGCATTTCTCAGTGTAGCATTCATAAATATTCTCTGTAGGCCAAAAATGATGTGGCTGTATATAATTTAACTGGGGAAAATTAAAAGGCTTTTTTTCGATCTGTGATTGGTTTATTGCCAGTGCTCCTTCCTCTGTCCTTTCTCATTGTGGAGATCTAGTTGTCATAAAGAGCAGTAGAGTACCTATGTGTGCAGGGGGCTTGTTGCCTGCTTAGCTGCTATTTAGTCTTAAAGCTGTCTCATAAATATCATACAAAATGGTTCAAGCGTCTGCTTGTAAAGCATGGCTTTATTTCATAATTCTCCTTATTTATGTTTGCTCTGAAACCCAAATATAAAACTAAAGACTTCCAGTATGACTATGAGAGACAAAGCTTGAGCTGCTGCTGCCTGTGAATAACTTACTTGCTCCACAGAAGAGTTCAGCCTCGCATAACTGTGGTGCTATCACTCAAAGCTGCAGTGATTTTCCTCTTTGCTGGCTGCTGCTCTCATCCCCACATTCCTGCCTTTGTACCAGTAGGTGTCTTGTGACTCTGTCAGGGAGCTGGTGCACCTTACATTGTGTGTTTGGGTTCAACTTTACTGTCATGTTTACAGGTAAATAATAGTCACTTTCTGCAGTATCAATGGAAAAACTGCAGTTTGTAATTATTTATTTTTTTAAATATCCTGAGCAGATGGGAGGGGAAACTTCCTGTGTACAGAGAGGAAAGGAGGTGCTCAGCTGCTAAATATATCAATCATATATGCTGCATTAATGTCTTTTAAAAATCATGTTTAAAACAGCAGCTCAGAAACTTACTTTGGTACTGTGTAAGAAGGCACAGTGTGGAAACAATTACTGATATATCTTATAAACTATATTCTTAATTTTTAGTATGGGTGCATGTTTGAGGTGAGAGTTATGGAATGAAATAGGATTTTTGATGTGGAAATCTTTAATGTTGGATGAAAGACATCTAAAGAAACTAGAAGTTACACTTTTTTCTTGCAAATATTATTTAAAAACTGAACTAAATAAGCTGAAAATGAACTACAGTAGGAATTTGAAAACATTTGGAAGATGCAACAACAAAAAATTATTTATACTATAGTATTCATATTTTAAAATGGGCCTAAGTAGTGAAGTTGTGCAGGTTCCTGTTTTGTTTCTGAAGATTCAAACCTCGGGGGAGAGGAGATCATTGGCATCGCTGAAGCGACAGTTTGGATTTAAATCACTGAAGTTTACAGTGAAATTTACAGACACAGTGGTCTTGAAAATAATGACCTGTATAATACTCAGTAAAGCAATTTCAGAGGCAATTCCAAAA
Organism: Anomalospiza imberbis; assembly: GCF_031753505.1. NCBI lineage: Eukaryota > Metazoa > Chordata > Aves > Passeriformes > Viduidae > Anomalospiza > Anomalospiza imberbis. The sequence continues at coordinate 66,107,067 of NC_089685.1, forward strand.
ATGTGAGATTTTCCATAATGTTTCATTACCTTTGTAAATGTGATTCAGTAGGTTATGGCAAAGAAGAAAAATATTTTGAAGCTTATGCTATTTACCATCAGGATTAAACAAGATAAACAGCTTAACAGTGTTCCCATTTGCACAAGTCACAGTATTTTTAAACCTGCTGCTCGTAATTCTGGGTTGTTTATCAGGGAATACAGTTAGCCTAAATGTCTTCTGGAAGCTTGTTTCTGATACATCTCAGTATAATTCTGCATATCAAAAATGTTTGATCCATAAGCCAGAAAATAACTTTAAAATGTATCTAGTCAGATGGTGGCCTTTGGTTATTAAGCATAGTCTTTTTTTTTTTTTATTTTTCCCTTGTGGGCTGCATGGGAGAAACAACATAAATGGTGTATAGTAAATAGTTTCTTCAGAAGTTATATCCCTTTTTTCTTGAATTATGCAATTTTAGTATTTTAGAAGCAATACAAAGCAGATCATGAGTTCTGAAGATATGGATTTGATATGCTTTGCTAGTCAGCTTAATTACTAATACTTAGTATTTTAAAATGTGTTTGAGTATGGTTTGTGTATAAAATACAGAGTGTTCAGTGCTGTTAATTAAGAGTTCTGAACCTGCTTTCTTTAAAAGGGACTTATTTTTTTTTAATTGTTCCTGGTGGTCTTACATAATAAGTTTTGGCTTTCTGGTGTTTGTGAATATTTCTGGTAGTGGAAGAGGTAGACATTAGTTGAAGGATTTAAGTCATTAGTTGTTTATCGCTGTTAAAAGTTAATTTGGATATTTATGGATATCTAGTGATCATTTTTACCTGTAGCTGCGTCTTAATAAAATACCTATATTCCTTTTAATCATCTGTTTCTGGCAGTGGGTAGATAAAACCTGAATTTTTTTTCAGTAAATAAATTATTCACATCTAAAATACAAATTATGCCAGATTGAATGATTTGCATTGTGCCTTTTAAAAAAATGTGTGTCTCTGTAACCAGTAGAGAGAAATAGGTTCAGAGGGTAATCCCAAGATCTTAATACAGAGCCGTCTCTCTTTCCACATTTACCTTGGAGGGAGCCCATCAGAACCATTGTTTTTGTATTACAGCATTACACGAGTTGAATGAAGCACTTATTTCCAAATCGTTTCTGTTGCATCAGTAAACCCAAGAGGTTTTCACACCTGTCTGCATGACAAAGTTGATGGTGAAGAAAGAAGACAGAGACTGGCTGGGGGATGGAGCCAACCATTTTCTTACTGGTGGTGGGAAACTGTAAGGTGTGTCCAGCACTGGTGTGATCTCTGAAGTACCTCAGGTGCCTAAAGATGATCAGTGTCAATTCCCGCCCCCTCCCACCTCCCCCACTTATGCATTTAGGTCTTTCACTATGTAAGCAATAAAACATGCAGATTTTTCTTTATTAATCACTCCTGCTTGCAAGTGTTTAGCATTTTAAAATTCTAGTCATGTGAGTAGTAGTGATAGAATATTTTAATACTGAAATAGGTTCCTGTGTTCATGCTATGTCTTCTGGCAATTTCAGAAACTAGGATTGCAAGGAGAAATAAAAATGATCTGTTTTTTTGTAGTAGGAGAACCTTGTTCTTTGAATATGTGTGCTCTGTGATAAAGTAAGACAAGTAAAGATTTGAGCATATCTTACACCTGCAGTTGATGTCGATTCTTGACTTTTTAATAATTCTGCATCAAGTAAATGGTAAATTTACATCTTCACATGATTGGATTGTCATATCTGCTTTTTGGTAACTGGAATTGTACCTTAGTTCAGAGTGTGTTGTTTGTTTTGTGTTTTTACTTGAAAGATAGGATGTGAAATTTTCTTCTACTTAAATTTTGAGAGTGATTTCCTTGGATTGGTTGACATTATTTGCCAAGTTCTATGCTAATTTAGATAACTTGTTGAAGATATTTTAAAATGTTACTGCAGCAGGTTTTGTGTAGTGACATTAGTCACTTCTCATGGAAAGTAGTGCATCACTCGCTAAAAAAGTATGAAGGGATGGGTTATGTCAATTTTTGGTTGTGTAATTTGAGGCTTCTTTAAGATAGTGATCTTAAGGGTATAGGTGCTGAGAATGCTTTGAAAATCAGCCTTAGTGGAGTTGTCTGCAGAGACCTGTCAATAGAAATAATACCCTGACAGTGTCTGAAAACCGAGTGGCATAGATTTTAGTAAATATTTCTGAGAAAAAACTGCAGGAGGAGCAAAGACACTGTACGTATAAAATACTGCTAAGCCACCTTTATGCTAACAGAATGGCCTAGTTTTTCCTGGTTCCATGACTAGATGTTATCTTGCTCTCAGTCTGTTTATACCGATGTAAATGAATCTAACCTGGATTATTTCATCTACATTAATGCTTTATGTCTCAGTGTAGTTAATTGCATGGGGCCTCTTCAGTCATATCTCATACAGAACTAACATAATATGTAACCTCGCTGCTTCCAGCCTGATCTGAAACACAGACTTGGAAAATAGCCCCGTTAACTGCTTTATATAGGGAATGTTTCTTCTTAGCTACATTTGATATGCAAGGTTTCCAACAGTAGGCTGTTAAAAAACCCCCCACAAAGGTCTTTGTCACTGAAGGAGGAAAAAAGCCTGAAATGTCTGATAAAGCACAGGAAGCAAAATTGTTGACAGAGAAAATTCCTTTTCTGTATAGTCACTTTTATGAGAAGTGCCACTCCCCAAAGGTAATATATTTAACTGTTAGTGGATCCTCATGACATAATAGATTTTTTTTTTCTCTTGTATTCAAGCATTTGAAAGGGATAAAGAAAACTATGTGGGTTCATATTCTTCCAAATTTTTTGTGGTATTTTGCTGTGTTACTTGTGCTATGTTCTAGTTTATAAATGTTTGCCTCTCTGTGATCATAAGAGGCTGTGGAAAAATAACATGTTCTGTTTTATTCAGAAATGAGAGACATTTATGATGGTCTTCTTGTTTAACTCTTGTCAAAGCTCCTTCCACAGCGTGCACAAGCCTTGCTTTTTCTGCTAGGTAGTAATATTCCAGTTGAATTGACTTATCATGGCTCTTTATCGGAAGGTCTAGGAAGCTTTTTGATTAAGCAGTGTGAAATACAGAAAAGCTGCACTGTTTTACAGCATAGAAATACATCTTTATTTTTAATAATGTCCCTTTGCCCTCTTTGGACAAGTAGCTCTGTTGTATTTTTGAACCAGACCTTAGGGTTAGCAGTGGTTTTGTTGGGTAGCAGAGGGGACAGAAGGTGTCAGAAATGGTAGAAGTAGTGCACAACTGGGAGCAAAAGAGGTCTTTTCAGGTAGGGCATGGTGTTCTGTGCACTCATCCAGAATTGGATATTACTGGAGTGTGAGGGTGTTCGCCCAGGTTTTCCTTACCCTTTTCTAGATTTTGCTAAATATGTTGTGCAGAAATTTATTTACTTAAATAAATCCATGAGATTAGCTGTATGAATTTGCACTTTTATAAGAAAGATGGAAACTTGTACCTTCTGATTAGGGAAAGCTATGTGTGAAAACAGTACAAGATTGTCCTGTAGAATTACTTAATTCTGTGTCATTTCGGAGTGCTACTTGGGGAGTCTATTACATTGAAGGAGGTTTTATCTTGAATTTTGTTTTTTAAATGGTGTTCTGTCTAACTGTTAATTTCAAGCAAGTAAAAGGAGGAAATATGACATATGTTAAATGTTGATTAAATTAATAGAAAAGAGGCAGATGGATAGAAAGACATTCTGACCTTGTAGAAAACAGAAAGTATTTGACATTCTAGTTAGTATTAGTGGGCCTTTGTATGTTTCACTTAAGGAGTCTGAAAGTAACTCCAATAAATGTGACCTATTTCTAGATTTTGGACTATTGAAAATCCTATTTATGATGTATTTGGAAGTCTTCTTACTTGAAAGGTGCAATGAAAGTTTCAGGCATTTCCTTAGTGAAATTTTCATGTATATTGAGAGGAGAAGTTTAAAATGGTGATTTTATGCTTGGCTGAAATTTTTATATAGCAAATGAGATGTAAAGAAAGGCAGCCACATATTCTTCACACATGCAAGAGCACGTTCTGTCAGCAGTTTCTGCAGTTACTTTTGTTGCACACTTCATGATTAGTTAATGCGTGTTGGGCATGTTATAAATGCATGTCTGGCATATCAGAGTATGATTTATATTGTGTAAATCATAAATACTTCATTCAGTATTTTTGCTTCTCATTACCCAGGAATTGTCTAGCAGCACTTGAGAAAGTAAATGAATTCTCCTAAGACCTAAATGCTGTCATCAGCAAGATCTCTGTGTTTACATTCTCTGCTGCATGGACCATTTTTTGAAATTACCTGCTGTGCAAATAAAGAATATTAAAGTCTTTGTCATGCTAAAGTAGAAGTTTAATACAAGCACTAAATAAATTAAAAATACTGTTCTTTTCTGAATGAAACTGATATCTCAATTTAGATACCCAATCTCAAAACAGCAGTATTAACCATCTAGTTAGGTTAAAGAGAAAGTTGCTTTTAAGCAACTTTTGGTCATTATTCAAAATTAATTGTTTATTTTAAAGGGGGAAGTGAACGTTCTTTGTATGAAATGGTGAACAATGCTAAAATTAACCTCATCTGTAGCATGTGATGTACTGTTTAACAAAATGATGCACCTTAATTTGGTATTGTTTGAGAGAATAGCAATGCCTTCTAGGTGTTTTTATTTATACAATCAGATCAACATAAATTATCTGAATTAAAATCCAAGTTTGAGTCTTATTCACAAGAGGTCGTGCCTCTCTAAGAGTACAGGTGTCTGGGAGTCATATTCCTGTCCTGGAGGGTATGAGACTGACTGGGTCAGGGCATGGTGGGGACCAGGCTCCTTATAGCCTTGCTGTGCCATGGAGAGTGATGTGGCCAACGTGGCTTCCCTTCTGTCATCTATCTCATTTTCTTACATGAGTTATTTGTGGCAAAGCTCTTTCCTGTATATGCTCATTAACCTAAGCACTAATGTGTCAGACTGCTCTTCATCAGACCTGTACATTCCAAAAAATGGCACGTTTTCAATTTGTCCTCCCAAGATACTCTGCAAAGTGCGTGTAGTGTACTGCAAAACAAAGGGAAATCCTTAGGTCTTCTAGTTGACTTGCTGATTAAATTAGGTAATTTTCATAGAGGATGCTTTGACTCTGGTCATAAATGAAGTGAAAACCTGTTCATTACAAGCCTTATTGATAAGAAACATTTATTCTACCTTTACACTTCATGCATAACCCCATCTTGTTTTAATAAATGTCAGCTAGTGTAATACATAATTAAACTGTTTTGAACCATTTCTCAATTATCATAATAAATTGTGAAATAAACTATGTCAGTCCTTTAAGTCATGTCAAAAACAAAAGCTACTCTTTGGGCTTATTGTGCTGTCTTAAGGAAATACAGTCAATGAGAATTTTTGCTGGTGGTTTCTAAAGCATGAACTGCACAAGAAATTAAGCTTCAGAAGTGTATTGAGCTGTAGATAAAGGAATACTGTTTTGCTAGTAGCAGACTCTGATCCCTATTCTTGCTTTTATTTTATTGTGAATTACAAGGGGTTCAGCATAGTATTTACAACTGGATTTGTTTGTTACACCCGGGAATGGAAAGTTTAGCTTTAGGTGTCTTGCTAGTATGTATGACAGGCAGTGTCTGTTTCAATTCATTGCCACCCCTAAACTGTGAAGAAAATATAGTAATGTTTATTTCATAGGGTTGATACATGATATTTCAAGTGTTTATAAATCCTCAGGTTTGGCTTACAAAATTTTCTTGGTCTCTGCATATACTAAGTGCAGCTGGATGCCACATATGTGTAGCTTAGTTTATGAATCTTTGGATTTGGGGTTTTAGCTCAAAAGTCTTCTACCAAATGAAAATTTCCTACTGCATTTTGGTATTTTATATCATCTTGCTGGGATACTCATGAACCTTTAATAAGGTTAATTTTCTTTATATTGGAATTTCTAATCAAGTAAAAGTATTTTCTGCTTGACTTTTGTACTTGTTTATAACTCTGTCATATTTCAGTAGTAAGCAAGAGCTAATCTAATGTGGAATTATGCAGGATACATAGTTTGTGTAACTCTGTTGTAATAGATTTCCACAGCATGGAGACAGTATGTGTAGCAAGAATAGGTTTAAAAAGAGTTGGTCCCATCTTTACTTTGTAAATCAGATATGAATATTTAAAATTCAATGATAAATATATATTTCAAAAGCAAATAAATGGTAATTGTGTTAACCCTGTAGAGGGGAGATTCTTTGATAGAATTATCGAGTTTTTAATTTTAAAGTCAGGTTAGAGTGATAAATGTGGAAGGTGGATATGGGGGAAAGGATAGCTCATATAGATCAGTCTTATTCCTAGGGCATCATGGCTCTGTGTGTGTCACTGACATTCAGCATGTGGACTGTGCCACTTTTTTCCATTGGTATCTGATTTGAGACAAGTAGCTAATTTTACTTTTTTTTAAATCCAAAGCTTAAAGCTTTTTCTAGCAGGTTATCAGGTTGTTGTATGTTTAGTTACTTTACTTCTGAAATTAACTGTGTGACTTGGTTAATTGTTCCTTGGTGAAAGGGGAAGTTGCTCTTCTGACGTAGCTTTATCAGCTGCAGTATAAATGTATCTGCACGAGTGCTGTCCTCTACATGCATCTGAGATGTGCAAACTGTATGTAGTTGGGTTTGCAGGTTCTTTTTTTTTTTTCCTAGTCTCTCATACTTAATGACGTATGTTCGAGCTTGTTACAGGTACAGATTAATTCTCCGGAAGGTAATTGATCTGTACCTACAGAATTTGTTTTAGGTATCATACTATCTTTGTTATAAGGACCTAATTAAGGTTAATGGAAACATATAATGGGGAATTAGGTTTGGGAAAAGAGGTCCCTCTATGCTTGGTTTGTTTCAGATTTACTTTGGTCATGTTTGACTATCTTTGCTTTTATGCTGTCAAAATGTCATTATTTGGATCTTTCCCAATGTTTTTATTCAAGTGATAGGAAACAGAAGGGAAGGAACTAATTGGGACAAGTCTAGGAAACATGCAGTGAATACGCGTACAGCATTTGTGCTTTCTTATCCAGATTTCTAGCATGTGAGATGTGTGATGGCAGAGGCATCACTGACAATGTAGTGACAGCTCATGGGGAGTCCAAAATGTATATTCATCCCTACTGCCACTAAAGCAAAGGGTGTGTATTTCTCCTTGGTGCGGTTCTCTCAAATTCTTGCTTTATGAAGTGGAGCTTGTCTTGTTAGTTCATGAGTAATGGCTACATCCTACTATGTCTTTTGTCAGCAGAGGGTAGGAGTTGCTCCTACACCCAGGGAGGAAAGAGGAAAATTAGAAAGCAATAGAAGCTAAAATCAAAATAAACGTGAGAAGAAATAGGCCAGATTAATCACTGATTCTGTAAGACAGCAATTCTTTCTTTAGCTGAGAAAATTACTCTTTTCTTGGTAGTGCTATCTTCAGGAGGCCAGGCAAACACCTATGTTGCCGGGCAGAGGATATGTGCATGTATTGATGTAACACATTTGATTAAGGCAGAATGGAAAACTACCTGCAGTTCTGAAGCACCTGATACCTTGGTTGCTTCATTGCAAGAGGCTAAGGCACTTAGAAACTCAGTAAAATCCTAAATTGTGAAAGCTTATAATTCTATTTGTGCCTCAGCGTAATTGTGAGGGCAGTATAGGTGGTGACAACTTAAACAAAAGCATGAGGGGAAATAGTTTGTGGTGGATTGTATATCTTTTTCACTGCTTTCTGTGTACTGCAGTCACTGCAGCAGTGATACCTGAGCTGGCTGTGGAGTAATTGGTATGCACATTGCTACTGGCAGAAGCCTTTCGTGGGAAGTGGTTGCAGAAAACGTTACAGAACTTTCTATGAAGTCTTCATGAAGTCTCCCTCCATGACTTGAAGTTTTTTATTCCCTGCAGGTTAAAAACCTTTCACTTTTCAATGTTCCATTTAACTTCAACATTTGGAGACTGTAGTCAGTGGTTTTTTTCAACAATTAATCTGTTTTGTGATCTGTGACAGCAAGTGGTCAGTGAATGTTTATTTCCCCCCCACCCCAACAGTTTGTTACAGGATTTGAAATACTGTCTAAATACACACAATAAAAATAGTCCATGTCATGCTGAAGTTAAGATGTTTGCTGAGGTTGTGCAGATCAATGGCTTGTTTGAAAACTTTGTATTTTGTTGGATTTTGTCCTCACCTGCTATCATATTAAAAGTTTTCAAATCTAAAATGAAAGTATTCCACTGTCAGTCCTGAAATATGCAGTGTCAAAATGTTACATAGGGAGAAATACTGGACAATCCTTTTGATATGTCTTTCTCTCCACTCTTGTTATGCTAGTAGGGTTTTTTTCTTGTGGGGATAGACAGCTTAAAACATCCTTATTAGGGAAGTGTATGAGCGTAAGTGGTCACAATCTCCATTTGAATAATTGGTAAGAGTTATGTTAGAAAAGAGGTAGTGTGGCATTGCTGACAGTTTATTCTACTAAATGAGAAAATTGCTTACAACCTGTTGCCTGTAAACCAAGCCTTGTTTTTTTCTTCCAACCCCGCCCCTTCCCCCCCCCTCCCCCCTTATCTGGAAAGCCAGGTAGTTGGTTTTCAGGAAGCCACTTTTGCCTTTTTCTTCTTTATTTATTTGTTAGCTTGGTTATTTTGTTTTTCTCTAGACAACAGTGTCCACAAGCATAATGAGTTTTAGTTTTAGTTGACTTTCATATTGGTAGTCTAATGGCAAGATTTAGATGTAAGTTTACATAGAAAAGACAAATAATACCAAAAATAGAGAGGGAAGAAAAAGTACTCCTTCATGTGTTTGGTTTTTTTTATTTTTTATTTATTTAGATTCAGAAAACTCATATTTTTAAGGTTAAAACTCATATTTTTAAGGTTAAGGTGAAATATTAACACATTTCTGTTGATTTTCCAGTCTATATGATAATTATTGATTCTTGGGAATGAGGACTTTGGCTGAACATTTTGTTGGTTGATAAATTGATTCAGTATTTCAGATTTGCTAAGTTACAATTTGTTCGATTTGCAAGTTACATATTTTCACCAGAAAAACGGAATCAAATGTGTTCTTTATTTTTCAAAATAATTTGATCGTGTATATCTTTGCTAGGATCTCTGTTAATTTCTTCAGCTGTTTTTTACAATAACTTACCTGACTCAAGTTTGGGAACTTCAGAAAAATGCTATGATTTCTTACGTGTTTCCTACGTATCCTGAAAAGGGTACAATTTCCTACGCAATTCACTTAGCATCTTTCAACGTTAAAAATAGATCTGTGAAATTCTTCCAATTTTTTGGCAATTTTTCATTTGTAATTGTGCTATTTTGGTTACTTCTATTTCTAATAAAAAATTCAGCTGATATTTAAACAAACTAGGCTGAAGGTGGGAATTTTAAAAATCAAAGCTAAAAGGGGGGAAAAGGCTAAAAGTATTTGTCAAAATTCAAGCAGCAGAGAGAGAGTAGGCAATTTCTGATGCTTTCAGTAAGAACTTCTCACAGATGAGTGTTTTGTTCTTTTTATTTCAGATCTTCATTGTAGCTTTGCTTATTTGGCTACATATATTTCTTTATATCCAGAAAGGTTACCTTCAGCAGTTCAGGAGAGCTTAATCCCTCGCCTATCTAGTGCAGTCAGAAATAAGCTTTGACACACAAGGAAGAGTAAGCTAAACAGCAGAAATGCATATTAAAGTACTCTTATGTAAGGAGGGTATTTTTAAATGATGCTGGCTTAGTGGTGTGGATTTTGTAAAGGCACTCATGGTACTGTAAACACATGCAGTTTAAAAACAAGACTGTCTTAAGCATGAGAATTTTTCTGTAGAGATCATGGAGAGACTAAATCCATTGCCAGTGTTCTTCCTCATTATACTTGAAAGGTTGGAGGGTTGTTCTTGGGGTTTTTTGTTGCAGTTTGTGCTTCACAGCCAGATTCAACTTGCACACAAGTTTCAAGAGCCTTCACAATTTCCTTTTTTGATGCTTTTATTAAAATAAGAAAAAAAGAGAAAAAGATGAAAACACACAAAAACTTCACTACCTCTGAGGCATACTCAGGATTCTGAAAATGCTTTTCTGAGCGGTGTCCATCATAATGGAATCCGGATCAGACTAGGAGCACCTGTAAAATGCATTTACTTTCTTCCGCTGCTATAATAGTAAGATGTGAACTTCAGCTGTGTCCTAGGCTGCATCCAAAGGAGTGTGGCCAGCAGGACAAGGAAGGGGGTTCTGCCTCTGCTGTGCTCTGGTGAGACTTCCCCTGCAGTGCTGCATCCAGCTCTGGGGTCCCAGCACAGGAAGAACATGGACCTGTTGGAGAGAGTCCAGAGGAGGGACACTGTGGTGATTAAAGGGATGGAGCACCTCTCCTACGAGGAAAGGCTGAGAGAATTGGGATGTTTCAGCCTGGAAAAGAGGTTCTGAGGTGACTTGTTAGCAGCCTTCCAGTACCTGAAGGGAGACGTCAAGAAAGATGGAGAGATGTTTCCAAGGGCATGTAGTGACAGGTCACGGGGGAATGGATTAAAATAGAGATTAGTTTTAGATGAGATATTGGGATGAAATTCTTTACTGTGAGGATGGGGAGGTACTGCAACAGGTTGCCCAGAGCAGCTGTGAATGCCCCATTCCTAGAAGCGTTCCAAGTCAGGCTGGATGAGGTTTTGAGCAACCTGGTCTAGTGAAAGGTATCCCTTCCTATGGCAGAGGAGTTGGAACTAGATAATTTTTAAGGTCTCTTCCAACTCAAACAATTCTAAGATTCATAGAATCATAGAATGTCCTATTCTGTAATTCTAAATATGGCTTTAATATTTGTTGATGCTATTAAAAAAGATAAAATAATAATGAATTAGATAATGGGAGAAAAGATGGAAAAAAAGGATTCTAAAAGAACATTCACATTTTATGCTTTGATGTCCGGCTAGTAGCTGAATTTGTAGCTAGGTAAGCAATCCTGAAAATTGTCATGAAAAATGGGTCTCTTTTTGTAGTGTTGACTTATTGACCACTTTATACTGTTCTGTGTTTGATTTTGATCTGTAACTACTTTGAACATGTTTCGTGTTGCAGTTCTTTGAAAACTTTGATCCTAGCATTGAATCCCAATTTGTTTACTGGATGACTTAAATGATCCCTACAGGGAACTGAGGATTGATACATACATCTATCCAGAGCAAATCCTTCTTTGAAGATTAGTTTATGGATACATTGTTTACATTATTTTCTTTCCAGAAGTACTGTTTTTGATGGCATACTTTTCAATAGTGGGCATCTAAGTACAGTGAAGTTGCAATTTTTTTCATATTAATATTTTTCTTGTTAAATTTATCCATTTGTGGTGGTGAGACTGTCCATTTCCAGGGGTCAAGTAGTTGATTGATGTGTCTATACTGCTATGTAATTTTTCCATCTATTGTTTAGCTATACCTGCTCTTACATATTAGGATCAAATACTGCAAATGTTTCAAGTAACTGTACCTTCAGTAATAATGCATTTATTTTCAGGTAGTCTTGTTCTTTTGCTGAAGCTAAAATATTTTATTGAAATGTAATGCATTGAGAAAATAAACAGAAAAATCATCAGTGATGGCCATACAGGCGTTCGCTGTAGGGTGTTACTTTTCATAGTCAAGAAGAATCAATCTTGCTTCCAAGAAAGTAATTCCAGTATGTATGCTTAAGCAGTGGGCTATTGTACAACTGTTAGTGTATTCATATGTATGTAATATTTTATGGAGTCAAACAAAAATTCCTTGCAGGTTAGTATCTTAATGTATCAGAAATCTTAGTTGTAGTTGCTTCAAAACCAGTTATAAATATGCATTGGGACAATGCTGTAATTATGTAAAATATTAAACGTTCCTGTCAAATTGACTGAGTCATATATTTCTCTCAACTTTTCTTTTTTTATTATTTAAAATTTAAGGAACTGCTTTGCAGCATACAAGACAATTAGAAATAGTAACACACCAGTATTTTTTCTTTAAATAGTTTCTACTGCATAAAATTTAAGTTGACTATCTAAGGTAAAGGACTGGACACAGAGTAATGTCTGGCTAGTGATGTACTTCATAGTTTAAAGGAGTACTTTAATTTTACAGGCAAGGAAGTCTAGTTTTAAAAACAGACTAGAAGAATTAATTTTTTAGAGCAAACAGTTAAAGAGCAAAAGAAGACATTATATTAAACTGAATAATTTTCAAGTGCTATGCCTTTGCTTTAAAATATATCTGACTTACCAAAACTAGTAAATGTATTTGCAGTACACACGGAAAATTTAACCTAGACAGTGTAAGTAAGACGTTTGTATACTCCTGTGTTTCTTACTCTGTGTAATAGTTGGCTTTCGGTTTTGTGCTGGCATCCTCATAAATCACAGCTCTGTCTTTTGCTCTTTCTGAAAATTAAAGAGATTGTTGTTGGTTTACCTGCAGGGGATGAGTTACAATTTGTTAAAAAAATGGTTTGAATATTACCTTATTTCTGAATAAACAAAATTTCTCTACGGGTTTTGAAGACTTTTGATAAATGTTTTTAGACTTTATTATTTCCTTCAGTTTGCCGAGGCCTGACTTCTTGTTTTATCATACTTTTGGGCTTTCCACCATTTTTGAGGATGGAATAAATGAAGAGCGTACTGGATCTTGCTTAATATATTTGTGTCTCTTACGAATGAGATCAATTTCTGTGGTATCAGTAGTCATCATTCCTTTGACTAAATGTTCAAACTATTTTTAGGAGATAGTAACACTGGACTGACTTAAGGCTTCCTGTGCGCAGTAAAGAAAACCAGAGATCTTTGAAGTACTGGAGATCTTGTATGCTGTTCCCTTTTAAAGATTAAAACCTGACATAGGCATTTAAGTGCTCACTAATTATATGAGGTAAATCACTAGCATATTTTTCATTAGCATGAAGAAATATTATCACTTTTATTCTTTCTTGCATTATTTTTATAAGAAGACTTCACAACTAGGAACTAGCCTAGTCCTTGAGTCTTTTGTGCCCTTTTTAGCAGTGATTTCTGAAGGAACAACCTTTAGAGGCTGGACACTTCATAGAGCTCTGACTAATTTTGTAAAGTTAAATAAAAAGCAAAAACCATGATGCTGAGTAAAGAGGAGGATGTATTTTGACTGAGCAATTCTTGTTTCTGTGCAAGACAGAGACTTAGTTTCAAGATTATCTTGGTTCTTAAACTGAGAAGTGATTCTTGAACTTTTTTTTTCTTCTTGAAAACACTGGAGAAATGGGAAGTAAAGATTTGGAAAACAGAATTTCATATTTTACTGTAAAATCTCATGAGCTGATAGAAACTTTAGAAAAGTTCTGTTCGCAAATTAAATCTAAAGCAAGGCTTTTAGTCTGAGATTTTACTTTTAGGCTGGTCTGATTGTTCTTAGGGAAGTTAATGGGAGTTTTAATGACTTCAGTGGGAGAGTAATTAAGTCGACAATAGAAATAAAAAGGAGGAAAAAATTTTACTCAGTGGTGGAAAAGATTTTATAAAACAAAATACAAAATAAGAATGTTAACCCATAAGTGGACTGATTGCAAATCCTTGTTTCTTTGATATGTAGAATTAGGCTGCTTAGGGAGCCATAAGGGTTTTGTGGTTGCTGTTTTACTCTGGAAAGCTGTCAGTACAGCTCTGTCTTGGCGGGCTCCTGTACCTCAACTCACAGCTGCACCTCCAGCAATAGTGCATTTGTTCATTACTCTCCCTGCAGGATCACCCATCGGTACAAACTTGATCCAGATCAAGTGTAAGCAAATAATAACACTTCTGTTGACTTGATCAGAACATGCAACAATGCTGCTTTTCAGCTTTGTGGTGGCTGTGGTAGCACAGTTGATCCTCTGTTCAGCGTAGGTTTGAAACAGAGTTACGCTTAGAGTGTTTTGAACAAATTCATACAGAAAAGCTGGAAAACTCTAGTGCTATGCATCGTGTGAATATGTGGGCTTTTGGTCTAGTAATGGAGCAGCCTAACACCCAGTTTGCTGTGTTGAAATGTAGACCAAATCTCTGTCATTTTCCATCTTTATTGGTGAGACAACTTGTTGCATACAGCTTACTCTAGTTCTTTCTCACACAGCTTTTCAATACCTTATGAGTCTTCTCTCTACTTCACTTTCTCCTCGCTTGTCATTTCAGTTTGCATCTGTCTGTCGTTCTTTGCCCATTGCAGTTCCTTGCTCAAACTTCATTCTCCAGTGCTATAGTTGCTTTATCATGGAAGCATCAATATATGTTTAGCTTTAGAATTTGTTTTATTGCAGTTTTTTAAATTGTAGATTCCAGAGTAACTTTCCTAACAAGAAAAAAATCATATGTACTGCTTCACAGTCTTTTTTAGTGAATGTTTAAATATTGGTGTGATACTAACAATGAAAATAGGGGATTCTTTTTTTCTTTTCCCTAAGACTGCATAGTGATAGGACATCGTTTCTCTTTGGTAGCTTATATGCCATAATGGAATTGAAGATTGATAAGCTGAAGAGACAATTGAAGTAGCTTTTATATAAATTATGTGTGGACTGCAAAGTACAGGTTGAGCTGTACTTTGAAGTGGACATCACAATGAGGTGAGGATTGTGTTTAGATCATTATAATCTGTGCAGTTCTTTTATGTGTACTTGGTTGCTTGCCACCCTCAAAGATTTTTGTTTGAGATTTTGCTCAGTTTCTTTGTTTGGTTGGTTTCAGTAACAGTATACCAAGATTATATGTATATTTACATACTACTTCTCTGGAAAATATTTTTTTTTGGAGAGCCCTGTTTAATTTAGCAAATCTGGTCTTGTTTCTTGGAAACCATCTTCACTTTCATTAACTTGAGTATGTTTTTGGTTTTTTTTTTTTTTAATAAAGCAAAGGTGATTATGCTTCTACTGCAATTCATCAGACAGAATGAATGCCTGCCACGTGTGCTGCCATCATCAAGTTTCTCCTACTGCTCTTTTTTAATAAAGCTAATGAATTCAGAAGGGAAATACTTCATAACCACATAACAATTTGTGTCTATTTTTTATTTATTCATGATAAATACCTTCATTTTGGACCCTACTTCCAACAGTAAAGATAGCTCAGTTGTGAAGACCCAAAGCTCTCTTGATTCTGTAGGATCACAGAATGGTTTGGGTTGGAAGGTGTCTGAACCCAGAATGTCCCTTGGACACTCTTGGATGTTCTGGGCCCAGGTCAGAAGCATTTGAGACCCTGGAATGCAGCCACAGACCCCTGTGGCTTTGAACCTGATCCATGGAACAATTTACCGACTTTGCAAGAAGAACAAGAAATCACAAGAGTTTGGATATTATAGTAGAAGTAGTCATAAAGTGGAAGGAAGAATTTTTGAGTGCTGTACAGGGGGGTTTTAGGCCTTGTACAGAGGGGTCTGTACCTTAAGATGGTATCCCACCTGGCCTTGAACACTTCCAGAGTTGGTCCACAAGTTCTCTGGACAACCAGTTCCACTGCCTCACCCCCCTTAAAGAATTTCTTTGGGCTGTTTAATCTAAATCTACCCTCCTTCAGCTATAAGGCTATTCTCCATTGTCCTATCAATACATGCCACTGTTAAAAGTCACTCTCTTGTTGGGCACTTACATGTACTGGAAGGCACTAAAAGGCCTCTCCAGAGTCGTCTCTTCTCTCAGCCTTTCCTTGTAGGAGAGGTGTTCCAGCCCTCTGGTCACTTTCAGCCCTCTGTCATCTGGTGACCCTCCACTGGACTTGTTCCAATAGGTCCACATCTTCCTTGTGGAAGGGGCCTCATAAGTGGATGCAGCACTCCGGGTGAGGTCTCACCCGACCAGAGCAGAGCAGAGGGGCAGAATCCCTTGCCTTGCCTTGCCAGCCATGCTGCTTCGGATACATCTCAAGGTACACTTGGCTTTCTGGACTGCAAGTGCACGTTGACGAGACTCATTGAGACTCTCATTCACTCACACCCTCAAGTCCTTCCCCTCATGGCTGCTCTAAAAACAACTTCTCAGAATTTCTGAAAGGATTTTTGTAAACATTCATTATCTTACTGTATTAGGACATTGTTTTTGTTCTGTGGTAAGTTCTATTTCCAACTGAATTAAAAAACCTAAAAGTAGATGTCTTACAATCTGTAGTCACCATAGCATCATAATGAAAGAAGAATCTGAGCTGTAGAGACAATAACAATAATTTTGAAGCGCTAGGAACCCCCCAGCTTATATCTAAAACTTATTTAAGTAGCCTGGTAAAAATCCCCTCAAGAAGTATTCCTTGTAACCTGTGCTAGGGACATACTGTGCTCAGAGATGGACCTTGGAGAAACATTGTAAGTTTCAGCAGTGGTGTGGAATAAAAGATACAAATATCCCAATAAAT
This sequence comes from Anomalospiza imberbis, assembly GCF_031753505.1. Taxonomy (NCBI): domain Eukaryota; kingdom Metazoa; phylum Chordata; class Aves; order Passeriformes; family Viduidae; genus Anomalospiza; species Anomalospiza imberbis. Next base: position 66,123,540 of record NC_089685.1, read on the forward strand.
TTAGAATGAGATTGTCCCAATTGTTTGAAATTACAATAATAATGATTTTTTTTTTAAGAGTGCATGAGATTAATCCAGACAACTGATATCTGACTGTAGTATTTTTTAACTGAAATTCCTAAATACAATACATGTAAAGTAACAAGATCTGGAAGTAGAACTTCAGATTTATGCTCAATTCCAGTAAATTTGGTGAAAGGATATGGCTTGTTCCAATGAGTCATTCTGATGCAAGAAATGGTAATGCTCACAGGATTATTGTTAGAGATAGTACCTATATAACATGAACCACGTTGGGAAGAAAAAGTTGAGTTTGTTTGCTGTATGAATATATAGTATACCTTTAGGTGGCATATTGGTTGGACTGCAATTCAACAGTTTATTTTATGTGATTAAAATCAGAAATGGCAGAAAGGAAAGTGCATGTCAACAGTTCAAAAGAAGGAAGCATGCACAGTTCAGTAGACAGAAAATTCAGGTTTTTATTTCTCTGTTGCATGGGTGCAATAACCCAGCCTTCCTTGAAAATACTGTTTTTTGTAGCTAGCAAGGTTTGTTTACTGTTGCTAAATACAGGCATGAAATTTCCTAATTATGCATGTATATCTTGTTTCTCTGTGAAGCAAATGTATAGTTTACTTCAGTAAACAGTTGTATTGCCTCTACTAATGGTAGCCTCTGCTATTCTGGTTTACCATTCAGCTGATGAGAAGTTTCATTCTCACGTCTTGTTACAAAAGTGTATTATAAAGATATATTGAGTCCAGGGAGATAAAAAATTTAAACTCTCTTCATGGCAACAGTCTGGCAGATTTTTATTCTTAAGTTTTCATCAGAATGTTAGAGTGAAATAATTGTATAACTAGAATCTTAAAGGTTTGGGGGTTTTTAATTAAGAAACCTTCTTTAAGAGCATGTGCAGTTAATTTTTCTTAATAAAAACACATAGCTTGCTTTATTTACTTTAAAGATAGATGTGATTACCAGGTGGTTGTGCTGAAACTGTATTCAAGATGTACAACTTAAATTTCAGTATGGTAGTACCTGATTATTTTGTGCTTTACTAACAAGACAGATGGCTGGTTCTTTTGACGGTCTTTTCTTGGGTTCCCTTTTATTAAATAGTAATGTAGAGTAATTTTAAAGAAAGTAAAGCTATAAATCTGAGTTACAAGTAATACAAGTGAAAACTAGAAGCTTCTTGAACTGTTTAATTTCAGGCTTATGGATCCTAGCTACCAAAAGGAAATAAAACTGCAGTGGGAAGATTTCTGGTTACCCTTCAGCATGCTTTGGTATGTTGAAAGGCAGCATACCTGGGTGGTAACACAAATACAAGCTTCCCTTTGAATGCATGTAATATTATTTTAAAGAATATTTTGGCAAAAGGATACTGTTTTCCAAGGCTGTTGAACTGTGTAATTCAAGATCAGCTCAAGTACTGGACATAGAAACAGTAGTTTGGTGAAAGTAGCATGTTCCAAACTTTTAAAGTGACAGGCCTTCTGTTACATCAGTCAAAACATGATCTTTTACTCTGTGAGATGACAGATGGCATCAGTTGGACTTTGTATATTGAGAGTAAGTACTGTATATTTAAGGGTTGAATACAGGGGGGAAAACCAACAAGGGTGTTCCAAAGGAAGCTAAGGAACAAAGAACCAAGTAGATTAAAAAAAAAAAAAACCAAGGTAACATCTGTTGCTCTTAAACTTGGCGTATTAGTTTTGAATGTTAGTGCCACTGTGGTGTGGATTGTCTTTGTGTCTCTTCTTCCCAGCACATAGATTCCAGAAAGAAAAAAGCATTATGGGAACAAAATTGCTGAAGGAATGTAGTAGGAGAGGGAGGAAGGAATTGGCCAACTCTGATTGTAGAGTGGTTGTGGTCCAAATTCTCCTTGAGCCTGTTGTGATAGGACAACGGATAATGGTTTTAAATTAAAAGGAAGTAGATTGAGAGTAGACAAAAGGAATGACTTTTTTATGCTGAGAGTGGTTAAACACTGGAGCAGTTTGCATGGGAGGTGGTAGATGCTTCATCTCTGGAAATGCACAGTCAAGTTGGTCAGGGCTCTGAGCAGCATGGTCTACTTGAAAATGTCTCTATTTTTTGCAGGGATGTTAGACTGGGTGACCCTTGAGGGTCTCTTCCAACCCAAGCCATTCAGTGATTTTCATTCAACTGGACTAGTTTGAGAGTTACGTCATCTGGTGACATTATAATAACAGGGTTCTTTTTTCCTCCCATGGAGTTTTACAACAAAATTGCTCCAGTACTTCTCCAAGTGAAAAAAAATTATTTTCAGTAGTGTTCTTTATAGAGCATAAAGTTATATGGTGCTGAAGTAAGATTCTGTAGGGAATTTGAGTCTACGTAGAGGCAAAAATTTAAATTTACCTTTTTATAAAACATTTTCTCTTGGTGAGACAAATCTTAAGAGTTTGGAATCTTTATCCAGATCATTGACAGTAATAGCAGTATCAGCCTCTGCAACACAATTAACACACAGAATGGAAAGTAGCTTGCTGTGCAAGTGTTTGGCTCACTTTTTTGTCCTTACCAGGTTGAGACTGTGTAAGCATTAGGCTCTAACAGCAGAAGTATGATAGTGTTTATAGTTTGGAAGTAATTATTTTGAAGATGAATATAAAATTTCACTTCTTTCATCTGCCTGAGAAACAGAAGAGGGCAAATGTGTCTGTCCAGCAGAAATATATATTTGGAAAAAGTATTCCATACATCCTGTTAGATTCTTTGACTGTTTCTTAACAGAAATTTTGTAGTAAAATATCCATCTGTCCTTACCCTGCCTTTAAAATGTAGCATGCAGGAGGATCCTACAGAATTTCTGCTTTTGTTGGTGGTATCAGTGTTGCTTGCCTGGCATTAGTCGTAGTTATTTTACCTTTTTATAATTCTATTAAAAATAAATTTGAAGACTACATGTCCTTCAGTTTGTGTTTCCTAGTTATTCCTGTCTGGTTTAATGCTATTGACTGACATTAATACTTGTTACTTTCCAAGGTTTCCTGTATACTAATGCTGTTGTACTGCTCTGACATTTACTTGCAGATACACGGTTTTCTTTTTTAGTGGTTGCTGTTTGTCTCCTCTACTGAGTCAAGATTGGAAGTATTGTCACTGACTCAGCTCTATATAACCTTTTGTTGTTGTTTCTTAATCTTCTTCTGGTCTCTGTTCAAGGTCCAGAAGACTTGCTTGGATCCCTGCAGGTTGAGAATTGTTTATACTAAAAGGAGGTAATGTGAAGTTTGAGCAAGCGTCCTTTGATGTGCTGCTCTGTTTGCTCAGTCTGGAAGGGGAGTGGCCTCTCAAACTGATTAACCGGAGTCGCCCAGATTACGTAGTGGTAATTTCATTGTTCTGCTTAGTTTCAGAATCTGGGAACCTTTTTCTGGACAGCCTCAGTTACTTGGAGGAAGAGGAATATGTAAGATTGTGTGTAAAAGACATACAGGGAAGAATGATCTGCTCAGGCAAAGAAAAGGAACATTGAGTGATACCCAGAGATCTTTAATCTTAATATCTGTTAGTCTCCATGTAGAATTCTTGTTCTTGAGCCAACAGTGACAATTCTGACAGCTTGATGTATAGCAGTTGCCTTTTTTTGTATGTTTAAATTAAGTCCGTTTTTTTTACTTTTCCCTGGCTTCTTGAACCCTGAAAAATACCTGTTGTGAGGCTGTCACCTGTTGAGACTTAATTTGGGAGCAGGATGTTGGTGCAGGAGTAAGACAGAAGAGTCTGCATGTAGTTACTGTGGTGGGAATCATAGTGGCCAGAACTTGTTGCAGTGGAAGAAGGCACTTCTGCTTTACTTTATTTTCTATCCATTTGTTATTTTCCCCTGTCATCTTCCCTTAACAGCGTTTGCTGCTCTCCTTTATTTTGTTCACAGATATTTCAGATCCCAGGTTTTGTTTAGCTAAACTAAATAGGCTTTTGGCAAAACTGCAGTTTTTCAGGCTATTTTTCTGGTACACAACAGTTCTATCATAGTGCTCCCTGTAAGGACAGTCTTACCTTGGATTTGATGTGCGCTAATGATCAGTTCTCTGCTTCTGTGGAGGTACTAAATTGGCTTAAGCAGCCTCATGCTTTCCTTTCTGCCTTGTAGGGCATACTGCCACCACCTTGTTGCCAACACAGCTATTTGCAAAGCTGCTTGACAAAACATATGTTAAAACTCTTCTTTCCATCCCAGGTTGTCAGCTAAATAATCAATTGCATTAGGAATAGTGTCTTACGTGTTTAGTATCCTTGGCAATGAACGCTGAAATGATCCATGTGTGCATATTTGGTTGATCATTAAATGGCAGCATGAACACTTCAGACAGACATTTGTCTGAATGCTATAACAGAACAAATTCGTACCATGCTGGGACAACCTTGATTGCTATTGCTAAAAATTAATACAGCAGGGAAATACTGTAATTGACTCACTGTTCAGAGATGTTCTGTTACTGAGGAATCTCTGAAGTTGTACCAATGACAGGATTGGAGAAGGAAAGAAAAGACAATAATTCATAAGTTTTTAAAAAATACTGAATCAGAGAAGTTTATAAGTTTGGGTAAAAGATGTTCATGTATTCAAGCAAATTTTTGAACCATAGTTCAAAGATTATTTATTGCAAGAATGAGTTTTATTTACTGATCCTTTGAAATATCTCAGTGGAGCTGTTAAACTTTCTCAGCCTGACTATAAGAAACTGGTTTAGGCTGTTGTTTCTGTCAATAGTTGCTTTCTTAGTTCTGGCAAAGTTACTCTATTTCTCTGTTATTTCAGGACAAGTAGTTATACCATTGGCAGTATTATTATCATCAGAAATATCTAGAAGAACAGAGTGCAGAAGAGACTGATAAATCTTAGGCATTAAATGTCTCAAAAGTGTCAGTTTTATCATACCGTTCTTTTTCTTAATGTCTTGTTTGGTGCCTCTGTGTAATGCCTTCAGTGTATCAGATCTTCTATGTGGCCTGTTACCTGTTAGAAAAATATACATATATGAAATGAATACTGCAGAATGTGTTCTGTACCATGATGCTTATTGGTCTCTTAATTCACTAAGTGAAAACTCTTCCTCTGTTGCTATATCATTCTTCCTTAAAAAAAAATAGAAAACAAACAGTTAATTACTGTGAAAGAGTTTGTTTTTCCTAGCTTGTTTTTTTTGTCTTCTGCATGTACACAGAAGTGTAAGAGAAATGCATCCAAAGCTGTATGATTTTAAACCGTTCATGGCTCTTTGATATTATTCTTAGGCACAGAGCTGTACATGCAGTAATTATGGAAGGGTTTGATTTTACATTTGCCTGACTGGCTTTACTGTCAGGACTTTCTGAGTTGCTTGATGGGGCTTTTTTGGTGTTCACACTATACAGAACGTGTATAGAGGTTCAACAAGTAATAAACAAAAAAAACCTGGCATTTGGAAGAAAAATTGTGAGCTAGAAAACTGATTTTTATAACAGTCTTCATTTTGTGTGCAGTCTTTAGAATTACAATTTTTTTTTCCTGGGATGAATTCTCACTTGGTGGTTAATTTCCATCATAAGGTTTCCTCAACAACTTCCTCAGTGCAGTTAATTTCTGTTCTAAGAGAAAAAGGCCAAACTTTTTTGTCTTGCTTAGAAACTTGTAGCCTTGTTCTTTGTTCATGTAAACAGGTGTGTCTTTAGTTTTAATCTCACTTTATATTGCTCTGATGTCTTTGTCTCTTAGCACTTGATTCAAGAACCTTGAAATTAGTTGAGAGCCTTTCATTGCCTTAGGTCTTGGGCTGTAAATAAAACTTTTTTGTCAGCCCAATAAGAAGCAGATGTTGAAGGCTCTGGTGTGGGAGTTGAGGTGCTTAGAGGACTGGTGATTCTGGCCTAAGCGCTACTGGAGTTGGGAGAAGGTTCTTTGGTGTGAGATTGTTTGATTTGATTCCTGAACTGTGATGGAAAAAAAAACAAATCAGCCTTGAAAACTGTGCTTTCTACTGACACAATTGCTCAGGCTCACAAAAGATTGCAGATGCTTTTCTGTCTTAGAACCAATATTGTCTTCTTGAACCTAGAAGGAATTTTCTCCTCAAGGCTCTTCCAAAGACTTGCTTGTTTGCAAGATTGAGGAAGATTGTCTCAGAAGTGATAGTGCAGCTTTGTCAATCTATTGCTAAAATAATCTGAGTATTAGGAAGCAGCAAGCTTTGTGTGCACAACTCTTTTAAAAAAAATATTTTTCCTGAATGCTCTATTAAGGCTTTATGATTATTAATCAAAGCTTAAAAAATTACAGACATTGCTTTCGGTTTCCAGCGCTCATTACATCTTTCGAGATCTGAAGTTCTGTGACTGTCTGGTAGTATTTATGTTACATCCGTGCAACCTTTTAGTATTTTCCTTCCCCTTCAATAGAAAAGAGGCTTTCAGTTTATAGGTCTGACAGCAAGTGTAGAAGTTTTGCCAGTCAGCTCATTTGTTTTCTTGGCTTAAATGTCAGCCAATTTAACCAAACTCATACTGTGCTTTTTCACTTGGCAGTTGAGAGGACAGAGCCTGTGATAATTAACATGGAGTTACTAATCAGTACAACATATCTAAGCCAGGGAGATCCATCAAATAGTACATCTCTTTTGATTTTGCTGTTTGATATTGCTTGAATCTAGGTGGGAGCAAATACATGTCTGCAGTTTAAAGAATGTAAACTTGCTGTGGTTACCTAAGTAAAGTTTTTTGAGTCCAGAGAAAGAAGATAAGCATAGGATATGAAAGAAGGACTGAAAAATTTGATCTTTTGGGCAAATTTGGTGGTTTTCAGTGTTTTAAATTCAGTACCAGTAGCATAGTTAAATATGCCTGTAGTAATGTTCAATATATATATTTTTACTTAAAAGATTAATTTTTAAAAAACAACTACAAACCCCTTGTACTAATTTGTGTCCACCACTGTTTTTTAAAGGCAAAGGGATGGGGGGGGAGGGTTGAGAAGATAAGGAAAAATATTCATATTCAAAATTAAATTAGGACAGGGTAATTTCCATATATTTTCTCTCTTTGGAGTTGTTCTTCCAGTTGATGATCTAGATCAGGAGCTGAATATAGATGCTCTCATTCACTTAGAGAGGAGCCTATTTGCCTATATTAACTAGTAAGACTATCCTCAGATAAGAAGTTAACCTTTGTAAATACCTTTGTACCTCCAGTTTTGAGTAATTGTTTGGCTGTGATTTTGTAAGTACATAAAAAAGGGTTTCACTGGGAAAGTTTAGTTCCATATTGAATATTGTTCATAAAGGAAAAAGCTGTGAGGGTCCTTTTGCCCTTTTTGCACTGAGGAGGTCAAACTAAGCTGAGGTGTTTTACTTCATAGTTTTCTTTCATCATTAATAAAGGCCTTGTTTGTCAGGTGTCGCTTATATCTGTACAATGTCCATTCCTTAACTCAATGCAGCATAAAGCAAGTAATTTTTTTTAGTAGCTGTGTTCCTGACAGAAGAGTCTAGTTGACCAGTCTCATGTTGCTTCCAAAGGCCAAGTGTGGAAAAATGCAGTAGTCACTGATGCGAACAAATGTGAGTTGAGACAAATACAAAAAATAGATGCAATGACTAAAATTCCGTGTTTGTAATCCATTCTTGTAAGTAGAACTGTCATTGTAAGGAGGTACATCTGTACTATATGTAAATTTTATGAGTGCTCAAACTGGTTGTTCATTATCTTGGATAAATTATCCATATATTTCTCATTAGTGTAATTAATAGTTTGCTCTATATTTGATGTGCAACATACTGATGTCAATGGTTGTGTTTATTTTTTAAATTCAGGTAGATTGAGAACAGTTTAATATAGTGGAAGGCTGGTTTTCCTTTTAGAAAAAGGGGACAATATCCTTAACAGGTGTTTCCTATTTCTGTTTGTAATTAATACTGTTTGCAGCCCTCTTCGAGTTTTTCAGGCCTCCCTCTCTTGACACAAGGAGTTCATATATGGTGCTATTACCTGTTTTCTTTGATCTCTTGTGCCTGGGCTATAGTTTGCTAACCCCTGTTTAAGAGCCGTGCTGGATCCATACTGTTGCTCATAGTGTTAGGGTTTCTGATCCTCTCATTTCCTCCCACTTCAGCTGTTGTCTTACAGGTGAGTTTTCCAGAACAAGAACTGCCTTTAGATGTTTTGAAAATACCCTCTGCCTTGTAAAGCAGCCTGTACCAACAGTCTGGCTGTAACTTCAGTGTCTATCTAAGTGGAAAAGTAATTTTAAAATGCTTAATCTCTATGTAGATGGACCTTGATGCAATATAACTTAGGGAAACAGAAGAGTCAGCACTTAGACCAATCCAAAGCTAATTGAAGTTGAAGGACAGGTTCCCTTTGACTTTACAGGGCTTTGAATCAGCAAAATCTTAGTGAGCTTTTGGTATTTGTCACCCTCGTGAAATAAACTGACTAACATTTAAGGTGTTAAATTGCTTTATTGGTTTTGAAATTTTTAACTGAATTTATTTACACTTAAAAGGATTAAGCACACATAGTAATTGTGTATGAAGATCTTAATGCCTTACTTTTTTAACTTCCAAGAAACTAAGAGTCTGGGAATAGGAAGGAAGTGGAAGGGCTTTTGAGAATGTTAGCCATTGGCAGTGTAAGACCTCTGAATTTTGGTGACTGGATGAGTGCAGAATCTAGCTGAGTTACTGCTTTGGAGTCAAAGTGCTTTCACGTCTGTCTGCAGTACAGCCTGGGTATTGTGAACATATGTATGTGCTAAATGGGAAGTGCTGTCCTTTAGGCGTCATGGGAAGGATTGGTGTGAATCAGAGAAAGTGAACCAAAACACACCTGTTTAAATCTAATCTTACCTGGATCATTTTAAAAAATGGAGTTTGTTTTCAGAACTGTATTTAACGATCACTTTTAAAAGATGTTGGGTTCAAGACAGGGGTTTAAGACTAGTGAAGTGAACTGAGTTAATGACAGTGTATGTTGGAAAATAGAAAAGGTAATTTTTAGCATTGTTTTCAAAGATGAACTTACATTACTTTTAAAAACAAAAAGAACAGTTTTTCAGGGTTAGACTACAGATTGTTTGTAAGGAGCAGCAGTTCCTTTAATACAGCGTTGCTTCCTTTATTTCATATCAGTATAAGGATTGAACAAATATGTTTCTGCCAGCTTTTGTAAGTTGTATCAGATGGTGTCATATCAGATTGCTTGTCCTAATTCTGTCTGCAGAAGACTAGGATTTGCATTAGTTGCATTCAAATGTGTGCATCTATCCACTGTGACATCTGAAATACTTGATTTGGGTATGACTTACTCAGACTAGGGAATTTTACAGAATAGAATAGTCAAGCCTGTGGGCTCTGTTCTAAAACTAAATATAGAAATAACTGTATTCTTTTCACAGTCATTAAGAATTTGGGGAAACGTTGCTTCTACTAAGCAATTGCTTCAACTAAAGCAATTATTCTAATCAAGTAACTCCATTTTGTATTTAAACTAGATTTACTGTTAAAGGGAGATAAGAAGTATGCATCTGCTATTAACTGGCAAAAATGAATATCAGACAATTTGGACTTTTCTGTGAAAGTGCTGTCATATTAGAGAACCAGTGTTAGTTTTGGATTGTATAAATCATCTTTTCAAAGCTCTGTTCACTGATGTCTTGTCTTAAACTTCCAAGATTGAGCAGGTTCTGCAACTTTGGCCATGAGAATAAAGAAGTAGAAAAGGGGACATTTCTAAGCACTAGATACTAGTCAATTCTTCCTTTTTTTTCCCTTCTTTACAACTCTGAACTAGCAAGAATACTGGTACCTTAAGGGAGAAAAATTTGGTTTTGTATCAGTAAGCATCTTTTCCTTTAAAAAGCTGACATATTTCAGTAGAAGAAAACATTCTGTCACATGTGGATTCCCACTCCTCATTCCTTTTTACCATTAAATTATTTGAAAATCAAGCCATGAATTAATTCCGAATGTAAAAGATGTTACTTCATTACTCCATGAAACCCTGCCATAACAGGAGAAGTGTTGTAATTATAGTTAGCAAAATACTTTGGGACTTTTTTATTAGCTTGAGATTTAGAATGTTTCCTGGATTTTCTAATCCATATATCTGTTAATTTATATGTAATATTCTTCAGCAGTAGACCTTCTTTTTGATTAAAAAATTGTGTAGGCTAAAGTACTTGCAGGATCAAAAGCCAAGAACAGCCTGTTTCCCTTTAAAGGCACCTGTTTTTTCAGTTGCTACCCAAGTGGAAAATTGGAAAGAAATTGTTGTGCTGTCAGGTAGCTTTAGGGCATTACATAGCTAAAAATTGCATGTATCCTTTTTTGAGAATAATACATGTAGGAAGATGCAGGTTTCAAAAAACATCATGGGAGAATTGAGTAAAACTACACATAAATTATGTGTCCTCCCAAATTGTTTTACAAAATTGGCCTTTTTACAGAAACATGGGCAGTTTCTTTTGAAAAGGTTTGAATGCAGAAATAAAACAGTTTCAAGTAAGATATTTGTAGCCTGGTCCTGAACCGGAAAACTAAATGTTCCCTTGGGATTGCTATCTGAATGCAGTTTCTTAACAATAAGACTTAGAGAGAGTAAAATTATTCATACTAAGGTGTGGCTTTATTGCACATAGAGCAATGCATTAAAGGGGCAGTTTAGAAACTGCTGGCTTAACCATATCTACAGCAGTATATTTTATTTCCTGTGTATCTCTACCTAGTGCCTGACTAATTCTGCTTTATAGTAGCTGTGATTGTCTAAGATGTTAGTTACCCTGTTTTGTAGTCCACCTCTTTCCCCTTGGATGCGGCTGTTGCTTTGCCAGTGATTTTACTGTTTGTCTCAGACTTTGGAATTCCTATCACAAAGGTGGTCTTTTATCCACCCCTAATGTGTTACTTGCTGTCCTAAACAATCTAATCTTATGAAAAAGTTTAGCCTATTGTATGCATTCTGCTACCACCAGCAGCCACTTTCAGTTTTGTTCTACCAATATGTTCTCCTTTTTATTATGAAGCAGCTTAAAAAAGAGTAAGTTCGTTGAAATGTGTATAAAAGGACGCTGTCAAGATAAAAGTAATTGTATTCACAATTTGCTATTTAATGTGGATCTTTGGCATACTACTTGTTGTGTTTCTCCGTTTAAATGAGAACATTGAGGAAAATTTGATTTTGTGTGTGAATTAAGAATTTTGAAAGGCAAAGAAGCTCATGGGGGGAAAAATACATGAGCGTTTCAGACTTCGCTGTGCTGTGCTTGTGTTGAACATTGCTTGTGTGATTCTTGGAGTCCATGAGCAGATGAACAAGTTAGCGAGAAATAACATCAAGGGTGAACTGTCCATATGGAGTAAGGAAAGACAGAACTGTGCCTCTTGTTATGCAAGGGCACACATATGGCACACCACAAAGTTCACTTACCAGCTCAGACTTGTGGCAGCATGTTTATTGTCCTGGACCTTTGTTATTATGGTTTATTTGTTTACAATTTTCCATGGACAAAGTGCCTTCCACGTTGGTCCCAGTTCCACCCTACTGCTTGACTCTTAAGAGAAACCTCCAGTCTAGCCATTGTTACTAGATCCTGGCTGTCCTATTTCCCTAGGAGGGATAGTGTTGGAGAACTGCTTTTGTGTTTAAGACTTTCAGAATTGTCCCCTTCTTCCATTTGTGAAAAGGGTAAAATATAGAGGAGTTTGGTAAGTTTTCATCAAAAAAATTGGGCTGAAAAAGAGAAAAGGTTACAGTCTCCTTCTGCTTGGGATTAGTGGAAGATACTGTGGAGGAGGACACAGAGCACACACTCAGCTAGTTTTCAGATGACTGTTTCCTTTATTATTGAACTGTAAAGTTGGTGATGAAGTTAACTGTTTTTCTAAAAAGAAAACCTAAACAAACCCAAAGGTACTTTTTTTTCCCAAATAGAAATACAAATTGCAAAAGTGTATAGGCATCAACCTCTCAAAACATTCTTCTTCAGTCCAGTAGAGTAATCTTGTTTTAAGTTATTGTTTTAAGAATAACCTGCATATTGCCCAAGTTTTCTGTAAGCCTTCCTGCATTTTTATGTCAGTCAATTAAAGTTCATTTTCTGATTAATTGATTTTTTCTCACTTTTTGTTATTTATTTTTGTTTTCAGGCTTCCTTAAGCCAGACTCAATATTGATAGAATGAAAAAATTTAAGAGAAGACTTTCCTTAACCTTGCGAGGAAGCCAGACCATCGATGAATCGCTGTCTGAGCTAGCAGAACAAATGACAATTGAAGAAAACAGCAGCAAAGATAACGGTAGGCATATCTTTCACTTGTAGAAAATGTAAGAATTTTGTCAGGCCCTATTCAAGTGAGCATTGCTGGGGTTTATTTCAGTTTTCACAGTTGCAGGGATTTTCTCTCTAACCTTTTTTGCTCTTATATTCCACTACCCTAGTTCTTTCAACAGGTTGATATGTTACTACATATTGGTTTGGTTTGCTTTAGTATTGTACTGTTACACAGCTATTTATCAAAAACTACCTAAATTTCTCTTTTTATATCATGTGCAGCAAGGCTTATAGATGCCCTTGCAGTATATTGCAATCCATTGTATGGATTTAGTGGGTCTCAGATCAGTTTCATATGGCTTCAAATTCAGTCTGTTCTCAAAATCATTATTTAGTAATATGATTGACTAATTGCTTAAACATTCCATATAAAACTGTTTACCTTACATCGGTGATGCAGTGCAGTAGTCTAAATTCTGTCATCTCTTCATGTCTCTCAGAAGTACTTCACCAATATGAGGTGACTGGAAACATTCAGGATAACCAGCTTGTCTCTGTATTCTTACATAAGTCTTTGGCTGATCCCATAAATGTGTTGGCTGCTGTAAAGTCCACATTAGTGATGATGCCACTTTTGGATGCAATCTGCAGTAATAATGACTGGAAGAGGTTTTGTTGCTTGTTCTGTTTCCCGGGCTGCAGCATTTAAGTCATATTTCATCTTCAGTGCTGCTTAGTGTTATTTTTTGCTTTGCCGATAGTAAGATTTTTTAGTTTATCAAGAGATCTGAATTTTTTTTTGCCCCACATCACAACAGTAAAGGATTCTGAATTTTCCCATTGAAAACTGACAGGGCCAGGAAGTTTGAGCAGAGGTAGAGACAATGGAATTTGCTCTGCAGATTTTTAAAACTCTATTCAAGATATATTGCATACCAAGATTTTGGAAGCAGAATTTACATTTGGCAAAACAAACTAATAATGTTTTTAATTTCTACCTTTAATCCCTGGTATATTCATTGCTGTTGTCCTGTTTTAAATATGGACCCTGCCCAGTATTTTGAGAGACAAGGTTTATTACAGCTTTTGATATGTTGATATAACAGGTCTACTCTGCAGCAACAAATGCAGTATTTTTCCACTGATACCTATTAAGTCTTTTTTGAGACACTGAGTTTGTCTCACATGATTTGAGTTGTCCCCCATGATTTCACTTGTATTCGCCTTTGTTACTGATGCATATTTTTTCAGACCTGTATATACTTCTGCAAGATTGATTTCATTATGTAAATAAGTGCAGAAAATGTTACTTTCACGCTGAGAAATGAGCATGAAAAAATCGTTACCAGCCTCAATGAGTGTACTGAACTGGGTTGCTGAATTGATTCATTGAAACGGAATCCAGAAGGAATAAAAAGATTTTACCTTAAACTGGACCATGTGCTGGGTGTCAGTTCAAGGGAAAGAGAATACAATAACTTGTTTAGAGAAGCATAAGCTTATGCCGTCTTAAACCATCTATAAAACCATTTGCAACTTGTAATATTTATCTAAGAATAATCCCAAACAGCAATACTTGGATGTCTGCATGCTTGTCACCAAACTGTGATGAGCTTATCTTGTCAGTAGATATTTAAAGTGTTCAAATAAGTAAAGAATACAATTCACGAAAATGTTCCTGATTGCAAATTACTTACCTAGCTTTTCGTGCTCTTTTTATTTTACTTTCCATGGCAATTTATTGGCCAAAGGGAATCTTGCATATTAAAATTGTGATTATGATGCATGCTGTGCTTATACATGCAGAGCATTGTTGATGCCTTAGTACGGTCTTCTTGGATACACTCAAGGTGTTGGGAATGTCTTGAAACAAGACAAAGAATATAAACTGAACTTTGCTGTGCCTGATCTTTAACTCATCATTTAATGTCATTAAAAAAAGTTTTACTTGACACTTGGTACCTTTTTTCAGATTCTTCCAAAATGCAGTTATTAGTACTTGTGCTATCTTTGATCTTGCAGATGTGAACAGGGTATTACATTGTGGATTTATGTTTTCCTTTGTTTTTCTTTTCCAGCCCTACTTTTCTTAGAAAGTAGGGTTGGAAAATGCTTGCTGCTGTAGCTAGTCTTGCTTTTCTAAAGGACACTCTAGCTTTCCTGCAGATGAAGATATTTTGGAAAGATTATTTTTCAGACAGACCACAGGGATTGGGCTTTGGGTAACAATGACTGTTGAAAAAACAGCCAAGAAATTATTTTTCTCTTTTGGTGAAAGACCAGTTTAGTAAAGAACATTGCCTGAAAAAATCCTTCAGTGGGCATGTAAAAAATTTGCTTACAAAGGAGTGCTTTAATAAGAAGGGCTTTCCTTGGCATCTTACAAAATCACAGTGCTAAAAAGCCTGCACTAACTGTAAATATCCAACTGAGACACATGAGAGAATGTAGTCTCTTGAAGAATATTTTGTAAGTGATAGCTGCATTAAGCTCTTGGAAGTGCATCCTTTACTGTGATGGTGCTGATCTTAGGAGGCAGGAGTAAACATCTCATTAGTCCTGCTTTTAAGAATAAACAGCTCCTTTACCCTGTGGAACAGAGAAACAAATGTGCCCAGTTAAAAGGCTTTGAATCTGTTCCTAAAGAAACTTAAAAAGCGCTGTCTAGTAAATCAAAGGCATGCCAATATATTAATCTACAGAGAATCAGAGTCAGGGATACAAATAATCTTCAGAGAGTGATTCTTCATATGTGCTTTATTTTCAAGCATGACATCATCAACTTGAGAAATAAGAATTGAAGGGCATTGAAACTGTGCGTTTCAGGTCAGAAGGCAAAGACTAGATCCTGAACGCTGAAAGCCTTTACAGCAGAATTTAATTCATTGTTACTGTCCAATTCTTTTGTTTTAACTTTTTCTCTCTAGCAAATTGCTCATCTTGTCTCCTGTCATTCCATGCTGATGGCTGTGTTCACTGAGGGTTATAATTTTATACGTGCTAGTTTTTTTTCCTTCCTGGGAAACAGCTGTGTTACTGGGTTATAGAGATCATAGAGACTGTGTCCACAGAAAACCACATCTGTGGTGACCTAGAATCCAGACTTGTCTCCATCTGATTTATATCCTATGAAGTACTTATATATATAAACATTTATACAAATATGTATATAGATATATATAGATACATTCTGTAAAAATCTTTATTATAAGTTGCAGTTCAGCACTGCCATTCCAGATGAAGACCACTTGTGCATAGTATTAGGGACCTTTCCTTATCTTCACCTTTTTGCAATAACCTGTGTTGTTCAGTCCCCTGCCAAATGTTTTTTCTCCCAAAACAATTGCCTGTGATTTCAAGTTAATGCAGCTCCCATCCAAAAGCCCACTTGTCATTAGCTCCAGCTTTGAGTGGGTTGGTTCAAGATTCAAAGAACAGTACTCCTAATGTAGAACTAATTGTCCCATTTGTAGTTCACGGCCATAAAAATAGATCCATAACTTTTGATTTCTTTGCAGTGCATTGGTACCACTGAATCAGCTCCCGTTTTGTATGCAGTCTCATTTAATACACAGCCTCCTTCATCGTGTGATGTCAGTACAATCTCAGTATGCATCACTCATCTATGAGCAGCAAAATGGGATTAGCAGGGATCAACCAGTATTGTTCAATGCAGTAGCACAGAGCTGTTGCACTGAATATAGAATAACCATCGGGTTTGGGTTTTTTGGAGCACCATCAAATTATTTAGTGACCAGAAACATATATGTAATTTAATCTTTCGCACAAATTATGTTCATCATAATTGGCTTCTGGGTGAGGAAGCACTGCCAAATCAGGTCATAAACCATAAAAACAGAGGGACCAGTGAAATACCTAATAATAAATCTGAAGCCTTATGAACTGTGGACTGTATGAGGTATACTTTGGGCTAGTCTTTCGTCTAAGGACAAAAGCTTTTCTTGGTCTCTGGTATTTCAACATATAAAACCAATTAGGTGGATTTGTTGTTTATTTTTAATTTTTCATACTAAGAATGCTTGCTTTTTAAATTCTAGATTTTACCTTAATATATGTATTTCGATTAATATTAACAATATTAAATGGTAATTTGTAGGAGTTGACAACTAAATTTGCCCATGAAATTTTTCTTTGGCAATGACATACTAATGAAATTTGGCTAGAAGTAACATCCAAACCATGCATATTTAATGCCTAATTAAGTGTAAAATTTATGCAAATACTTCAAGCACATATGATCTGCAGTGAAAGCAAAAAAAGTGGCTGTATTGTCTAATATTATGAAATGCACTATCACAAACTCCAAGCATGCTTTTAAGAATAATTGCAGGATGCATTCCAAAATACAGCCATAGCTCTTGCATTAATTTATAAGTAAATTGGAAAGCATTTTATTTTGTTGGTTTTTTGGTACAGATAAATACACATGTACATAATAAACAAAAAAAAAGGTGACATTCTGATAGAAATGGCTACATGAATTTGTAAAAATAATACTTATCTCCGTTTGGTCTCTTTTAGCGCAGTGATGTGATCATAGGATCCAGTCTCATGAACACTTGCATAATTTTTTTGTAATTTTACAGGTGTGAGTAATAATGGAAGGATCAGCTACGGTAAAGTGCGTAAGTGTTTTTTAGGTTTAAGGCATTAATGACTAGTTAATACTCTGATAAGAGGGATGAATGTTTATAAAAATTAACACATTGCAATACTGTCTCAGAACATCCAAACGCCTTTGTAGTTTTAATCATTTCATGTCATCTTCAACACAGCTGAGAAATTCCCATTCCATCTGCTATGTGTAATTCCTTGCGTGTGGAAGGAAAACAGTGTGTTGCAACATATTTTCAAGACAGTGTTCTTGAATTGAAAATATGAGCACAGAAATGCTTACTAGTGATAAATTGGTAAAATTTCTCTGTTGATGTTGGAGGAAAGTATCAGTATGAAGATGTGGGTGGGTAGAGGGAGAAGAAATCCCCAGAATTCCTAGAGCTCATTCTAGAGCTACAGATTACTGTGAGAAATTGGTAGCTGTCACAGCTAAACACTGATCCCTGTACTGTCCCTTACACTGTACTGGCAATGTTTTTATTACAGTCTGTATGTACCCTTCTGTGCTGTGGTCTGCATCCGTTTTTGTTATTACTGTTCAGTATGGTTTCTCCATCCCACGTATGCTGCACAACATAGTGTTCTTTCTTCCCTTCTGTTTTAATTTGCTTCTTCCCACAATATCTAGAGGCTCTGTTCATATGTGGAAGTGCTTATAAAGTGAAATGAGCATGAAAATTCAGTGCCTGAAAGCATGCTGCAGAGACCCATAGTCTTGGAGGGCTGTGTGGGGGCTTTGTCGACTCATAAGTGTTTCCTTAGAAGTAGAATGCAAGCTTGGCAGGGAACATAATGTTTAGATGCAGAAGTGGACTCTTTAAATACACCAGATCTCTGTCAGTGTAGGCTCACTGATGAATATGCAGCAATGTTTTCCAAATGGTATTCAGGTGGAGTAGTTAAGTACAGAAAAGCAAAATACACATAACTAGCCAACACTTTCTGAAAGTAGGGCAAAAAGGAGTCAGATGCTCTGTTCTCTGGTTTGGTTGGCAGCTTGGTCTCACACATGTTTGCATTGGGAGTTGTCTATGTGAATGCAAGGATAGAGGCCAGGAATACTTGTATCTTGGCTGTGGTATTGACTCGCTTTGAATTAAATTGTTTTTCTGAAGGATTTGGTGTAGTGTGATGCAATTTGCAGTTACAGTTTTAAACTGATGGTGTGTTATGCTTAATATAATTTGAGGTGCAAAACTTACCATGCTTATGTTCCAGTACAGGTTCTGATGACCAAAAATATTATCTGGGAATTATCTTCTGAGCAGTATGAAATAAATAAATCTTAAAGGCAGGGTTTTGGTTTTGAATATATTTCACTTGATTGTGATCTTTATTGTTTTCATACCTAGACTGAAGGCAAACCTCACTCTGCACGAAGTAACTTGGATATGTTTTTTATAGTGTTTTTTAGATGTCTTGATCTCATTCTTTGCCTTGTGTATTTGTAGTTTGTTTTTGTAGTTCAAACAGACAGAAAAATTCTGTCCTTTCTGTCCTAAAAAAAAAAAAAAAAAAAAAAAAAAAAAAAAAAAAAAAAAGATTCATAGGACTTTACACTGCCATTTTAATAATTGAGGTACTTCATTTCTTGGAGGAAGTTGACAGTTGTGTTTCTTCAGGGTTATATTAGCATATTTTTTCAAATGCTTTACCAATATTTTTTGCCTTGTGGAGGTGAAGAACATTTGCTCTGGAATGACTGCTGTACTCAAATGGATTAATTTGAGCAATGGGAGTAATCCCTTGAAGTTTTGCCAAGTTCTTAAAATTGTAATATCCAATAGTTTGAGGATTACATCTTACTGTTTAATGAAAAATACTGGTTTAAATGGTATTGAGTGGTTGCTCTGTTTTTAGAGTGAATTAATGTTTTCCTGGGTATCACATAACAGAATCCAAGGAAACAACCCCATAAAATAATCCATAAATACACAGTATTTTGTAGTGTTGCTCATCCAGCTCCTGGAGAGTACATATATAGCAAGTGTATTGTTGCTTTGGGTTATTTAAATGTATCTTCTGTGGAAGTTGTCGCATGCAATCAACTAATTTTACTGAGTGAATCTGACTGCCTTACAGCAGTGTAATTAAATATTATACAGTGCAGCATACCAATTCTATAATATCAGAAATTCACCTGCTTACATTCTAGCTATTCTGAAGAAAAAAAGGGCTTCTTGACAACAGCTTCGTTCAGCAGTTTGTTCAAAATATTTTATATTTCAAGCCCAAAAAAAATCAGGTTTTATCATGTAAAAACTGAATAATCATTAGCAGAGTGTAACATTCAGATCAGGTAAATGATTGTGTAGTAGATGATCCTGAAATATGAGTAAGTTACGTGACAGTGGTGTTTGAGAAGCCTACATAAATAGTTTTAAAAAGTTGTGATGATGCATTGCAAGCTTCATGAATACAAAGCTGTTCAGAGAATGAGCATTTAATTTCACAAATGCAGATTTTTGACACTTTTTGATTCCCTATCAAATTGTAAATTATTTTTAAAAAAAGCCTTGGAAGTTTTCTGGAGCAAGGGTGAGGTCAAGGTGATGGAAAAGAAACTGCATTGAGTCCTGTCCTATAAAATCCTGTAGTGGATTCTTGAGACACTCAGTGAGATTTTGTTCCACATGAGCCAGTCCAAAGTCAAGTTGCAGCTAAAAGTGTCAAGTGAGTGTTTGCCTCCATCCTTCTGCCAACAACTGTGCTCTGTATACCCCACAGTGATCTAGTTCAAAAACCTAAATCAGAATTACATTTCTTTTTTGTTTGGGACAGGGGAAGAACCTTGAGGCCCATTTTTGGTAGAAGCAGTGAATTGAGGCAGGCACAAAGATTCATCCTTACTTAGAGTATGGAACGTGCCTGGATTCAATCCCCATTCCATACCCAAATCATTAATCATAAACGCTAAGTCTCCAATATCTCTTAATTTGATTAGAAAATCTCCATGTGTGTATTTTTACTTTATTTATATCAATTTAAAATACATTTTTGTATGATTTACGTGTCCAGAATGGATAGTGGTTGTGGAATCAAACGTTTTTTGTTCAGACATACTTAACTCTGTCAGAGATCTTTGATTTAAGGGAAAATGTCACCTTGTATGGTTGGTGATTTAATTCTTTATTAAAGCTAGTTGAAGAAAATACCATGACAAAATTTAGGCAGTGAAATCTGAAAAACAGCTTGGTCTCTTTGTCACATAATAGAGATACTCATGGGACATAAAAAAAAAAAAAGATTTGAGTATGTGATAATATATATTCATAAAACGTGTTTTAAAATGTATTTACATTCCTAATGAAAACACTTTCTCTCTTTAATCCACCAGCTGACTGACATGTGACAGTATGTCAGTTGCTGAGGCTGTGCAAGAAATGCCAGGCAATTCTGCAGGCTCTTTGGAGCTCAGCTTAAGTAAATCCAGTTAAGTAAATCCAGCACAGGAAAGAAAGTGGTAGTGTGGGTCTTTGTTACCATAGATGGATGAGGAAAAGAAGCATTGTGGATTAATTGAAAAATTGCTTAACTCAGAAATAATTTCAGGTCAAGATTTGTGGTTAATTTAAATTGCAGCTAAAGGAAGAAGAGGAGGCATCTTTATAAAATTGTTGGGTTTAGTTAATTCCTCTGACAGGTTTCTTGGTTATATACACTGCTGTTCTACTTGACTCTGCCAGTTTTCATAATTATGAAGTAAAAAAATTGAGTTCCACTTAGGTTCAAATATATATTTATGCCACTTCACAATTGAATTATTTCAGTGGTTCATTTGTGTTGTTTTCTTGTTTGTATGTTTGTTAGCATTGGTGTTGGCATTATTTCAAACTTAGCAAAGCAGTGATACCTCACTAAGTACAATGTTCTCTTAAAATATGTGTGTGTATTCCAAAACATTTCATGATGCAGCAACTCTTAAACCATTATTAAGCCAGGCTGCTCTTAAACTATTATTAAGCCAGGCTGATTGATTGTGTTTTGAACAGTATTTTCTTTGAATGGTGCTGTTATATTTATTTTGGGTTATGCCAATAGCAACAGAGGTTTGAACGACAGAATGTGAGAAGTACAAGAAAATGTTCCAAATTATATAAAGGGTTAGCTCAGCACTCACCAGACTTAAGCATCGAGTAATACAACAGTGCACAGTCACCATTGCTCAATTTTAAACCTTGCTGAAGCTGCACATTTAAGCAAGATAACATGGATGTGGTATTTAAAATAAGGAATGTGCATTTTTATAGATATAAAACTAATGTGCATATGTAAATATACTTTTTTCAAGGGTATCTGTTGCATAAATTGTTCAGGGACAATGAAAAGAAAACTGTGTGGTCATCCTGTACATTAGTATATTTATAAATATTCTCACTGAGAATGTTTTGTAACTTTTTTCACACTTAAAAGAGTAGATTTGCATAATAGTTTAGTAGGCTGCCTAAGAAAGGAAAGTGTTGAAATGGCATTCCTTGGAAGATGAGTCTAAGATTACAAGATGTTGTAGCCAAAATAAGAAGAGAATAGAATAACAAATGGCAAAATACAATTTAAGAAGAGCCACTGAGAAGTCTGTTTCAGCTTGTTTTCCATATCAGTTTGTTTTGTCAGTTTGGAATTACAGATTATAGTGTAGGGTGAAGAAAGAGAGCTGGAGATAAATGGATATAAGGCCCTTATTGGAATGGTTGTGCCAGCAACAGCCAGTACAACAAGTGAAGTGCCCAGGTGCTGCAGAAGTCTTGTGCTGTAATGACAGCTGGAGTTCTGCCTGTCTGTTCTCCAGTCTCTGAGGATGACATTTGAGGACAAATGCAAGATTAGAGCGCAAAGTACAGCATAATTTCCCCAGTGTACTGTATGTTTCTAGCTCAGAGGCTTACTGAACTAGGCATGTCTTTGTGTGGTTAGTAACCCTGAGCAGATTGCTTATTCAGTCTCCCCTTGAGTCTTGCAAGTTTGGGTAGTTTTAGCATCCTGTGGCAGGGAGCTTCCACAGAAGAATTATTTTGTGTGCAATATGCAACCTGCCATGGCTGGCTTTTTCACTCTTGTGCTGAAGGAGGTGGTGGATGCAGCGGATTCCCAGGTGCCCTCTTCAGCCCTTCAGTCTGTGGGTTGTGTCATGCTTCTAATGCTGTAATCTACGTGAGAGAGGAATAGCAGATTTGTACATGATCTCAAAATGCAGTAGATCCACACACTTGACAGTGAATTTTTTAGTGTTTTTTTACTCACCTTTTAATTTCCATCATTCATTTTGCCTGTACCTGAGTATCAAACCAACAGCAGCATGTGGTTACTGAGTTATATTTACCGAGTACAGTGGCACTAAAGTAAGGTATGTTTATGAGTTTTATACAGGGGAAACATTTTTTAAAGACGAATCAAACCTATAATTACAGAAATAAAACCACACAAAGTAGTTTTTATAGATATATGTAGTAAAGGCATATAACTTTTACAGTTTAGATGCATTTTATTCAAAGCCAGACAGTTGACTAAACTTGCATCTTAAAACTGCCATGTTGTACTTTAAATATAGTGATTCAATGTAATAATAATTCTGGAAAAAACGGATGTGAATTAAATGAAATTGTAACTTAAAAGAAGTACTTGTGAGTCTTTGGAGAGAGAGAGAGAGTTGAATAGTTTTTTCAAAAGCACTTTATTTAACTCTTGGATCTCATAAATGCATGAAAACTGTAATAAACACTCTTGTAAATTAATTTCCAGCAAAGGTTTGCTTGATCATTTTCAATATTTGTTCCAGCTCTTGGCTGTTACTGTCACATTTGCAGGGAGGAGGTAACATAATGCAGAATTCATGCAACCATTTCTTTAGAAGCTCCTAATATACAGCAATGCACACTGAATTGTTTATGACAAATATACTTTCTAAAACGTAAGCCCATGTATTATACCATCACATGCAGTACAATCCCTCCTTTTTGTAAATTAACCTGTATCGGGATTTTAAACCCCTGCTTATAAACAGTAGTATTAATACTTGTCTTAGTCAGAAATACAATGTCATGTGAGTGTTTCTGTAACCTTCACTTCACTGTCTGCCAGTAGTTATGCCTGTCCTACTACTTGACCTAAATTACTGTTGCAAAGTTTTGTAATGGGCTCCACACTTTCGTACAGTACTTAGGACAGTAAAGGAAGGTAATAGTTGCCTATGATGGCAAAAGTTATTTCTGTATAATTGGATCTTATCATATCAACCATTTATCTTTCATTTTTATATACATTTATGTATTAATGTGATCTGTATTTATCCTTATATTTGAGATGAACTTTGCATATGTTAGGATATTTTAGAAATTTTTTTTACAACTGTAAAATACATATAAATTTACCAGTGCCATAAGGAAAACAGATTTTTTCAATAGCTATCTCTGCACATCATGCTGTTATATTAGTAATGAACATAAAACTCAATCTCTACGTAAACATTCAGTGTATTCATAAATTCTAGCCTCTTTTACATACTGCACAGTTGATGAAGATAGATTGCTTTTACCATGAGTGAACAAAAGCCATAACATACAAGGTACTATTCATTTGTTCACCACTTCATGTAAACTCATGTGAAGTGTTTAGACTAGAAACTTAATCAAATTCAAATTAAATTAGCAAGAAAGTTGGAAAGCAAAAAGCAGATGTTAACTTACCAAAAGCAGTAGTTGTGCTGAATGTGAACCTGTGTCCTGTCATGTGGAATTAGTAATAGATTCTATTAAAAATTGATGAGGAATTTGCTGCCTGCTGCCCTAGGATAAATCTGCTGTTAAAGGCATGCAACAAGGAAGCTGGTACCACTCTTAAGTCAAAAAGGTGATGCAAACTATTAGAACAGAAATGAGCATTTGGGACAGAGATATGTAGAGGTTTGAAGACCCTGGTCATACTTTACAAACATATACACAGATGTATGGTGTATTTTTCCTCATGTTCACCCACTCTGATGCTGTGTTTATGAAGGATGCTAATGAAAGGATGTAGGCAGATATGTAATAGTGCTGACATGTTCTTTCTGTTTTCGGTCCGCAGCATATTTTTTCCCCAGGGCTTTTATTTTTTTCCCTGCAGCAGCTGAGTTAATGTTTTTTGGTTTTTTGTCTCACTGTGTTATTCACGTTTATAAGCAAAAATTCCTTGCATAATTATTTCTTAGGGTCATTGACCTGTCTTTGGGTAATTCTGTCTGTGTACTTCTGTCTCTGCTTCAGACTTATCATAATAATGTGTCTAGAAGGTTGTTGTGTATGTGGGGAGAGAGGGTGTTCCCTTCAGGATCCTGTTTCCCTTAGGTTATTCGGCATTTGTTGCTCTTCCTTTCCTTTACCATTGAAATTCTGCTTTCCATAAATATGTTCTTCTAGCTATATTATTCTTGCTCCCTTTTTTTGGAAGGGAGAGCGAGATTTTGGGATCCCTGCGTGTAGGTATATAAGGTGGAGTGATAAAATAGCATCCCATACTGCTTCCTGTCCGAAGAGGCATGAGTGAAGCTCTGAGCACACCCTGGGAGCAGTGGCTCCAGTGGGTGCTGCTCCATTCAGTAACACTCACACTGTGGTTGCTCAGTGCACGGCTACTGCCTTTTCTGTCTTCTGAATAATACCAAACATGAATCTGTAATGTTAATAAGAATTAAATAATGGAAAAACAGAATTACTTGAATCTCAACTGTTCTTTGGACATAGCTTTTTCTAGTATAGGGAGAATACTTGCATGTAGCTGCCAGATGACTCTGATCTCCTTTTTTGAAGTGAGAGTATTTCGTCTTTATTTTCTTGTATGAATGACATCATTGGTGGCTCTGCTGTGTCCACTGTCATGACAGTCAATGCAAGTGGGCATCTCTTCTGCTTCTTTTGGGGGTAAAAAAACCCCTCGTGTTTTCAGAGTTAGCCTGCTTTTAGGACCATGTCTGTCCTTGAGGGCTAGTTGCATATGTGAGGAGTCAAGTTGCTGAGGGAACATGAATACCCAAATACTGCTCACAGTTGTAAATGAGATATAAAAATTTCTAGCGCTTCATTCTTTTAGAAAATGCTTATCAATGACAATAAGTTTTTCTTAAAAATATCTTTGAACCATCTGAAACACAATCCAGTAGAAAGCCAAAATAAAAAATTAAATGCTTAATTTTTCTGATACCCTGTAAGTTAATAACCTTAATTACGGCGTGACAGCTCTAGGAGGTATAGACAGATATGGTTACTTCTAAAGATCTCCACTGGCAAGGCCTTGGTGTTAGCGACCCACAAGAATTTTGAGCGAGAGAATATTTTTGAAGGCTTATAGTTGAATTTGGTCATCATAGTTGATTTAACAGCTGTCCTGTTTAAAAGTAAAGTTGAAACATTGTGCAGTAAGACAGAAGGAAATAGTTACAGTGTTGTGGTTTTATTGACATTCTAAGACTGCATATTCAGGGCATTTACTTGTCCAGCAGAGTGACAGGATTTAGTAAAATTAAGTTTGGGTAGCACTTTAATGCCGTGTTTTGAACTTGTTTGTTAATAGAGAAATGGCCACAGTATGGTGGTCTACTGTTAGCATGAAAGATAAGTTTACCAGACTGGTGATTTCCTGTTTACTAACTCTTTTTCTTCTTTCTGTTTTTTTTCTTCTGGCATGTTCCTGACAATCCTTCTTGCTTGTGGCAATGAATATTTTGACCCTTGTGAACTGTAGAGCCTATTGTGAAGAATGGCAGGCCTCCAACGTCTCACAGCATGCACTCATTTCTCCACCAATACACGGGATCTTTCAAGAAGCCCCCTTTACGGAGACCACACAGCGTCATAGGGGGCAGCCTCGGCTCTTTCATGGCAATGCCCAGAAATGGGAGCAGATTAGGTAATTTCCTTCATTGTTTGTTTCAATTAATTTTTCTGTGAAAAATAATGTTGGTATTGATTCATAGCATGAGGTACAGATGCTCTTACTGCTTTAATAAATCCCTGAGTATGCAGTAATTTTTTCTGGAGTTCAAGAAATTGGTTCTTAAGGCGCTGAATGTCTCTTGAGGTTTTCAGGCAGAAAGCAATTAGAAGAGCACACAGAAAACACCCATGAATTGTTTACAATTTTAAAAGTTACAAAAGTAACAAAATAATCTTTCTTAATACTTTGAGGAACCCATGTATCCACCTTAGTTAAGCATTGGCAAGAAGTACAATAAGTGTACCATGAAAAAAACAGAGGATAATCGTCCTATATGTGGAATTTTGAAAGAATTGTTGTATTACATGTCATTATTCTAGAGAAAAAAAATGTTTTTTTCAGTGACAAATTAAGGCAACTCAAATATAATTATCTTTTTGTTATGGTCCTGAGCTATATTTGTGCTTCCGTGAAGCAAATAACTTATGAAATATTTTTTCTTCTTCAAGTAATTTATCATGTTGCTGCCTCCAGTCACCACTAATGTTTTATCCTGCTTTTATGTTATTTTAAATTATGATTAATTAATTGATACTAGAAAATGAGAGCAAGTCACAGCTTAATTAGAGTTTTTATTATTTTTTCAATCTCCTGCCCTCCTTTAGAAGTGTGATAAACTGATCTTTGAGATTAAGCTATGATTCTTCAAGATAGTAGTCAAACCACTTATATCCTCCTTTGGTGTAATACCACTCATCATGTTCAAAATAATCCCTTTTTACTGCATTAGTTACCATTCCAACTGAAAGAAGACATACATGCTTTTGAATTTACTCTAGCAGCTGTTGCTATCACACAAGAAAACGGGTTTTAGTCTGCACGGTTTGACTACTGTATCAGTTTCTGATTTCACTCAAGTCCTCTACACAGTATTTACTTTTTCACTTTTGCCAAACCAAGCTTTAGTTGAGTTGCCAAGAATCTAACAGGAAGAGAGAGTTTTAAAAAACTGTGTAGTTAGAGAAATCTGTGTTTATCTGAATATGTAGTCTTTATGGGTTATTTGTCAAACTAGATGTATGTAAACTAAGTAAGTACAGGAGCAGCAAACTTGTTTGAGTACAGAGATGCTTGTACTCTCTCACTTGTGTTGCCTTTAACAAGTTGTAATTTTTTTAAGCAGTATGGAATAGATGTTTGTACAGAGTGTATCATAGAATCACAGAATGGTTTGGGTTGGAAGGGACCTCAAAGATCACCTAGTTCAACCTCTCTGCCATGGGCAAGGACACTTTCCACTGGGCCTGGTTGCTCTGTATATCTGTGTTAAGCACATCTTTTTGCTTTGGATATAATAATGCCTTTTTTTAAGTCCTTATTTGATAGAAATACAAGCTACTTGTGCATGTTATCTAGTGGTAAAAAACAGAAGTACAAGTGTATGCAATCATAATTTCTCTTTCTGCTCCTTTTTCACATCTTTCTTTCTTTTGTTCCTGCCATATGAGAATTGTTATTAAACCTCAGGAAGCTGAGGTTTTCCCTGTTGGGATAATGACATCAGAAACAAAATAGTCAAATATGCTACACTGCATGAGACTTTGCTTTCTTCATCCACCCTCTTTTCTTTACAGTTTTTCCTCTATTTCATAGGTAGGAAAGTGATATCAGAAATATATCCTTGAAATACCACAAATTCATGGGAGGTAGAGGATGTTTATGTCGTTAAAGAAAACAAGATTAAATTGAGACGTGCCACAAATGCATCTTCATGCTGCCTGTGTTTAAATTATACTATCACTATAAAAATGGATTGAGTAGCCCAGGAGGATTTTGGACTTCCGTTTGCTGTTTGAGTGTTGAACTTGAGTTTCTGCAGTTGTGATAATGTGTAAAATGCCAAAATACTTTAAAAATAATTTCTACTTGGAAATTCTCTGTTAGCTTTATGTTTTGTAAAATGCAGTGTTAAGGGAAAAATTTTTGAGCTGTGCCTTTTAAAAAAAAAATTAGCAATTTTAAAATTCAGTATTCAGTTACCAGGATGTTTTTAAATAATAGAGGTGATTTCAGACCAGATTGTGAAACTACTGAATGAGGGTTTATCTGATAGATTTTTTTTTTTTAGTTCACTTTTATCTGTACAGCTTCTATGGTCTTGTACCTCTGGAAACATTTAGCTGCTGCAGTCCGTGATGAAGCCACAGCTAATAAACCTTTTTTGGACCTGACGTGGCCTAATGCAGAACGAATCCAGCTGTCCTTGTTCCATATTTATATTAACATCACCTCTGGAGACACTCTTGGAATGTCTAGAACTAGCTGAAGCTGGCCCTGGTGGTGAACTGCAGTAACAGCCAGGAGAGAGTTAATCCTTGCTTTTGCCAGTTGTGTTGATACAGTTATGGAGAAGTTTTGTTTCATTGTCATTATTTGAAAGGAATGATGTTGCCATACAGCATTCATAGTTCAGTAATGGTAATGGCAAAGGCAGTTTCTCACTATGGTCTTCCTCAGTTTGAATTATATTATCACTGGAATTAATCATACAGTGTAGCTACTTCATAGAAAAGTAAGCTTTGGAAAAGTGCACCATGGAAGAAATCAGTTATACAAGTCACATGATTATTTTTGCAATATTTTGAAATAAGGTGGAAAGATCATGAAGTCTGACTCAGTACTAATTAGTGAC
Organism: Anomalospiza imberbis; assembly: GCF_031753505.1. Lineage (NCBI taxonomy): Eukaryota > Metazoa > Chordata > Aves > Passeriformes > Viduidae > Anomalospiza > Anomalospiza imberbis. The sequence continues at coordinate 66,152,068 of NC_089685.1, forward strand.
TGATTATGGCTCACTAGGAGGAGTTCTCATTTGCTGCACCACAGGTTCCCTGTATTAATTTCTTCTGTGGTGAGTTTCTCACAGCAGAATTGAGGACAGCCTTTTCTTTAAATGTTCTTCTATAGTTTCCCTGTTATATTGTAGTCATCTACACCTAGCTTTTCATTACATGGCCATTCTGGATATTTAATAAGATTTGTAGAGTACATTAAAACAAAAATCTATGTAAGAGAATGGCTTGTTATTGCAATGAAAGCAATTCAATACATTATTGAATGATTAAAATCTCTGAAGACTATGCAAGCAAGCTTTCATGCAGGTAAACTTGTCTATAGAAAGACTTAGAGAAATTAGGGAAATATTTACATGGTTTTCATTATTGCTTATTTAAACATCATTGTGCACCTGTGTAGAAATGATTAAAATGTCTGGGTTAATGCCTTAGTCTGGGGTTTATGCCATTAAAATAATGAACATGAGGCTCGACTAATGCCTTTTTAATTGAATCAAATAAAAGGATGCCTTTATATCAGATGACAGCTCAGTCAAGTTATTTTTAAAAAGCTTAAAATTATATCAATTTAGAAAATAATTAAAACATCTGCAAACCCTTATAGATAGGAGCAGTTGGGTATTTAGCCAATTGGAAATGCACGTGCTTAATGATACATTTTTGCTTGCTCCAGCCAGTATCCTGCATAAACCTTCTTGGTTCTGGGTATGTAGCTTAACCAGACTTACCAGAATTAATCATATCACAGTGGTATTCAAATCATCATCTTATATAAGTTTGAAATACTGCATTTTTAGACTTGAATGGTGCAGACCCTCTTTGTCTTCACATTCCTGATTTATAAAGAACAGAATCTCCTTGCAGCTACATTTTCTGTCACAAATATATGGGTTTGTGGTACTAGTTCTTGAAATAGTGCTTAGTTGTGTGTTATTACATAGGCGATCTTCTTAGAAGTTGACAAATAAAATTATTCAACTAGGGTGCTCTATGTAGTTCTGAGCATTGCTTTTCCAGTTGTCTTTTTTTACTAGTAATTTCATAATACAAATGCTTTTATGAATTAAATGTGAAAAATATGACCGTATCAGTCCCATAATTACTTTATTTAAAGTGTCAGTCTCTCTAAAAAAGAAATTATGTAATTGCACCATGGCTTAAAATGCAGTACTGCTTTAATTTTGTCGGTTTTTATTTTGAGAGATTGCTGAGATAACTGTCCCTTGCCTAGCTTCCGTAAAGAAAGTAGGCTTTGGGTCCCAACCAATGGTCTTGTTTTAACGTGAGGATAAATAGATTGGGGCACAAATGTCAGTAGCTGCTACAGTTCATTTTACTAACAAAATCTAAAGAGCTGTAATTGCTAAATTGGATCACATGACCTCTCAGAAAAGTATTTTAAAAGAGGGTTTCTATTAAAGCAATGATATGCTGAGTGTGCTATTATACCAGATATAACAGTGCTGGCATAACAGCTTTGCTGCAAGTATTGTTTTCAATAATGCTTTTATATTAATAAAATTAATTTTCCACAGTTTGTTAGAGATTTTTTAAAAGATAGCTGTCAAGTCACTACAGAGAATAAGACATTTCTTAGAGACTTAGCAAAAGAGAGTCACATTTTTTCTGCTTAGCTTCAAAACTAAGGCTGATCTTTAGGAACTGCGTTCTGATAATCTTTTCCTGTGGTTCAAATTGCCATGCTTTTAGAAGCATTGATAAATATTTAGCTTGTTTGAAATCAGAAGATGGCTTATTATATAGGGAGATATAAGGAGTGTAGGTTACTTTTTTTGTTTTTTAAATTATTCCAAATCTGAGCATGACTTGCAGGGAAAATTCTGATTCAGTGTGGATTTTTACTAGAAGGCCAATATAAATCTGCATCATTGCTGGAAAATTTGCTTTGTGCATGAGACGCATGCTTTGTTTATGTTTAATTACAGTATTCTGAGTTAAAATATGTGTTGCTAATAACTTACAAATTAATCTTTATATCCATTCTGTTTTCCATAAAATGAAATTGTTTGTACTGAGGACGAATTTGTTCCTTTGAAGTGTGCATGCTTCTATGTGAGCCAAGCTCGACAAATATTTTAGAAGATGTGCAGATAACAAAATATAGCCCTAATGGTGTTTTTTTTTCCCCAGAAAATCCAATTTTCTTGCTTGTTGATGGTGGTGGAACTTGCAGTTTCTCTTTTGGCTTTTGGGGGCTTTTTTAATTTGCTGTACTGCTTTGTAAATGTTAAATACTTCCAGGTGTGTTGGTGGTAAGGCTGAATTGATCATTGTGTTTAGTTAATATTAACATTTTTTAGGGATAGAGTTCTGGGATTTTTACTTGTTCCTCAAGTTCTTTTACACCTGGTAGAAGATAATGATTTCTATCAAGGATCAGGAGACAGCAGGGAAACTGGTGTCTTTTGAAGATCCTACTTTATGTATATAGGTACTTAATTTATGGAGTAATTTTGGAGTTCAGGTATTTCAAAGTTGATGATGGAGCATTATTCATAGTGAATTAGTTGTATGACCAATTTCCCACGTGTCCTTTTGCAAACCATTTGGCTCTTTATGTAATGTCACTGCCTTGATTTTCTTTTGTTCACTACAGTGTTTGTCCCCAAAGTCTGAAAAATCCTTTGGTTCTTAAAAGCGATGTATATATGTATGTGTACATACAATATACACAAGCTTTTATATGCATGAATCTTAAGGATTGTTTAAAAATTAACAATTTCAGTTGACATGAAGATCCTGCATCACTTAACTCAAGCAGTTAGGTAAATTTCTCCATAAGGTCACAAATTTCACTTAGTGGCTCTTAAAAGTCAAGTTGTCTACTGAATGCACTTGTATGTTGTGGGCCTTGATTTAGATGGTTATAATACATCCCCTGACTTTGCACATGGATGTCAGGGGATTTTCCATTTGAAGCTTCTGTATTCGCCATTTCTGAAAATATAACTATATCCCTTGGTAGAACTTTAAAGCTTTCTGAAGATTCTTTTAGGTTACTATCATTAGGTAGTCTGATTTGAAAATGTTAATTATTCTCAACTGTGTTGTATATCCAAGAGCAGCTAAAAGAGAAGTGGTACTGAGGGATTTTAGGAACTGAAGCAGGGAGGGGGAGTTGGCTTTTTGGAATTACAGCTGGGATTGGAATGTCTGTCTTTCGTTTTGGAAAACTGAGTTCTGCCACAGATCAGATAAGTTTGCATAGAATTCCTATAAAGTAATGCTATTATTCATTTTGTGGTTATTTCTGACGCATAGAAAGTATGTATCAAGACTGCCATGGCTGTGATGAGTCTTTGACTCTGCTGTGTAACTCAGTGCACAGTAATGATTCAGTTCTTTTCCATCTGTACAAAAGAGCTGTTTGATGCTTTACTGTTTAATTATTTTCAATTCTTTGGATTATTTTTAAGATATTGTTCATGAAAATTTGAAAATGGGGTCAGATGGGGAAAGTGACCAAGCTTCTGGAACATCATCTGATGAAGTTCAGTCTCCCACAGGAGTTTGTCTCAGGAACCGGATACACAGACGAATCTCAATGGAGGTAATTCACTTTTCATATAAGGATCATTTAAATTGACAGGAGACTTGGGGATTGCTTTAATTGTTTGTTGTAACTGGTTGTCTTCTCAATTAACTGTAACCAACCATTCCGCCATATATTTCATGGAGAGAGCATTATTTTCATGCTATTTAAATTTGTCTCCTTTTATCACACAAAACAATGGTTATCTTGCACTTTTTATGGGCTGTTAATTTTGAAAACCTAAATATGTTTTGAAGCTTGAATTTTTGGGAGGAATTTCTTAAGTGTGACATTTGAATAGCTTTCTGTTGTGTTGTGTGCAAGCCACTGAATGTATTCAAGAAGATACATGGTTTAGATATTTTTTACTTAACACTGTTTTTCTAGTCTTTGCAAAACAAATGCTACAGCAGCAGCGATGGTCCTGACTGCTTCAGCCTTTTTCTCTCTTCCTGTTTTTTTTCATGAACGGAACTTTACAGGATGGTAAACAAAAGGAGGAAAAGTACCTTATGAATAACTGTGCACATAATTTCCTTTATTTATTGGTCTCATTATGAATACTAGCCACCCTTGTGCTTGCTTTGTTGTCATTTCCCTTGGTGAACTAAAACAGAGCACTTCCCTTTTTCTAGAGTGTATAAAAGTTACAGTTATAATGATGTCTCAGAAGTATGTAGAATTTTGCAGTTGCTGCTTTATAGTATACATAGCAATAAGCATAGCTGAAAGATTTTGAATCTTCATTCAAGGCTCATATCAAATACTGGATTGGGAAAAACTGATTTGGATAAGTTACAGTAGAGTGTACATGCCAAATTTTTTTTATTTGTGAGGCATTCTGTTATGCTTGGAATTCCAAGTCTCCAAGCATATAGTGCAGATATGATTTCAAAAATGTGTGAATTAGTTGTATTAATTATTTAGATAGTTTCTAGCACATGGGAGGTTTTGTATTCAAATTCTTAAATTTCTGTTATTTGATCCAAGACCTTTGTTCTCCTGGCTTTGCTTGCTGAAGTTTACTTGAGAGAGCAAAGGTGGGTTTATTGGTTTATGGAGGATACTTAAATTAGGGAAAAAAGTCATTGTGAAAACATGCTTATCAGAATGTATGCTGGAGAAACTAAAAATCAAGGATATTACTTAAAATTATTATTTACTTTTTGTTCATTGTCTGTTTCTTCTCCATTTTGAATTGCATATTTAGAACAGGAAAGAAAAAAAAGAAATTAATGATTCATAATAAAATTAACAAACTGAAATGGAAACCCATCAAGTCTTCCAGAGAGGGCTAAGAACCATTAAAGGATTCTCTTTTGTATTGGAATTCAAAAACTCCAAAAGAAATTAGTAAAGAACTCGGGAATAGCAAAGGTCAGGAAATTCCTGTGTAATTTTTTAGAAGGTTTTCTTTTTCAAATAAAAGCATCGTTTCCTTTGCCTCTTCAATTGTAAAACAATTCTAATATTACTGTTTAAGAGGCTTTGGAAAGCTTTAAAGTTTTGTTTATGCAATGCTAATTTTCTCACTTTCCTCTAAATTCCAAATGCTTGCTTCTGACTGTTGAAATTAGCATTATTTCTTCATTGACTTGCTCAGCCAACAAGAGAACGAATGGTTTTTTGGCATCTGTTCATGTATATTCTGTAAGAATTGTAATGTTTCCCTGAATTCACTGTAGTATTGATACAGTGACTTTTCCTGTAAGATTCCATGCTGATGGGTGCAAACAGTCTCAGTTCTGAATTTCAAGAATGAGAGATGTTTTTGGTGCACTTAAGTTTGCCTTTTAGAAGTACTTTGTAGCAGATTAAATTGGACGTGTACCTGTTTGTGCGTTCCAGAGGGAGGAAGATGCAACAATCTCATAGCTTTGGTTAAAATACCTTTCTAATGATTATCTTTTCAGTCAACTTTCTCATTTCCTAAGTGAAAAGGCTTTTAAGTGATTACATTGCCTGTATTTTCCTCCTTCTACTTATCCCATGGGTCATTTTCTGTCAGTTTTGAAAGAGGGCTAGAAATCTCAGATTCTAATTCTCTGTTAATTTCTGTGAAAAAAGCTTTGCATTGGGAGACATTGCTAATGTATCCACTGCTAGTTAAAAACCACAATATACATATACGAGTTGAGTTGCAAGATGTAAATCCACAGAAGACCCAGTTTTACTCATTTTGTTCTTTGTGGAATGGGCTCACTTGCTTCCTTGACCTTTGAGGGAGCCAAAGCAAGGTTTCTTTCCTCTTGGAAAGAGTTGTGCCTGTATGCCTTGTGGGATTTGTGCCATGGAGCTGGCTGATTCAGTAGTAGCAATGTGATTATATAAAGAGAACAAAGCAATCTGTGTTGGGAAGTAAGTTTCTATTATTTCAGTTTTATTTTGATGGCTGGTGGCGATCTGTTGTCTCTAGACATTGGGTAGCCTGAGGACATACTCCCTTTATAGGCATTTAGGATGAGTTATAGGTGTATGCTATACCTTGCAGGTTGGAGTCAATTAGTATGTGTGTGACAGAGTGTTTTTGCTGTAGTCTGCTGAAGTCATTAGCCCCAGCTGAAATCCATTGTAGAATGTATTTGATTAAACATACACAGTTGGATAATGCGATAAAGCAATATTCCTTGTTCCTCCTCACTAAGATGAATGTGCCTGTCACACTATGGCTGTGTCCTTTCTTGTGTTTAGTTTGACCAATAATTGCTGTATTTATAATGGTTTTGTACGTAATTTCTTGGTTATATATGTTTGACTCTTTCTGCTGAATTGACAGAAGTCCTAATTCATTTTGAAGGTGACTAATCAGGTAAAGTTGAAACCTTGACACATCCTTTTTAGTTACAGGAATTTTGTATATATAACCGAATTTTTTATGCTCAGCTTGAACTTCCTCTAGAATTCTGAAGATTAGCAACCCAACTAGATTTTATTAAATGCTTGCTAAAAAAATGCATACTGTACTCAGTGCTAATTAGGAAAAAAAAAAATATTAAATTATTCCTTACACATTTTGTCCATTAGAATATGCATTCTGATTTTTAGCGTCTATCCCCACTGCATTTAAATAATGCATAGCTACAAATAAAATGTTGACAAAGAGCAGATGAATTCTCTGCTGCATATTATATGAAAGATTCTGTTGGGAAGTAAAACTTGATCTTTCTAAAAATTTTATGCAGAGAAATACAAATTAGACAGTGGAGAGAGAAATGAAAAACGTGTTTGTTACAGCAGAATCTCCATAGCAATAGAAAGCAGAAATTTTATAACCTTAAATTGTCCTGCTTTAGACAGGAGATCATCATACTGCAATGTACCCTAAGTATGAAACATTTTAAATAGGAAGTGGTGATAGCGCAATGAGAAAGAACCCTGCTCTCCAGTGAAAAGTCTGCTGGGGTAAAAACTTTGCATGCACAGTAGCAGCCATGGAAATACCAGCTCGCAGTCTGTTATATCCATCCCCCATTCCCCCATCAGTTATAATTTAGGCCAGCGTGACAGGGAGATGATAATGTGGTTGCTTCTGAATTTGACAGCGCTGCAATTGTCGTTCGAGATGTTTTTTTTTTTTAATGATTGTTCCTTGTTATCATGTGCTTAGAAGACAAAGAGAAAATACCAGAGTCTCATTGTGTTGCCTAGATAAAGTTTATTTTGCTTGTAATCCACAGGCTACAAACTGTCAGTAATGCAGTTGCTTTTTCTTTTTCTTTCTCCTTCCTTCCACTCGTTCAGGCAGGAACCATGCTGACAGTACTTGTGAGCATCTATTGTGTGGAGTTTGGCTTCAAACAGCTGTTAGGTTGTAATTAAAATGTCTTCTACTCTCATGCTAATATTAATGATTATGTACTAAGTCAGTAGAATTGTTTATCAAACAAAATGGATTAATTTTTTCAAGTGTCAGTGATACAGCTTAAGAATGTCTACACTATTTTAAGTGCAGGTGCTTTGATCATGCAATGAGAAACATTTCTCCAGATCATGGAACTATAGTTTAAAGCATTTTCAGTTTGATTTTGCTGGAAAAGAAGTAATGCATTAAGATAAATAAAGAAGTAATGCAATAATATAAATACGTGTTACAAGCTGTAAGTGTTCTCTGGGGGCCCTATGCCCATGCAGGTGATAGTGAGTGCATCATTTAGAGCTGTGGTGGATAAAAAATAAGGAGAAGCAGTCTGTGCAAATTGAAACATCTGTTTCCCTTTCCCAGAAGTCCAAGGTCTGTTAGCTGTCTTAGCATGTGAACTGGCAGAGGGCCATAACCCACTGTTCACCAGCCTGTTTCCCAGATACTTTATCCTGAGAAACAGTTCTTATCCATCCGACTGTCACATTAGTGACAGAAGTGTGTTCCAGATCAGACTGCTCCTACCACACTGCTATAGGGGATAATTCTCCCCTGAGGGGATTAGCAGCAGGGTTAGTACTTGTAGCTGAACAGAAGGAAATACAAAGGCTACAAATTGATGCTGTAGGGAGGTGTGTGTTGTGATGATCACCTTCCAAAAGTAAGAATGTAGATGAGAAATAAGATCTCTTTGAGCTTCACTCTTTACCAGCGTATAACTGCTTAGGGGGTCTTGACACACAGCCTGAGTAACTCAACATGCTGTTGGTCCCCCTGGGCAAGTGTACTTTCTCCTAAGAAAAATACACAAAATTAATTGAAGTTTCAGCTGATAAAAGTGTTCAGAATTTGTTCATAGGCTTCAGATTAGAATGTGGTTTGTAGGTCTCCATTCTCAAGTGCAGATAGGGCACTCTCAGCTCCGTTCAATTGTTTAAATGCTTGAATAGCAGACTGGATGCAGTTTGGTCATGGGCAGTATAGTATTTTCTTCTGCAGTTAGTTTTGGAAGCAGAAAGGCACTTTATCCAAGAAAGCCTAAGCATTCAGCCCTAGGTATCTTGCCGTCCAGGAGATATAGGAGGCTTCCTTGTATACCAAGCAGGCATTACTACTTGGGGCCTTCTCTGAGCAAAGTTTCTTCCTTCCCCCTTCCTTCTGTGCTTGGCAGCTGCAGAACTATCTGTGCCATATTTACTGGGTTTTGTCTAACTTGCTTCTCTCTGACTCCTGAGAAAGCAGTAGCTTTTCTTCTGATTGTCACTTCTATGAATCTAAGCACATGATCACCTACTAGAGAATTTCAGTACTAGACAGAAAAAAAATTGAAGCTGAATACAATCAAGATTTCGTTTGATTTTCAGTGGTCACTATACTATCTCCATTTACTCATGCTTGTATCATTTTTCTCAACCTTTTTCAAGGTTACACTAGAAAATAAACTCCCTTTTTATAAACTCCCACTTTCACGTTTCCCTGACCCTTGATGATTTCAGAAGCCCCCTTCTAAAAACCTAAGTGCATGGTCTAAATTACTAGTATGGTTTTGATTAAGCTGATGGATCTCCTTTTGATCTATTTGATTGGCAGACTCATTTTCTTCTACAGAACACTGACACTACAACTAGAAAACTAATTTCAGCTTAGATAACCGATGACTTTAATATGCCTTTTACTAGACTTTTTAAAGGGTAACGGCCTTTGTTACCAGCAATTAACACTTTTTTTGCCCTTCTATTGGGAACCTTTGCCATTCTGGTGCTAAAGTTCTTGAATTCCACTTGCAAACGCTCCTTTAGAAAAGTTACTGCACTAGGCAATGTTCTTTCGATAAGGATGAAATATATGCTTTTTTGGTTTTGTGTCTTGATGTCTTGGATTTCCTTTAAGTTCCAGTTAGGAGTAGTCTAGTATCACATTGGACGTGTTCAGTCATCTATAAAACATCTCTCATAATCACATGAGTGCATCAGTTGCAAAGTCAGTAATGGGGTGCAGTTTCATACCCAGTACTCCAGCCACACTTTAGTCTGGGAAGGTCAGATTTTCCATTTTCATATTCAAGAAGTTGGTTTATTTTTAATTAGCCACTTTTTTCATGGGACTTACCTTTTGGTACTTTAAGTGTTGTTGATGATGTAAATGCTAGTGTTAGTAATTAATATCACACAGAACTCTTTTAAAGGTCCGAGTTTGTGTTTTTGCAGTGGTGTGTTCTGTTTCTCTTTTTCCTTCCTCTTGGCCTCATTTTTCTTACAGGCTAGTAACCTGTGCTACCTTTTTTCCTTTCGGGGCAGTTTCTCTTGTTACTATGTTACAGAAACTGATGAAAACATACAGAAATCCATGTTTAAAAATCAGGAAGGTGTAGTAGTAAGTGAGGCAGGGCTTGCTTTATTTGTCTCTGTTCCTGCCCAGCACCTACAGCTGAGTCACACAGCTACAGATCCTGAACTTCAGCAGGGTTTATATTGCGGCTAATGCTACACAGTGGTACCTTGATAGGTGGTAATTTAGCAGGCAGACAAAATCAGACATGATATCTTTATGGTTGTTATTATTTTTTATATTCTTCCATATATTCTCTAAGTTCACTTTGTGACAAGTTTTCTGATACAATAAAATAATAACAAAACAAAAACCAAAACAAAGGAACAAACAAAAACCAAAACAATGTCAAAAAACCAACCAAAAGAAAAACAGAACAAGAATTTTCAAGTGTTTCTGGTATAATATGTCACAAATTTCCTGTGTATTTATATACTTGCTGGAAGGACAGTTAATGTCTCACATTTGATTTTCATTTCTCCTTTCTCATATTTTTCAAAACTGGTTTTCTGACACATGTATTTGTTTTGTCTGGTTTCATTAGATGTGAATAAAAGCTTCTGGAATGCAATTTCTGAAAACTGTATTTGTGATGAACAGTTTAAACCTTTCTCTTTAAAACTAATGGGAGAAATGAAGTAAATAAAACAATAGCCTGTGGTTTGTTTGAAAAATGTGTGAAAGAGCAGGTTTTTTTCAGCTAGTTGGTAGCCTAAGCATCATATCCATGAAATGAAAATTCTCACTAAAAGTATTTTGAAAAAGAAAGTGTTTAGAATTCATATTTTTGCCTGCTTAAAAAAACCTATTGGCCTGTAATTCTAATTTTGTGCCTTCAAAAATACTAATTGTTGCAAATACTAGTGAAAAGATGCTTAGCACATTTCCTAAGTTTTTCTTGGTGCTAAAGTAAATAAAAACAAAGATATATGCTTGCAATACTGGTTTCTGTACTTTTAAATTTTATATTATTTCTATGTATTTTACATTCTTATTTGAGGGCCATAGCTACTGTAGATATTGGCAATAACGTTCTTCAGCTACTAGCGGTAAAGTCCTTGCTTTGTTGATTAATGATAGTAGATGTGCTGGGAAAATGTGACACCTAGTCCCAAACCAGAGATTTAACCCTATAATTTGTAATAATAATATTTCACTGATTACACTTGGCTCCTTGTCTTTGCCTGGCATGTCAAAATCCAATCTGACAAGCTGTGTTTGTGTTGGGCAGGAGGCAGAGAACACGCATTGTCTGTGGTCACTGGTATTTCTTCTGAGGCTGAAATGGCCCGCGGGCTCAATCTCATGATAAAATGCCTGAAAGTGCTTTCTGTTCTCGATTAGAATATTTGGAAAAAACCTTTTGGTTTAATTGATGAATTAATTCCACTGTATTTAGGGTCAATTCTATCCCAAAAGTAAAAAAGTCCCTTGATTCATACCCAAATGGACACTTTCTCAATTCGTGTTGGATTTCAACAGACTTGCTGAAAACCAGCACGGATTTATGGTGCGAGATCTAGCAGCGATCCTTTGTAGATGGATCTTAGGATTGTATTTTCACCATTGCTGCTAAAAGAAGAGGTTTTTGATTACCCTTTCCTCAAATTTAGCAGAATAGTAATTGAATAATTGTGATTTAATGTTTTCAGTAAAATAGTAACAATAACAACATTCAAGTATAAAGTAAAAATGTAATATTCAGATATAAACCACGCTGCTAACACAGAAAAAGAATGCACTTTATGCATCATAATGAAATTTTAGCTAAAACTGTCAGTTGTGTGGGGGAATGGCTTTATATACATATAAAGAAGACCAGTATAGATAACTCATCCCAGCTGTTAAAATAGTCTTTTTGGTTACAGCAATTGAAGCCTATTTTTAAAGGTATTAAAATAGTGTGCTGCAAGGATGCTATAGGTTCCTTTTAGTGCATGTGTATGCTGGTGTTTTTCTTCGAGACCTTGAAGATCCACAGATCTGTAAACAAAGTATAGTTTTTTACAAATATGTTCTCTAGTTTGGGGTTGGTTTTTTGGAGTTTTTTATGTATTTATTTTTGCCTCTAGCAGTCTTGTTGTATGTCATAATTCTGTAGAGGATCCAGTTGGCTGCAACTGTGCTGTCTTTTGACAAAAATGCACTGAGATTTGATAAGGCAACCTTCAGAAAAAAATTCCACATGGTATCTGATACTAAAATGATGCAGAAAGTGCATGCTTAAAAGTTGTATATGAGAATGTTTAAATTCTTACTGACACAAATTTAAATTAATTTGTTTGCGTTGTGTATCATGAGGTAGGACATAACACGCATTCTTAGTTAAAATATGCAAGGAAAGAACAGTGTAAAAATTTGGTTGGTTTGGGAGGTTCTTTTACAGTAAGCATATAATGAAATTGAATTGTGTTGCACTGAGGGTTATATGATGCAGTATTTTAGATGGCATTAAGCATTCTCCAGTGAACAAAAGCACAATGACTTACTAGTGAACAGCCTGTGGTTGCAGCTGAGATGTCTCACTGGTGCTCACTAAAACTGGTGAGAAGGCTAATTCAGAGCAGTGCTTACACAAGAGCATTTTCATTTGATCCGTAGTGGATTGTTTGGGCTGTCAGACGCTAGATTTCGAAGAACAACTCTTTTTTCTTTGTGAGGCTGCAACAAAATTCCATGGATGGAATTTAGCAGAATCAACTCTTAAAAGATAAACTAAAATTTTAAGGGAGAGGTGACCAGCAAGTTGGCTCTTGCCATATAGTAAATACATACCTTAAGTAATGGTTGGTCTGGAAATGTAACTCACCAATAAACAGAATAGCCAAAGGAATAAGGATTGGTATTATAATGATGTAGCTTGGCAGTATAGCTTGTGTCATCCGCTGACAGACACAGCTTCCTACTCCCCTTGGCTCCTAGCCTTGTATCAGTAGATTATCAGTTCCTTTGTTTGGAAGAGGTAGTTAGGAGACTTTCTTACACCCAGCCCTTTCTCCTCCAAAAGCAGTGGGAACATCTGGCCGCAGGCAATGTAATACTGGCTTTGGAGATACTCAGCTGTTAGGTTTGCTAAATGAAGCATTCAGTAAGAGTGAAGAGCCTGATGTTTATCAGGGTTTTCCCTTCAAGTTTTCTTTCTTCCTTCTCTTGCTGCAGTTGCAGTTTTGAGTGTGGTAGCAGTGTGAAATGACCTATCAGTTCAAAGATCAGCAGCACTAGCAGTCCAGTAGGTACAAGAGAGACTTACTGTTGGAGCGAGAAAGGAGCACTCTGCAAATTGGCACATTTGTTGCAGGTTAAAAATAAAAGTAGTCTGGTTTTCGTTTTTGCTTTTTGTAGTGTAGTTAAAATTGGACTTGGAAGACCTCAACAAAACCTTCCCTGGGGCAATTTTCTGGTTATGTATTTTTGTGTTTAATGATGTTTTTTCTGTTTCATCATAAATATTGTTTATTTTCCAAATGTGCGGTGTTAGTCAAAGACATAATGACTTGAATTGATAGAAGACAGACAAACTTCACATAAAAAATGTGATTGTTTCAAGTTGCTTCTTTTTAGAGCAGTTTTAATATGTAGAGTTCAAACATTGTCTATCCTGAGTTAGAATCATCTTTATCAACTTCAGTGAAATTAACTGAAGAGTATAGTGAATCTTGGCCAAAAAAAAAATAGTGAATTAACAAAATCCATGCATTTTTTTTTGTTATGATACATGATTTAAAGTGGAAAATGTTAACAGTGTACTTTCCACAAATAAAAATAGATATATTTTTTAACAGGGTTGAAGAGGACTGAAAATTACCTGTTGGTCAGGAATGAGACTTCCTGAAAAGTGTCACAGTGTGGCACTATATAGTATTAAATTAGTCAAGTCAGGCAATTATAAAGGGGAATAGCTGGTAAGTTTGTATTATGGAAATAGGAGATGAGAAGAGGATAGGTAGCTAAGGAAAAAGTTGACAGTCAGAGATGAAAACCAGAATGTGTTAACAAAATTCTAGTATTAAAGTCTTGTGAATTATTTACTGTGGGTGGCAAGTGAAGAAGCTGATGTTAGCAATAGTATTTTAGGCCATCCAAGAGAGGACCAGAGGTAATGAAATAAAAAAATTAGGATTCTTGGAATTTACTTATATGTGTGAAAAACAGGCCAAGTTTGGGGCAAGGTTGTATTTAGTTTGTTTGTTTGTTTTTCATTTAGAAGACAGGTTTGTTTACGTACAATGTCAAATTCCTTAGCTCACAGAACTTGCAGAATTTAAGTTGGAATTCCTGCCTCCTTTTCTTGTGCCCAAGTCTGAGTAGTCAGTGGTAGACAGAACTTCCACATCAATTTACAGCAACACAGTTGGATGTTAGCCACATGAAAGAAAAGGCTGGACAAAGTGTAGCTCTTCTTAGAGCATTTGCTGTAGCTGGCATTAGAAATAGATGACAAAGATAAGCACAATTTAGGGTAGTTTATCTCCACAGAAAAGAAAGTGATGCTATTGTCACAAATGCTTACATGTTTATCTGCCATGAAGCACAGTAGGACAAATGTGAAATTCATTTCAGACAAATTATAAAAATAAATGCATTTCTCTGCCAGTAATACCAGTAGTAAAGGAAAACTGAGAATAAGCATTGCATATGAGGGTAGAAAATGTGTTTTTAAGTTGTAGAAGGAGGAAAATGCCACAAGCATTCCAGTTTCCCTAACAAATCAAATGGTGGCTGAATATGTTCTCCAGAGTATAATGTGGAACTGGATCAAAAAATAACTCATTAAATAACATACAGTTAACTGTAGGCATTTGATCATTTAGAGTACCGCATTTATTGAATACTGATAGATTTTGTTGCAAGTTGACCCTAAAGCTAAGTACAAAAGAATTAACTAGGAAATGCTATGAATTGACAAAAGCTTTTTCATAAATTAGACCTCATTTGGAAAAAAAAATCTTAAGTGAAATACAAGAAAATAATATAGTTTCAGTTCTCCAAAAGGTTATTTGTTTTACCTGAAGTACTTTGTTGCCCATAAAAGCTAAGGTTTTGCATTTCACTAACCCTTGCTTCTTAAGAGTTGTAAGGAATGTACCCAGATTCTCTCTTAGAGTTAAGGGTCTGTGTACACCACTTACAGATCTGTTACGTTTAAAAAAGGATATATAAAATAGCATAGGGAGTTGCTCTAATTTACTGCTTTCAAAAATTTAGAAGATTAATGAAGGGATGCAAAATTAGTGTTAAAAAGGGACATTTAACTTTGTAGCGTTGACAGTCTCAAAGAGCATAGGGAAAATTCAGTCCTGCCATTAATTTTACTTTTTTTTTTATGACTTCTTTAAACAGCATTGTAGCAAAATATTTTATACCTTGGTTTAAGTTTTTTAGTTTTTTTTCTTTTCTATGGGAAGTGCTAGCAGGTCATTCTATTCAGTTGGTAATTGAAATAAGTGTGAACAAAGTCCTCTGACCAGAAAGCCTCTCATTGCTTCACAGAATTGCACAGAGATTTAAGACAATTAGAAATTCTTCAAAACCTGTTTCCTACTGTTGCTGACCCTCCAGCCTGGTGTCATACCAAAACAGCAGCAAGCCATATGCTTTAGAAGAGCAGGTTTTGCTGCTGGTGAAGCAGCCATAGCAGGGTTGCAGTGGGATGGCTGCAGGAGCAACAGAGGGGGCAGAGATGGCAATGGCATAGAATGGGCAGGTCCAGGCTTCCTACACCAGGCCAGACTCGCGCTAAAGGCTGAGCAGCACCAGCAGCAAAACCCAGCTGGCCAAAGGGCTATTCTGTGCCATCTGGCATGGCACTCGGCAATAAAAGCTGGAGCAGGAGGGAGGAAGGAGGACATCTGTGGCTGTGGCATTTGTCTTGCACTTCCTGAGCCATGTGCATGCTGAAGCCCAGCTTTCCGGGAAGCCCTTGGACACCTGTGTGCTGAGAGGAAGCTGTGAATCAGTTCCTTTTCCCATTCTGCTAGGGCATGCGGCTTTTGCTTTCCCTGTCAAAATGCTGTTACCTACACCCACAAGTCTCCTCGCCATCCTTCAGTCTTCTCTGCATTTTGTGGGAGCAGAGAGTGAGCTCCACTGGATGAAGACTTGATTGTTCACCAGGATCAGCCCACAGTGGGTGAACAAGTGTCCTGCTGCCATCAGATGACCAGGCTGCCTGAGTGTCAGCAGACTGCCTGGTCTTGAGCAGCTAAGGCTCAAAATTGGTAGGTTCTTGCTTTTCTTTTAACATTATCTCAGTTAAATTAACTGGGTTGTTCAACTCTGTCAGACTGAAGTAATTTTAGTTTCCAGTTTTTCTATTTAGCCACTAGGAAACGTTCTGCTTATTCCTCTCATGCACATCTAATGAATCGCCTTTCGTGTTACTGTATAGCATTTAATTATAATTGCTTGCTTTTCCCAAGAGGTGGTTGCTTCAATTATTGCAAAAACTGGGAGAAATTAAGGTGGTATAGACAAATTCGACATCATAATTTCCTTCCTTCAGGTATTTGGGTTTGTAGTCTAAATTACTTTCTTCCATTTTGTCTATTTTAGGGAGTTAGGTAAAGGAAAATTGTAATGCAAAGAAGACTTAGTATATATGATTCTATAATCTTTCAAATATTGGTGTCATAAAAGGTTTATGGTTTTAAAAAGGAAGTCTTGACTTGGTTAAAATTCTAACATAGCCAAATAAGCATGACTTTTGGAAGTATTGTAGTGTAAATCGTTAGGAGGAAAAATCTATAAACTATCTACTGCAGTTTCCATGAAATCATTATGGTTTTCTCACAGAAAACAATCTTTCTTCAGCTCAAGAAAGTTAAGGAGAATAGATACTGTTTTGATTTTATTTATAACATGGCAAAAATTTAGGCTTTCAGCACTTAATACTTTTTTTTTTTTTCCTGAGGGGAGAAAAAGAGCAATTACTGTCATGTATTGTCTACTACATTACAAATGTAGGGAAAGAAATGTTACTAACATCAGGTATTCTAATTCTAAAAAAAAAGTCTCCTTTTCTCTTCAGATTGGGGTGTGTTGTTAAGGGTTTTTTAAAAGAAAGACATTGCAGGGGGTGGAGATGAGGGTTGTTGTTTTATGTAAAAGTGAATTACTGGTTTTGGGGGGGTTACCCAAATTGGAACAGATTTTGTCCTTTGCAGCCATAAGTACTTGCACTCAGGCTGTACTACCTACCGTGGAGCACCACATGGAAGTGTACAGTTGAAGGTCTCAGTTTATAACTGAGGGTGTCACATGAATCTCTGAAGTAAAGTCATGGGACCTGTTGCAAAAAATGGCATAGGCAGAGGTTTTGAGAATGAAGGAATAGGAATTCTGTAATAGAATTACATCTACCTTGCATTATCATATTTTCAGTGTCTAAAATATTTTTATCTTGCTTCTGTGGTAGCTGGGTTTCAAAGTAAGGGATTCTTTGTACCTGTGTAGAATCTTAGACTTGTTCCCTTGCACTCCATGTGAAAAGGTGTGTGTACACTGATGGCAACCACAGTGCACACTTAATGGCATAGTTTTCAAATTGTATTTGCAACCCTAAAGGCTGCCTTTGCTTCCTTCTTCTTATATACCCATCAACTTTGTATGCTTGGGAAGGCTTCTTGGAGGCTGTGGAGGTGGGTTTGAAGCACCACTTCAGCACTCATGGCTGGCACAGCTGTGAGGGGAGAGAGCATGCATATGGAGAGCTTTGGGGTACAATGAGGTCAGTATTTCTTGAGGCCTTTGAGTTGAGGTCCATAACTTCAATATCCCTGTAAAGATTTTCTGTTAAAATCCCTATAAACACACCTGTTAAACAAGCACTATGGGACAGTAAGAGCATTACAACAGGTTTCTGTGCCACAAGAGTTAATAGGTAAGAGTAGGAAAACACTATTTTGTCGAAGAGTTTATAGGATAGTGGTGGTATCTGTTGTGTTCAGGAAGTTACATTGAAAAAATCAGCTCACTAATATTTTCTTTTGTTCTTTTGGTATTCGTCAAATTGTTCTTGAGCCATCATAAAAAGCAAAAAGCAACTATATTGGCCCAGTGTTGATGTGGGATTATATTAGGAAGGTGAGGTAGAGACTGATGCTGATCCTTTTTTTGTCATCCCTGTCTTGTTCCAGCAGTTTTGTGGTTTTACCCTGCAGTGAGATGTCAAAGCTGCTTTCTTCAAGTCATTATGGCATGCCTTGTTTTGTGCTCAACTGTTGTGAACAGCTACCAGCATTTTCTGAGGAATGCAGTAAATTACAGGATGAAATATTTTTTTTTCATTATCTGAAACCCTCTTTAGTGGGAGAGAGGCATTAGCAGAGCCTGGCGAAAAGAAGGAAAATACTGTAGTGGAAAATACTATTTTACTCTAGGGAAGACTTGAAGGTCCTGTTACAATTTGTTGGTTCTACCACTCTCCAAAAACCACACAGGCAGTTTTACAATTGCCAATGTTTTAAAAAATTTAAAATATGCAAGTTGAAAATGGGTTAATAAACTAGAAAGTATGCCAGAACAGAATTCTGTTTTCTTTTAATTTAGTTTCAAAATGTTGGTCAAAACTGCCATTCTGTGAACAGCAGGTTTTTTTTTGTTTAAAAACAGTTTAAAAATCCTGTACTAGATAAAAAATTGACACTGATTTTTCCAGTTGTGCAAAGAAGCTCATGTTGGGCAGCAGAGCAGAAGGTAACAGGCTTTGTGCTCTGTACCTAAGGAGTTGTGAGAAGCAAAAGGAGAACAGGAGGATCAGCTGCCAGAAATTAGAGCTTTGCTGGCCTCTCTCCAAAAATTTCTGCCTGTATGGGGCGGCCATAGTGAATAGCATATGTAAATCATCCAAGGGGGTTTATATTAGCACTTCAGTCCTACCTGAGATTCAACTAATTCCCAAATTTCATAGGTTTTTCAAAGTATATGTCTTTAACTGGTATTTTCTGCTTAGCTTTTGCTCCAGGTATGTGTACAGGTCATATATATACACGGTTCAAATACATTCTCATCACTGAAAGCTTAGCAAGTTTTTCACCAAGATCTCAAGTCTTGAAAAGTCTGATGATCCAGTTCTTTGTCAGCCTGAGCCAATTTGGCTGCTGGCTTCCCGGACTTGCCCCGCTGTGCCTCTCTTGCCCTGCATTCAGGCTGTGAGCTTGTCTGACCTTATACTGAACCTGTTTGGAGCACAAAGCTGGCAGGAAGCTATGCACTTTGCTTGAGAGTTTCTTGATTATTTAGCATGCTGAAATAGTTCAAAGCTGCTGCAGACATGAGTCGAAGCACATGGTCAAGCCTGAGGGGAACTGAACAGGGATGTAGCTGCCAACATTTGGGTTAGCTCAGGATGCCCAGCTGGAGGTGATAGGTAAGACAGAAAAGAGTACCTTCAAGAAGGGTTTACTGCCCTCAGGTCAGTATTGATTAAATCTCAGGTCTACCAGCAGAAATACAGAGTTACTTCTTGTGCTGGGGAAAAGTGTGAAAACAGTGGTGCTTCCAGAGATGTCCTCAACTTCAGGGTAGAATCTCTGGGGGCATATTGTGCACTTTGATGTTGAGCATAACTTTATTTGGATAAGCTACCTACACTGAAAAACAATTCCTGCTGTTTAAGAAGTGACTTCCCATTTTTTGTGAGCCTGGCTACGATGTCCTTTTATCTTGTGAGATGGTGACTGGCCATTTTGAGACAATATTTAATTTTTTTGTTTCTTGGCATGTTTGAGATTAAAGCCAAACTGAAAATAAAAACAACAAGAATGTGCAGAAACAGATCTTCTTTCCCCCCTTCCCATTTGGTATAAAATGAAGTGATTTTGTTTCCCTCTCATGTTAGAAATAATGCATGTTGGTGTTGGAAAAAATTACTGGGAAAAAACAGAATCTGATGCAGAGAAAATGCTTTCGTGTAATGGCATTTTCATTTTTGAAAGATCCTGTAGTAAAGAGTTACAAATAAAAGAAATGTAATAATATTTGTAATAGTTGGCTCTAATAATGAAGTGATTTTGTTTTGTGAGACTGGAAAAAGTGGACTAAGTGTGTAGCTTTTTGTAGTTGAGAGAAAGAGAGGGTGATATATTTTGAATTATGGAAATCTCTTCTTATACTAAAGTAACTGCTATATGAGAAGCAATGCATCCACAAGTCTCTGAATTCTCAGTTTCTGGTATTCCAGGTCTCTATAAGTATTTGAGTAAACTCAATACATATACCCACAATGTATTTATTTGAATTTTAATGTTTAATTACACTTGACAGAGTAATAATTTTGCACAGGGTTTTTTTTTTTGCCTGTTATATAAGCAAGTTGAGGTATTTTAAGAAGAGAATATGCTTTTAAAACCATTTCTGTGAGATTATTTTTCATTGTACAAATTATTTCAGTTTTATATAGTAACACTGCAGATGTTAAAAGTTGTTTTAGGAAATTCTAAATTCTACTTGTCCCTTCTCTTTTATCATGATTTGCCGCAGGATTTGAACAAGCGCTTGTCCCTGCCCGCTGACATCAGGATACCCGATGGCTACCTGGAGAAGCTGCAGATTAACAGCCCACCCTTTGACCAGCCAATGAGTCGGCGTTCTCGTCGAGCATCCCTAGTAAGTGCAATGCACCTGCCTTTCTAACCAACCTCTCAGGCCTTCAGAATCCATTGAACACACAGGCCAGTATTCCATAGGTATATTTCAGCTTCTTTTCCACTTGGACTTTTTATTCCTAAACATCAGCATGCACTTGTCAAAATCCAGTGAAGAACTTCACACTTTGTTTCATTTTTCTTCTGCTAACTTGGTGCTGTCGTATTTCTCAGCGAAGGTCTTGACCTATTGAAATCGGTGGCTAAACTGGACTCCTGAAGTACATACTTAAATACTTCTGCTTTTTAGAGCAGGGATGATCTGTTTGAGCAAATAGGCCACAGTCGTAGGTCAAGCCAAGTCGTGATTTAGTAGGAAGGCCCTAAAGCAGCATTATATGAAGGCAGGTCCTCCTCACTGCTCTTTTTGTGTTTGATAACAATTTTTTCTCAGAATTGCAGTGAAGACAATAGTGTTTGTTTTGTGGGGTTTTTTTTTTTTTTTTTTGGTTTTGGGGGGGGGGGGTTGTGTTTTCTTTTTTAAAGCACATGTTATTTCCTAAAAGAATGAAGGAATAAATTCACATATACTTTTCTGGATTATTGGTTACTATAAAAAATAAATATTTTAAATCTTTTTCATAGAGATGACTGAATGCGTATTCCTATACTATAATCAGAGTATAAGTGTTAGAAAGCTTGGATATTTGTACATATTAATCATGCACATCCCAGGAATAATAAAAAATATTATTGTCTTATTTTTTAAAAAATGGATATGTTTTACTCATAGTTTCGGTTATCAGTGTTCTTTAGTGTTGAGGTCTTAAATAATTCCTAGACTGTTACTGACATCCTGGGTAAATTAATTGGTGAGAAATTCTGAATAGGTTTATTTATTTGGCACATTGTTTTTTTCTTGATTTAATTACTTATTTACTGAAAAATAAATAGGAAAAATACATATAGTGAAATAGGTTTATTAACTGTAAAATATCTTTATTTTATTCATTATGAATAAGGTCTGTAACAAAGCAGTGTTTGAGTATTTTTACCCTGAAAGAAAAAAATTAGTGTGCTGGACTAATAAAGCTCTGCTCTGCATGCCACCTTTTGCAAAAATAATATTAAAAAAAAAGAAAATATTTGAGTGAATCTCTGGAAGTAATGATAATGTATCAGGCTTAAATACTTGTGCCAGAATTTTGTAGCTCATCCACCACTTAGTTGCTGCTGTAGCATGGAACTGAGGGAACAGATTTCCCCAAACCTCTCTTCAGATGCTGGCAAAATACCTTTTCAGTAGAACCTTGCCAGTGGAGTTAAATATTTGGGATCTGGGGGAATTTTTCCCGTAAATCTGCATTCCCTTGCTCATTTAACGATGACCTCTGAGAGCAGTTGAAGTTCTCTCCTCTTTACCTCTGAGAAGACTGACAGAAAAACAGTGCCCTCTAATGAATGTGGTTGTGTGCCTGGAATCCGCTTCCCATCGCAAGGATGTATTGTTTTGCCTTTTAAAATGCTTTCATTTTTTAAGGGCTTTAAAGTCCAAAATGGAACCTGCCAGCACTGCTGTGGTATGCAGGCATGCATTTGCTATGATTTCAAGCTAAGCTTTCAAAAAAAAAAGAAGCCCAAGGACTCAGTGTTCTTAAATCGGTATTGTCTGCTTGCTGACTTTTACTTACAATAGGTGAGTGTTGTGTTCTGCTTCAAAGGCATGTCTCTTTTCAAGACTTAATAGGGATCAAAGGGAAAAGGCTATCAAAAGTACCAGGTGAGGACTTGTTATACTTCTTATACTTCAGTTTTTACAGTGATTGCATTTTGTGTATACATGTACAGTATTGTATGCACAGTCATTAGAAGTAAAAGACCATAAATACTATGCATCAGTGTTTCTGTGTAAGGCAACATAGATGCATATTGCAGCAAAAGGTGAAACAGTTCAAAAATTATTTTGAACTACAAATGAAACTGATCTTAGTTTGAGGAATTTAAAACTTATTTTTTCTTAGGAGTGACAAGGAACCAAGATGCGATCAAAAATTTAAACAAATTGTAAAGCAGGTCTTGAAGAATATCTTTCTTCTGTATATAGGAAATATTGTATGGTTTTTTGGTATTAAACAGATATTAAGTTTATGAGTCTTAAACACTGAGGTTTCTTAGAAATCAGACATTTAAATTACAGTCTGTCTGGTGATAGCAAGACCAATGGCTATGAGTTCTTCTTTAGTTTCTCCAATAAGCTAAGCAGCCTATCTTTTTAATTCTAATACCATCTAATACTCCCTTCAAGATATGTTTGTTTAACTAGGTCAAAATGCACTTTGGAAATACAATACTTATTTTGCCAACATTGCACTTATATCAGTGGTATGTTTAAAATCTCACTGGAGCTACAAGGATAGCAGATATCAACTTTGCTTGTATTTTGAGATAAAGAGTTTGTCTTTGACAAGCTCCTAAATGTGCGTGATGCTGAAGTCTCCTCATACAGTTCTAAAACATTTCCGTTCTAACACTAGTTTAATAAAGCAGAATTGCTCCTAATGTTATATTAATGTAATTATACACACATTTTTTTTCTGTAGATACATGAAATATGTTTGTAGACAAGATCTTACCCTTAGTTCAGATGTATTTCCATACGTATGTTCTGAAAACTAAGCATTAATCAAACTTTTCTTCCTTTCATATTATATTGTTGTCAAATCTTAATACCGTCAATGGTATTTATGTTACCTTGTGTTACTGTGAAATAGTAGAAATTTTTTAAATCCATCAGATTTTTAGGAGCAAATCAGCATGTGGCATGTGGATCTAGGTGCTGAAGACAGCTTAGGGTCAAAGGATTGTTCCTTGGAAAGAAATAGCCAGTGAAGAGCTATGTTTGGAAATTAAAGGAGGGGTGGTGCTGGGGAGAAAACCTGGCTCTTTTGTTGCAGTGTATGTTCAGTTGTCAGTAAAGCATAACCCCATGAAGCCTATAAATTTGGGGGTTTGACAGGGTACAGGCTATATGCATTCTGTAAATTGCTTCAAGAATTCACGTTTACGTGTTTACTTTCAGCATTCAGGAACAATAGTTTCAGCACTGCAAGAACAATAGGAAGCTTTGGTGTAATTTACAGTGGTCTTAGGAGAAAATAACTGTAAGAGATAACTGTGTTATATGAGAGTAGCAGTGGATTTGAACAGGAAAAGAAGCAATGATCTTACAGTGTTCAGAAGTAAATGTGCTACATAGGCAGGCACACCCTTCGGGCTTGCATTGAAGAGCTAAGTTGGTGAGAAAAAAAGAGAAGATGAATAAATATGTCCAAGTAAAAAACACACAAAGATTTGGAGTTAAGAGGTATGAAATGCAAACTTCTGAGACAAAGCTGAAGCTTGCTGAGGAATGATGCTTAGGGATTTTCTTGCTAAAGTTTCAGTTCAAAAGACATTGAGAAATCAGAATGGAAGAGGAAACTTGGAGCTAAGATGTTGAACATGGCAAACAAGATTACTTTGAAAAAAGCAGCAGCATATGGTTATGCTGAGCTAGAGAAAGGATGGACTAGTTTGAGATTACTTCTATGCTTTAAGCTGTAACAACCTCAGTAGTAGTAATCAGATCAGAAGAGTGGAGAAAACATAAGTAGGAGGTAGGTTAAAGTGAGGTTTTGGTCTAAGTATAACTCAGCTCACAGTCCTTTCAGGATGCACAGTAGACTGGCCAACAGGCTGAGCACTGGGCTTGGATGCTGGGATGCATTTATATCACAATGTGTTTTTAAAATACCGGAATTGTGCCGTGTTAGTCAAGTATTGTCAGGTAATTTTCTGAAATGAAGTTTAGCTTGTTCATTAAATGATGTACAACTGAAGTGTTTGGTTTTAGTGATCAATTTGCCATTTTGTTTCATTGCAGTCAGAAATTGGATTTGGAAAAATGGAAACCTATATCAAGTTAGAAAAGCTTGGAGAGGTATGTATAGCTTTCTTTTGGAATGATGACAATGTCCTATGTAAAATATTGTGTAAGTTTAACTGATATTTTCCATATCCCTGAAAATACCCATTGAATTTACTTTTTCAGTAAACACGGCATATTCAACATGTGTAACAATGTCACACTACACAAATGTTTATGCATAAATAATAAGCAAAAAAATAAAAAGGCAGGAAAACTGTCAGAGCTGGGGAAGAGCAAGACTCGATTAGTAAATATGCTGTGACCTTCTTTTGTTGGCTGGCTCTTTTTCAATCATTCTGTTGATGGTAATGCTGTGTTTTTTGATGATAACACTTAGTCTGGTGTCCTCTTGCCATGACTTAGGTGTTGGAACATTCACGATGGATTAGAGACCAGTGCTTGCAAGGTGCAGGCAATTTCTCTGTGCATGTTCTGGTAAAGAAGCCTGCATGCCTGAGCTGGGCAGCCAGCCAGGTGCTGCCAAGGGAAGTACGTAACACTTGGAGGGGGAAGCAGCTTTCCCCCTCCAGTCAGCCTCTGACTTCCAGAGAGACAGTTTAATTCAGGAGGGGTCAAGTGTCATTCCTGCCCAGTTTGATTGAGGTTGACCAGGGGGATCAAAAATGGAAAAGGAGCACTGAAATAGGATGCAGTAAACATTGAAGAAGGAAGCAGGGCTGGTCAGCATCTCTGCTGTGAATATTGCAGTCAGTCCTTCATTTAAAACGTTTTAATTTCCTGTTACTAAATCTGAGCCTGCCTGATGCAGCTTGAAGCCTATTCCTGTTGTCCTTCACTTGTTACCTGGGAGAAAAGGCTGATGCCCACTTGGGTGTAACCTTTTTCCAGGCATTTGTAGAGAGCAGTAAGATCCCCTGGAACTTCCTTTTGTTCAGGCTAAACGCCCCCAGCTCCCTCAGCTTCTCCTCAAAGGACTTGTGCTCCAGACCCTTCACCAGCCGCATTACCCTTCCTTGGACACTCCAGACCCTCAATGTCCTTCTTGCAGTGAGGGGCCCAGAACTGGGCACAGGATTCGTTCGAGGTGTCACCTCACAAGTACTGAGCACGACCACTTCCCTGGCCCTCCTGGCCACACTGCTGTTGACCCAGGCCAGGGTGCCGTTGGGTTTTTTGGTCACCAGGGCACACGCTGGCTCATGTTCAGCTGCTGTCAGCCAGCAGCCCCAGATCTTTTTCTTCACATCATCTTCCCAGTCACTTCCCGAATCCCATAGCACTGCATGGGGTTGTTGTGACCCAAATGCAGAACCTGGTGCTCAGTCTTGTTAAACCTCATAAAATTGTATTCAGCCCATGGATCCAACCTGTCCAGATCCTCTGCAGAGTCTTACAGTACTGTAGTGATCTAGGGCAGTTTCCGTACCTTTGTTGTGTTTTCGTGGCATTTGCAGGGATTAGTTTTGCCTACTGTTTTGTCAGAATTTTTTCTTAATTTAATGTGCCTCTAGAGTTTTGTATTTCTTGCTGTCTAAAAATACACGATGAAGACAAGAAGCTATCCAAAGGAGTTACATATTTTCTTTGAGTTTGTGGAAGAGTATGTCTGCAGCCTTTGGAAACATAACTGCAGCATAGTGTAGAGATACCCAAGCTAGGTATCTGTTGTCAGAGCCTTTCAGGAGTGTAAATGATCCCAGCAGTGAACTTAGTGGACTTAATGCTACCTGATCTGACTTCTTTGGTAGCTCTGTGGTATTTAGGTTTCCATGCAATTTTCAGAGCTGTTGGGCATATACATCCCTTGTGGCTTCTGTGAGTTCAGTCCTGTGCTTAAAAGAATACTTCTGTACTTTTACATATGTCAAAAGAATATAATGTAAAAACTATTCATATCCAAAATGAAATCTATTAGATCCTCGGACAGAAGTTAATATTTTCTTATTTAACTAATTTTTTGATAATGGAACAACTTGTAAAAATTCTTTTTCCATTTTATAGGGTACTTATGCCACAGTTTATAAGGGAAGAAGTAAATTGACAGAAAATCTGGTAGCTCTAAAAGAAATCCGCCTGGAACACGAAGAGGGAGCACCATGCACAGCCATAAGAGAAGGTGGTGACTTTCTTTTCTTAGTTCTTAGAATTTCAGATACTTCTGGATTTCTTTTTGACCAAAGCACCATCAGTACTTGGAAATACATAGGCTACATGGGACATTAATGAAATTGCTATTAGTATTGTTGAGGAAAATTATAGTCCAGATATATTCAGAGTTTTGTTTTAAATTTATTTACTTGATTGTGATCTCAGATTTGATTGTGATTGTGATCTCAAATGCAGTATTATAAGTGGATGATTAAATACTAAATTAGACTGCTGTTAGTAGCTTTCAGGAACTCAGAATACATTTTACAGAATTACTTCTGTCTGAAATACATAGTTTAAGAAATACAAGCTTGTTACTCAAGTGTGTGTTTGTTGTTTTGATTAAATAACTTTTTTATTAATGTGATCTATATGAGTTTTATGTTCTTAAAAATAGCTTTTTAATTAAAAAATCCCAGATAGCTCATATGGATGATCTTAAGTAGAAATTGCATTTATTCCTCATGTGTTTTGCACTTATTTTGTTATTCCTGTTCTCTCTTGCAGTGTCATTATTAAAAGATCTGAAACATGCAAATATTGTTACGTTACATGATATTGTGCATACAGACAAGTCTTTGACTCTTGTTTTTGAATACCTGGTAAGTGCTTAAACAATTAGTGAGCTTTACATTTCTAAGAAACAGAAACACAAAAAAAAATTTGTGCTCTTTATTAAAATACTAGGACTGTTTGAGTATTCTCCTGTGTTTACAGTCGTTCAGCTAAAAATGAGAACAGTGTATTCAGTTCTTAAATGGCTGTAAATTAGTAAATATTGTTGTGATAATTTTAGAGTTTTATTAATAGCAGATAGTGGTGGTCTGCCTGATCAAACTATCTACTTGTCCAAAATCATTACCTGTATAAAATGGTAATCACACTATTGTTCCAATGATATTTTTCTGTTGTGACATAGACTATCAATGAAATTGGAGAATTCTATAAAATACTGTGGCTCACATAGATGGAGGAGATGGCAATGGCAGATAATGTTGCCTGAGACAGTACAGCTTGCTGGCAAAAGGTTATTTCTATCCTCTGGAAAACCATAGGTATTTGTGTCCAGGCTTTTGGGGGTTTTATCATTTAATATCTTCTGCAGAAATCTCTTTTTTGAATGACTAATTTCAGTTCCAGCAATAACTAATATTTATGTGATTTGTTGCACACAATTTTACTGAACCTGATGATGGTGTTTTGATAGGACAAGGACCTGAAGCAGTACATGGATGACTGTGGTAACATCATGAGTATGCACAATGTAAAGGTGAGTGTTTTAGTGACAGTAGCCACCTTCCAGTTTTGTCCGAAGAAATTCAGAGAACTTTATAATCAGGAGTTAGACGGTTTAGTCTCTTTAAAAATAAAATAAAGAGCATAACTTGCTTTTTGGCCTGACTTAGCTACATTTGACATCAGATGTTTTCTTTCTTTTAAGTGTTTAAAACATTGAAAAAAGGAGATTATGTAATTTTGTGTATTTTCATTCTCTTTAAAGCTACATGTCTAAAATTTTAAAATTCCTAAGAAATAATACATTCGTACCTTCGTTGACTTCTTGTCCTTCCATTATTTATACTCATTTCCTAAGTCTGTAGTTTGATATATCCTCAGATTTATATATGGACACTGAGGAAAATGTGGCCTCAATCATGAATGTGGTTTTGAGTGCCACTGCCCACCACACAAGTAAGAAATCAAAAGTATGTATTTAAGAATGAGTAATTTTCATCTTTCCATTAGGAAGAAAATGGAAATAAAATTTTCCATAGGGCCTAATTTGATTTTTCTTCTAGTTATGGTTGTGGCCAGGTCAAGTGACTTAATGTCCAATCTGGCCTGCTGAAACTAAGTCAGGGTCAGGTGTTATTTCTCTTGTAAAAAGCAGGCTTTTCTTTGGAAAACTGGCAGAGCTCTTAGTGCTCTTTAATACTTAGGGCTTTACCAGCTTCCAAACAGAGTACAGTACTGTCCTGAAATGCGTGAAGTGATTTGGCACACAGATATTGATTACTGTTTGGTGAGCTTTTCCTTTCATTCTGTTATCACATTACTGTAAGTATGTCCAGGGTAAGACATCTGCCCATAACCTGCTCTGTTGCTTCCTCTGAGAGTCTGCAAAGGGAAATTCTTTCATTTGTTTCTACTTCAGAGAAACAACCAAAAATCATAATTATACTTGTGTTTTTAATTATCTGCAAATTAATAAGCAGTGCTTTAAGCTTAAAAAAATAAGGGAAAGCTGTAAGTGTGAATCTGACTCTTATAAGTGCAGTTAGCAAGCAAGCCAGAATCTGCTTGTGGTAATCTGAGCTAAGCAGAGGAATTTTTTTCCTTGTTTGCCTATGGTTTAAGCTACGCTCAGGGAGCAAATTTATATGGTCAGTACTTTTGGCACTGGGAAACCAGAACAGCTGCTTAACTCTGGTAGCTGTAGGTGCTTACCTTCTAATAACTGTGAGGGTTTGAGTCATCATTAATATTTGAGAGACCTCCCTGACATCACTTCCTCACACTCCTCAGCTAATTTTAGGTTTTTATGTTTTGACAAAAAGAAGGTATGTGTGATCTCTGCAGGTATTAGTGTTTTAACCAAAATTTTGAGCGAATACATGGTGTCCTGTGCATTTTCAAAAGTATCCCTGCCAACTGTGTTGAAGTTTCACAATTTCTGTAGAGTAATCTGCTTTGCATTCTTGACTAATCCTTGCAGTCCCAGTGTACGTTAGGGAGGGCCATTTACTTCTATTGAAGTCATGCTAATAAACTTGGGACTGACTACCCCTGCAACAGTATGAGCCCGAGTAGATGGAACAAGACTTGTTGCTTCTCATTCTGCTCTGCAGAAAGGAAAGCAAAGAGAAAGAAATGAATCCCAATTCCTGTTTTTCTAGCACAGATGAATCCCGTGTCAGCACACTGAGAGCAGATGGATGCAACTACACCTGCTTTGTATTTGTCCAGTTTATGAAAAAGAGTTTGGTAGTGTCACTCGGTGCAAAAATAAATTGGTGTATTAGAATATGGTCATATAAAACCATGATGAATTTGTCACATGATGAATTTGTCACATTGCTTTCTGTAATGCTTCATATCTTTTCCATGTACATTTGATTACCTATGCTGACTGAGTACTGCTGTGTGGTAAATGCCAGCAATAGATACCCGAAAGTCCCATGTTTGAGATCTTTATACATACAGAAACTGCAAAGTATTAGTTCTTATTGCAGTGATACATTAAATTTGCTTGGCTGCCTACTGCTAAACCTTTCTTTGCCCTATACTACTTATATATCTGTATATGTGCATCATTGATATGCATGACTGAAGTTGTTTGCTTGGCTTGCTGTTCCAAAGGATTCAAATAAACCTGTGTGTGTCAAGGTGAGGGGATGAATGTAAATACCAGAGGCAGTTGGCCTGCTTAAATAATCCTCATTTACCCATTTCTCCATCTTCCCTAAGCTTGTGAATCTACATGTGTTTTTCCAGTAGCGTGCCAAGACATTCTTTACGTAGTTCAGCACTGTTGGATGGAAACGCTGCTGAGCTGCATTTCCAGAAGGGGCTCTGTGGCCAAAGGCAACTGGAGTATATAGTCAGAGACAGTTATCTTTAAAGACATTAGTGTGGGGAAGAGCAGTGGTAAATGCTTACTTTAAAAATAAACAGCCCTGTGTTTCTCTTCAGTTAAACAGAGCAAATTACTCTGAAAGTCTTCGTTGTAAAGGATGGTGTTAAGGCAGTGCGTTAGCGTAAAATTATTCTAAATCTTTGAACGATAATGATGATGTCCAGAATTTGCTTGTAAGGAAAGTAACTCGCTTTTCAGAAAAGTAATTTTGTCCTGCTTACTGTACTTAACTCTCCAGTGCCCAACTAGTCATGCAATGTGTAGGACATAATTTTTTGTCTAATTTATATAAATGTTCTCTTTTGTAGCTATTTTTATACCAGATTCTTCGTGGCTTGGCGTACTGTCATAGGAGAAAGGTGTTACATCGAGATTTGAAGCCACAAAATCTACTAATTAATGAGAAAGGAGAACTGAAGCTTGCAGACTTTGGTATGGCCTGAAGTTACTCTGTAATAACTATTCTTTTCTCTCAGCAAAGGAAAATAACTTTTCCTTAAAAGGAGAAACGAATACATTGGGTCTGTAGTGAATTTGGGTGTTCTCAAATGGAAAATGAAAGTCAGCCTTTTACAGGGCATAAGTAATCAGTGTAATACCTCTATAGGTAACACTGGCACTCCACTTGCAATTTGAAAGTAGTCTTACTACCTTCAGTAGTAGTAGCTTCCTGTGAAATTGATACTTAGTTAAATCCTTAAGGTGGAGCTCACCTTGCTTCTCCTAACACTCTGTAGTCACTTTAAAGCAGGGTAACCATGACAAGAGAGAGGAAGGTTTTGTTCATGTGCTAAATTGTCAAGTGTTGCGCTATCACTGATACACCAAATGCCTTGGGATTTACAGTAGAGTAGGGCATCCACATTTCCCTGTTACTTTCTGTGCCTGGAAGATCCTTTGAAAGTTGTTGTCTGTGCCTCTGATTTTACCCCTTCTGTGTGAATGATGGTTGCTCAGAAGATTGCATCTAACATGAGAGACCTGAATTTTATTGAAGATATTGCTGACAAATTGACAGTGTTAGGATGGAAAAGCCCTGCTGATCCAACACTGATTTGGTCTGTTTCCACCATTTAGTTAATGGTTTGTTGCCTTCTGCCTTTTACAATGTAATTTTCAAGAGACAGTGCAGAAGGTTTTCGCAGCAGGGAGGTGTTATATCAGTCTAATGCTATTTCATGAAATTTAAAGGATTAGTCCAGGTTTTGATCTATTTACCTTTCTTCTGTGCTTAAAAATGCTGACCGTGAGATTGCCATAAATACTAAAAGACAATCAAAATCTCTTTATTAGGGTCTTAAATAACATTAAGAGATGGCAAGTATAATAGTGATGGTATTTAGCAAATATAATAGGGTCCTAAAAATAGTTTGTCAATTTCGTACATAAAGGATTTTAGCAAGCTGTACATGACTCTTCGTTTCCCTTTTTATCAAGGATTGGCAAGAGCGAAGTCTGTTCCTACAAAGACATATTCCAATGAAGTTGTCACATTATGGTACAGACCACCTGATGTTCTTCTTGGATCTTCAGAGTATTCAACTCAAATTGACATGTGGTTTGTATAGCTTTGTCTAGTTCAAAGTTTTGTTTTGAGTCAAGTTGAAAAAATGTCAGCTTGGCTGTTAAATAGTAACATTCAAATACACAGCTTTTGAGTTTTTGTATTTAGGAAAAAAAGCAACTCTGTTTCTCCTAATGACAAGCTAACATGGTATTTTACTGTGAACTAATAAAATTGATTAACTCAGCATCTGAAGGAAAAGGATATAATATAGCTATGACACAGGTTTTGTTTAGTCTTTGACAGCACTTTTGTTCCTACAAATATTTCTAAATATTTTAATAATAGTGTGTGGCTAACAAGCAATAATTTGTTTTAATTGAAGAGAAATCCTGGAAGCCTTTACAAGCTGAAATTAAAAGATTATTTCTGCTTTATCTTTTCCTCTGTCTGTATAAAGGGGCGTCGGATGCATTTTTTTTGAAATGGCATCAGGAAGGCCTCTTTTTCCTGGTTCAACTGTTGAAGATGAACTGCACCTAATTTTCAGACTTCTTGGTAAATGGATATTTTCAGTAATGTTAACGCACCATATTTGTATGAGAACTGTGGATCTTTATCTTGGAACAGTATTACATATTTCATTATAATCAAGGTTATAAAAAATTATTCAGCTGACTGTACAGCTGAGTTTGTACAACAGAGGGCATATTGAATGTTTTTTTCCCTTTCTCCTTTAAATTACAGGATTAAATGCTTTTTTATGTCAAAGTTGTTTGTTTACATTTTTTAAGTTGAATTTGTTGCTGCTTCTAAATGCAGGAACTCCATGTCAAGAAACATGGCCAGGCATTTCTTCCAGTGATGAATTTAGAAACTACAACTTTCCTAAGTATAAACCACAACCTCTCATCAACCATGCACCAAGGTACTTCGTGTTTTATTAATAGAAAATATGCATCCCCGTGGCTTTGCATATTCCTAAGTGGGAATGCATTTCCAAGTACAATCTGCCACTGAAAGGTGTAAAACTATTCATCAGTTGTGTTATTGTGGGCAGATGATAATGCAAAGCAGAACCTGGTACTATGTGATTACTTTCTCTAGTATCATTCTTGGTACTACAGCTCCTTAATGACCTGTGGAACGATAAACTCCAATTAATAATGTCTCCATAGCAAGAGAATTGACACACCATTTTCTAAAGAACACAAATTCTCTTCTGGTTATATACTAGACCCAGGTCATTTGTTAAAATGGTTTCCTTGAGCAGTTTCTTGTAATCATTTTAAAACCATAAAGAGGAAGATGAAGGGTCTGTGCAGTTATTATAAATAAAATTAATAAAAAAGACATTCGTTGTCTACCTTGAAGAAGATCTAACATTGTATCCCTCTAGTAAATGAGTAGTATTAATCTTAAAATAAATAATTTTAAATATTCAAATAAATGATCCAGGTCAACCTAGTAAATGACAATCCAAACTAAGGATTTGTGTGTCTCCAGTGTTTTCCAAATAGTCTTGTTCTGAGATATTAGGACTCATATGTATTCACATTAACATGAATTCATATTGTTTAGGTGAACGCATTTCCATGTTTAGATATAATTTTCAGGCTTGATATAATTTAATTAAGTCAGTTCCTCTGCAGTTTTACTTCTGTAAATACAATTCAATAACTGTTTTAATTTTTAAAAATATCTTTATTTTTAGGCTAGACACGGAAGGAATTGAATTGATAGCGAAGTTCCTTCAAGTAAGATGTGTTTTGTGGCTTTCTTTTATAAAAGCACAAGTTTCGAGTTCTAATATATTACATGCAAAACGTATTAGAAGCCAAAGTATTTAGTTCTGTCTCAAAATGGAATGTGCAGCTGAGTCTGTAGTGGATGACGGATGTGAGAAGAAGTCTGTAGTGTGAGAAATAATTGATGCTTGCTTTTTTTCCCCCAGAACTAATTTCTTCTCTTACTACCTTTCATAAAAATAGAATTATTCTGTGTTAGCCCTGAAAACAGTAAATCTCTTGTGAAATACGGTATTAAACTAGAACTTTTAAAGACAAGTGCTAAATTTCTTTAATGATTAACTGAGCTTAGTACTAGAGAAGGAGTTACTAAGGTGTAATATTACTCTTTGATGCTGCAACTGTATTCAAAAGCTGAAGTGGTATGTAGGTTTAATCTTTGAATCTGTATTAAAAATGAGCTGGAAGCAAGATGGAAGGCCAACTCCTGCATCTTTGAGTAGATGCAGCACTGTAACTTATTGTGTGCAGCTTTTTAAACATCTGCATCCTTGCCTAGAATTGCACAGAAGCCAAGCAGGAGGTACCTAGTCATTGTACCATCTATAAATAAAGATTAGGTGTAATTTTGACTTGTATCCATTTACCGAAGTTATTTTTACTGTTTTAGCAATCTTGTTATGTGTTGACAGTACTGATTTTGATAAACCGTTAGATAGTCATGTGTGAAATGAAAGTAATGGAAAAAAATTGTCCTAGTGAATTATAGGAAATGTTGAGCAGACAGAACTCTTTCTCCCTTTGATGAAATCACTTGATGCCAAGAGATTTTTAATGGAAACCAACACACTTGTATGCTTTTATATTAATAGTATGAATCAAAGAAGAGAATTTCAGCAGAAGAGGCCATGAAACATGCATACTTCAGAAGTCTTGGAACAAGAATACACACTCTGCCTGAAAGTAAGAGGAGTAGTAAAGTAGCAGAGTATTGTTAAGATAGTGCATTAAAGCTAAGTACATTGTGTAAGGAAAAACCCTCTGATGTATTAAAGAAGTCTGATATCTAGTGACTTAAATATTTGTGAATTGGGATTTTTTTTAAATCTAAACTATATAATTAAGAATATAATTCTGGTCAGTAAAACATAGTTTTACATTTGTAATATGAATTAATTTCTTTGTTACATTCCAGGTGTTTCAATATTCAGTCTAAAAGAGATTCAATTGCAAAAAGACCCTGGCTTTCGAAATTCCACTTACCCAGAGACCGGTATGGAAAGCTTTATATTTTCTAATGCTTGCTAAAAGAATGCTGTGCCAGAGGCATTTGGAATTGAAAAATGCTTTGTTAAATTGGTTTGTGTGAATCTACTGAGAAAAAAAAATCCGGAATGATTTACTGAGATTCCTGTAGAGACACATAAGCTAAGTGCACAGAAAGATGTGTTTTACTAGGGATGGGCAGGGACTGTGCAGGTAAGAACATTTTGGAGTTTCAAACCGGTACTGTATGGGGGTTAGAGGTGGCAAAGTGAAAAACCAATGCAGTGAGTGCAGTTAAAAGAATGCTGATGCTGATTGAAGCACAAGGGGTGTCACCTTGAAGAAGGATGAAGATCTGGATAATAACTTAATACTGCGTTGTGCAAATGCTTCAGTTTCTTACCATGGTCCGTGTTGTGTTGCAGGACATGGGAAGAACAGAAGGCAGAGCATGCTTTTCTAAAGGGGGCAGTGCAGAGTCAAGCCCAAGCCTATCCTGTTGATCAAGGACTCGGATCCAAAGGCAGTGCTTTCTGTTGGTGGACTTGGAATCGCAGTTTGTCTACACTGTCCTCTTAACAGTGGAGTCTTTTTATTTCCAACCTGCAAATTATGTTTTTATATTTGTTGTCACAGTGTGACAATTTTTTGTACAGTTGGTTTTAAGGTCTCCTCTGCCACTAGAGCCAGTAGGTTACAGCTGTTGATGTAACTGTAGCTGCAATTTTTGTGCAGGACTGAGAAACACAGTGCATTATTTATTGCGGAATCATTGCTGCTAAATAACTACTGTCTGTATAGTTAACACAACAGTTCCATGCCTGAAGAAGTTGCAATGGCTTTATAATATGTGAATGCATCTGTTTCTCTTGATAAAATGTTCTACTGCTGCGGGGGTTTTTTTTGTATTTCTTAAACTGCAGTGTTTCCTGGAATGTAAGCATAGCTTTGCTTGGCTATAGGTGAGCCATCTTTAATGCTCTAAGTTCTTGGCACTTAATTCCTTATTTAACATTGGAAGTATGTGTTGAAATAGTTGAAAAATTATAATGCATATTATGTTTTTGAAAAGCACATGGTGTGAAGGTTGATTCAAACAAGTGAAAAGTAACTTTAATTTGCTCTCAGATCCTATGTTAGTTATTGATAAATTGGAGCATGGAGGCTGGACGTTTTGTCAGGCTTACTCTAGCATAACATATTTGAACATCGTTGTGCATATGGAGCCTGCAGAAACAATAACTTTTTTACCTTGTTTTTAACTTGGAAATACAAATAGTAAAAGGACAATTCATATATGTTGGATCCCTGGCTTACTTTTCATTACAGAGGAACAGGACAACTAATTACACAAATATGGGAATAATGTCACACTTTTCCCACTTTGTTCCTCTCCCATTTCTGCATTATTCACTTGAAATCAACTGGAAAGATGCAAGTTTGTACTTGAGAAGATCTCACTATGCTACAGAGCTTTTACAATGGGAACTTAGAGAGTTTTTCAGATCTTAGATGTTACCTGTTTTCCAGAGATAGTAAACATATTACTACTATGCTTATGCATCTCAGTGAGTATCATAAGTACACCCTTGGTGATGGTTACAGTATTTTTAAGCATTTGTGTTCACCTTTATGAACCTATTTGTTTAGTGCATCTTAAAGAGACTGTAAATCTTTATTGGTATATTTTGAAATGGTCATGTAAATCTTTGGCTGGTATATCATGAAAATAGTCATAGGTAACTTAATTTTTCCTGACATTCACTGTAAAACGTTCAGGGGTCCTACCATTTCTGTTCAGGAAATCTTGTAGTTTATTGTTATTTAACAGTATTAAGTGAATTTTTGTATATTTCATTTTAACTTTATTTGTGAATAGTGATTGTGGCATGTTTGGGGGTGTTTTATTAATATTTCATTGATACTAGTAAATTTGAATTGGGATTTTTTTTTTAAATTTTATTTTCTGGAAGAGAGAAATTCATGTGTAACGGTGACTATTGGACCACTACTGCTTTTCAGCATTTGTAAACCGGTTTTACGTTACATCTTGTAGACCTAACAAACTGCTGTTATTTCTAACTGACCGACCTGTATTAATATTGTACTTTTGAAAGTATAAATATTATGTGGAATTCTTTGGTTTTGTTTTGAAATTTATAATAACAAAAGCCCTGTGTTGTTAAAAATACAGACTAAGTGAACTTGCGGTTCTTGGGGCATTGTTGGCAGCGTTTAGCAAGGTCTGTGTGTTGTGGGAGCCCCCAGGGTTACCTTTGGCTGCTCCTTTAGTTCCTTCAGTGCAGAGGCAGTGGCAGTGGGAGTGACGTGGCTCATCCGTGGCTGAGGTTGCTCAGGACCTTCTCAGTAGCATGGTCCAGTCTCCCTGCTGGTGAGCCAGCCCTGCGTGTCACACGGCCTGGGAGCGTCACGTGAGGCTCAGACGCGGGTTGGGCTCCCCTGATCCCAGTGCAAGCGCTACGGGTGTGGCAGAGGCACATTTAGCACTGATGAAAAACCTTGTCCTGAAATAGTTGTTATATATATTTTTATAGTTGCTATGGATCTGATCTAGATTTTATACCGATGAACTTTGTAGGAAATACGTTGTAGATGTGACGGTGTTGAAGAA
Organism: Anomalospiza imberbis; assembly: GCF_031753505.1. Lineage (NCBI taxonomy): Eukaryota > Metazoa > Chordata > Aves > Passeriformes > Viduidae > Anomalospiza > Anomalospiza imberbis. The sequence continues at coordinate 66,189,267 of NC_089685.1, forward strand.
AGAGGTGTCAGAAAAACATCTTTTTTTACAGAAGTAGTGAAGATAGACGGAATGTTCACTGTGGATAAATGTGGGATTTAGCATTTCTAGAACAGTAGTACTTCATAGGTCATAAAAGAAAAAGTAATAATGTGACACTAATGAGTAAAGGACTTAAAGGTTTACCTGGTAAAACGAAGTGCATTAATAAACTTAGAAAGGGATCAGCCGCAGCTAACAAAAGGATGTTCCATTTTAAGTAGGAATTCAGTTTTTTTTGTTACAGATGAAAAGATCTTCCTTAAAATTAAAGCAGTCTGTTTATAAAGAAATTTTTTCTAAGGACCTACAAGTGAATCTGTGTTCTTCATTAGGAGGTAGCTTTAAAGAACATATTTAAGAAACTTGGCATCTGTTGTCAAGCCAGTCTGGGGCTTTTTTAAATTGTCTGTTACTGAAGTTCCTGCATGAGCAGAGACAGTTCTGTGGCAGTTGCCTGTTTGGGGCAGTAGTCAGCCAGTCTGAAGTTGCTGGGCATCTCCGACATTTTTTCTTTGGAATTCTGTGCTCTGCCTCCCATCTGGCAGAGTCAGGTACTACGGACTTGGTTTCACTGTCCCCAGAAAACAAAGAAGTGTTGGCCTTTTTGGGAGAAGACCACAGGAGTGTCAAAAACCAAGCAGAGAGTCGCTAAAAATGGATGACTTTTAAATGTTTGGTGTGACCACCTTTGCTTGATGATGAGTGATCAGTTAATGAGAAATGGCCTGCATGTCATGGCTGATTGTAGATAGTTATCTTTAGGAGATAACTGGTGTGTCCCACCTAGCCCAGGGTAGGGCTGGCAAGGTGTGGGTGTAGGTGTATGTCAGAGTCAGGTGGGCTGGAAGCCAGGACAGAGGCAGGTGCTGGTGATGTGGTTGCATTCACATGCAGGTGAAGGTTGAAGCGGAGAGAGGGTGTGTGGAGGATGGGAATTGACAGGATAGGGTGGAAGATGGAAGGGGCAAACCAACAGCTCAGCAATGCTCTAGTGGAACGTGCTTCTCAACATGGCTGTGTTATTTTTGTGCTGCTTTACCACAGCATTAAGTAGCCAGAGTGTATCCCTGAACTGGGCAATAAAAGTTAAAATAAACAATTATTAAAGAATCAACATACTTTGTATTTGCAAATCATTTGAAAAACTGCAAGGTAGCATTCTTTGGGCTGCTTGCTTGTTGTTTGTGCATGAGTTTTTCAGTATAATAAAGGTTCATTGTTTCTGTTCTGCAATGTTAAAATGCTAGGTTAAAAATACATTCTGTTATTGAGGACAAAATATATGAAAGGTATGTTGTAAATAGCCACAGGCTAAGTATCATAAACCCAGGAGATACTCGGAATTAAGGTCAGACTTCAAAGAAATCCAAACAAATCAGGGTATGGAAATACAAAGCTACAGCACATGATGACACTGTAGAGAAATCAGAACTTACCTTGTCTGTGACATGATCATTTTGTTTGATGAGCAGAGTTGAAGTAATTCATGCACCTTGTTAGCACATTTCAGAAATTTTGCCTTTAAAACAAATGTAACATCTCTATGAAATGCCTGAATTTTGGGAAGGAACTTGAATGCAGTTCGGGGGTTTTTACATTTTCAGAGATCGGTCTGTTAAAGATTTAATGCTGTCATTTGGCTTTTGTGTACATCCGTGTATGTCACCAGTATCCGATACCAATTTAGGAGACTGGCAAGATAGCAAGTACACTTATGAAACATAAAGGAAGTAGGTAGCAGTTGGAACATTGTAGGTAAGCTCTGACTATACAGGTGGGATGATCATGAAAAGTATAAAAGCCAAGCAGGTACATGGGCTTTGGAATTTCTACCATGTCCTTTCTTTCATATATGGAGTTCAGCTGCATAAAAATCATAGTCCCGTTCTCAGCCATAGTGGGATCCTGTTTTCAGAACTGGGAATAGAGTTCATATATTCTAGATTGATTTTTTAATCTCTTGTATGTGATTTTCACTGGGCAGTCCCTCTCTAACTAACTGAGTAAAATTGATGGCAGCGCAAAACATGAACACTTTCTGATTACTTTTGCATGTTTTCTAAAATCCCTTAACTCTAAGTTCTGTAAATTTAGAGCAAACTTAAACTGTGAATGCACACACACATGCTACTGTGGTAAAGAACTGCTTAATTTATTGTGCTGGCTGCATCCTTCAGGCTCACTCAAGAAGCAGGCCTGCCTGAGCGCATCACTTTCATGGTCCTCCTAATGAAATATGAGTCTTACTTGGCTCAGATGCCCTGCCTTGAAATACATTTTTCCCCAGAGAGCTGTGAAGTTCCTTCATTTGTTGCAGTGGAATCTTTCTGCTGATGGAATTACCATGGCTATGGATTGCTAACCAGGGAAAATGCTCTTCCCTGTCTCTTCTCCAACATGCTCCTGTGGAGCACCTCCCTCCAGGCCTTGCATGATAGTGTCTGCGCTGTCACCTGCCCCTCCTCTTTCACACTCTGAGCTTGTTTTTTCAAAGACTGTTTTTTCCTTTCTTTGCTGTCTTGTTATTTGATTTGCAGGAGGGGTAGCTGGCCTGGAGCCATGTTAGGAATAATTACGTTTACATTTATGCATTTGCACTTCTTGCAGAGTGAATATGAACTTATGGAAATCTTTTACAAAAGAACTCCAGCACATCCTAGAATCCTCTCTCTGAGGATGCTTTCTTCAAATACCAGCCCCTACCCAAAGCAGGCCATGATGCTGGTTGCTCCAGAGTCCTTGCTTGAGGTTCATTCTGATTTTTTAATTTAAATAAATTCATGCTGCTCCTCACTTATGCTCTCAGTCTCTTTGGCCTCAAGAAATAGGTTTGTACTCCATCTGTGCAGAGCACTCACACATTAATTGGTAAGAGCAGCTACAGTTTGGGGCTAAAATGGATTTTAAAAGTTGTAGTTTTCTGAGGACTTCAGAGGGTTGTGCTTAAATCTGAGGTCACTGTTTGTTTATCCTACAGGATATACAGACAGTCTGAAGATCAGAAGGGGATAGAAATGCCCTTACATAAAAGACTACCTGTACTTACTGTGCCTTTTCTAAATTCATTTGCGTGTCATGATGGCTTCTGATGATGTTTCCCGTAGGCACGAGATCACACAGCCTTTTAATGCAGAGGGCTGTTCTGTTAAAACTAACCCTGTAGTCTTGTTGGAAAGGACCACCTTCCCTTTAAACAGAAACCTTACTGACAGTTCTTCACTTCTTTGGTAGGTATTTCCAGATGGGTAATGAGCCTGTCTGATGAGACCAGTTTTAGTCAGACAAAACAAATCATTCTTTCTTGACACTGTGGATATGTGTCAGGTCTTTTGCTATAGTTTATCACCTATCACCTTCCCACCTTGGAAGTTTTCTTTAGAACTGAAGCTGCTTACCTGTGCCAGGGCCAAAGGTGTGCACAAGCTCTTGGCAAAGCTGTCCTGTAGCTGTGGCCCTTCTGGAGGATACTTGCTTTCCTGAAGAAACAAGGTGCAGGTAATCCAAACATACCCTAATTGTGCACCCAGCCTGTATAGTAACTGGGAACTTCTTGTGTATTTCTGAAGCACGAATAAAGTGCAAATCTTGTAATAAATCCCGCAAGAATCATCAGATTGCAATTACTACCAAGAGTACTGAAGAGAGAATAACTCCCATTTTGTTTCCCAGGATTGTTGGCTTGGAGCTCTCTCTGCCACAGAAATACTGACACTTTCACAGTATTTATTTTAAAACATTTATTTGATTTTTCTTTACAGTTAAAAAGATACCTGTTAATAAAATTCAGTAGATTACCAATAGAATATTTTCTTCGAAGCATAAGGCATAACAGTCAAGTGTTTCATATAAGTGTTATACTTGAGTGGCTGGACTTTATTTGTATAAATACTTCCCAATAGCAAAAATTTTTGTTCCACATTATTGACTGTTCTAGAAGGCAGATTTTAACAGCCTATTTATTTCAGCTGAAAAGACAACTAGCAGAAGATGTGTTCTCTTGCTATTTTTATTCTCTCAAAGATGAGAAGACAGCACTTCTTCCCACTTTGTCTTCCATTGTTTTATTGGATTCTCTCAGATCCTTTCCAGTAATTTTTTTTCAAAAAGGACTTCATCCCAGAATTGTTGTTTTCTGCTATCCTTAAAAAAAGTCCAAAATCATTTAAGGGCTGGAGGGTGGGAGGGAAGCTGTGGGTGTGTTGAGCCTTTTGAAAAGAAAAAATCCACCTTATTAATAGTAAAACCTTGGAAGAAATAAAATAATGGGAATCTGGGTACTTCTAAGAATCTCTTCTCCGTTACACACTCCCTCCTCTCATGGTCATCTGTTTTTTTGCAGTGTAATATTCCATACTAGTATGTTTTCATCTTTTTAAAACTCATAGTGAGAAACAGTCTCGATGTTGGATTCTCCTGTTAGCTACAGTGGCACATACAAGACAAGTATGCTGCTGTTCATGCCTTATAGGTGTAACTAGATATTGATGGGTTTTTAAAAATGAGGCAGGAGTCAGCTCTCTATGTGAAATAATTGCCTCTCTGTAACTTGTTAAAAAATATTCCACGTACCTGGGAGGAATGCATTGGAAGATAAATGTTCAGTCTGCAAGCACTTGTGATTTATCTCCACTAACCTTGTCAATCCCATCAGTTACACGCTGCCCTTTCTTCCAATCTATTCTGATTTTACTTTGTATAAAATTTGCATTCGCTCATAAGTTTTGCGTAGGTTCATCTTCTCTTTTTGACTCAGTGGGGTGGCACATCTTGAGCTCTTGAAACGCTGAGTCGAGCAAATGACGTCCCAAGTGCTTCATTTGTTCTCCTCATGTTTGGCATTCAATTGCTGTCTTTATCAGCTGGTACCTACATGGCTACAGCAGGTTTTTATCAGTGCAAGCGGAACTATCGAGTAGTTTTTGGTTGTGCAACCCAGGAGCCTAAGGAGAATTCCTGCTGTCTTTTGTCAACTACCTCTGCCCCAAAAATGGCTTTTCAACATCAGAACTGCATTAATAAAATGTTTATTTAGCACCTTTCAGGTTGAAGGATCCAAAAGCACTTTACAAATAACTACACACATCATCACTGAAATGCATCCAAGCAGAAAATCAGCAGACAACTCACTGCATACATTTCAAAAAGAACAGACCGTGGCCTGCTGCTCAGCCAGAAAGCAAAGTTGAGGTTTGAATAACCTGTCACAAACAGGGATCGGATTTGAGGTTGGCTTTTAAGGTCTCATCTGAAAAACCAACACAGTAAAGCTGTATTCAAGCCAATTTAGCCACATCAGGAAACTGAAAATTTGCATCAACCCTGCCAGGATTAGAGTCTGTGGTGCCAGGGAGTCTGGCTAAATCCCAACCTGACATTTAGATGACTAAACCATCCCCTCAAGGTAGAGGACATACCCAGTAAATTCAAGTTGCAAGTATATGGTAGCACAGTGTTGTTTTTTTCATCCAGAATTCAGCTGTTTATACATAAACATCCCACATGTAGAGTCTCTGCCTCTTTGCGAGCACCAGGCATCAATTTACAGACCTGTAACTTTTCCAGCTTTGGGGGAAGGGGAAATGTGGCCTCCAGAACTTGAGTAGCTACAATAGTCTTTCCAGGGAAGTAGTAGAAGGCACTTGGCACAGCTGAACAAAGCACCTGGAAATTATCGGGAATTATCCTCCTTCCTTAGAGGACAAAGATTACCTGCACTCTTTCCAGCTGTAATTTTGACAGTTCATAAGAAGTAGAGGCCAAATAAATTCTGAGCAATGTCTCCTTTTCTACAGAAGTACTCTCAAAGGTTGGAAACCTCTCATGAACATATACAGCCCAGTTCCTCCTTGTTGCAATTTGACAGAAGAGCTTGGGCATAAATGTGTAAATGTGGCTTTGTTACTCTGAACTGTATCTCCTGGCTGTAGCAAGGATTATATTTTCCACTTCAGCAAAGGAAAATTATAAGGCTATTTTTATACAAATTGTAAGCACTTAATACAAAGTTACATTAATACACTGCATTGTATGGCCTATCCGTGGAGAAAATACTGAAATACTACCATAGGGCTGTTCAATACTAGTTTTTTTCTTCCAACTTTTTATCTTAATACTAGAAAATATATAAATCATTTACATGACTTTATGCAAAAGAAGGCACAGCCGGTTATAGTTTACACAAGCGCAATGCATAATATGCAGAAAAAGGAATTAAAAAGAAGCTTCACATCCCTAATAGATACATTGTTGCAATCCATTAAGAAAAGTACTTCATCCACAACAGAAGTGTTCAACACTTGAGAGCTATGATATAAAAAATTATAATTCATTTAATGCATAACAGATTTATATATACTTTTATATATAAACACTGTTGAAAAATGCTAACATAATAAAAGTAGATTATCCATGTAATGAAAAGTGCAAACCAAGTAATAAAGGGTTTTACAATGTCCTTCTCATGACACAGGAAAAACTAGCCCATAGGAATGAAGTGTTAAATCTACCAATACATCCTTGGTGTGATGAGGCATCATCAGGATTTCTGAGCATTTGGAGAAAGCAGTATTGGTGAAGAGGCTCTGTCCAGACTGGGGAGTGGCACTGGTATGTGACCATTTAGCAGAGTTGGAAACTGTAAGAGGCCAAAAGGTAGAAATTACTCTTCATCTCAAAACATTCAGCCCAAGAAGCACATGGATTTAGCATTAGCAACTGGCTCCAGATGGTTTCAAGAGGTGTGGTGTTTATTCAGTAAGACATCTACCAATTGCCTGCATCAGCCATTAGGAATACAAGATAGAGGACAAAACCTGAATCATTTGTAAATGCACGAGGATATAAAAATCTCTTACTGGCTATTTTTTATATAAAAGTTCACATAATACATTTATCATCACCCTGAAAAAGTGAACACTACAGAGCAATCACTACAGAGCAATCTTTGCCATCTATTCTGTTTCCAAAAATATTTTTTTCAGTCTACACATTACTAATTACAATACATCTTTTCTGTCTTTCTTTTATGCAGGAAAGAGTTTGGCAAAAGTGAAAGTTCAGATGTAGTTTTAGGGCAGAAAAAGTACAACTGGGGATACAAAGTTTGGGGAAAATTACTCTCAAGTAATTACAGCTTCTGTATTCACTCAGAAACTACAAACTAGCTACACCATTCAGCATGCGAAGCAGAACATATAGTCATTGATTGTCACCTGCTGCTTCAGAAGTGCTGTGCAAGAAACTTATCCAATACAGAACCCGTATATTCCTAGTTCATGGCAGCATTGCGACTGCACCTTGCCTGCAGGGTGGGTATTGACTAATTCTTAACATCTGACCTGAGAAAAAGTAAAGTAAGTAGGTGGAATAAACTTGCTGCAGCATGAGGCAGGAATTATCCCAGTGGCAGATACTGATCTGGCCTCGAGGCCCAGCTCCATGAGCTGTGCTGGATTTCTGTTGGCTTGAGGGAGACAGAGCTGAACGACTTCAAGCATCTGGTGTATTTTTACCCCTTATCAGATCAGTTCTTGGACAGCCAACTGTGGTGTAACCACGCCCTCCACATGCATATAATAACGTGCTTGTAACAGGTTTCCTCTTCCACTCAGATGGTAGTTGGTGATACCTGCCTTCCACCACTCGCGTAAAGCTGGGCCGAGCAGTGCGGTGCTGCAGGGCACCATGCTCCTGGTGTGGCCCAAACTGGCTGATGCCTCTGCTTTAACCACACCAAACCTCAGGAAATGCTTCCATCACTTCTGCCAAGATTCATTAAAACGCAGAACCCGATTACAAGCTCTTCCCTGGGTATGCATGGAGTGTGGGCTGGCCTGTGCAGGCAGCCTGAGGAGAGCTTTACCCTGCTGCCTACGCTGGCTGACCAATCAGTTCTAGGTGGGCTTGGCCGGAGTTCAGCTGTGGTTTTTGTTTCTTATTTGCTTTTAAAATAAGGCTTTGTGCTCTACAACTTGTCATCATGGCCTTTGCTTGAATCACACATCATTTATAAGGCCCTTTGGGTCTCTCAGCAGGGAAAGCCAAGGCCACTTCTCACTTTTAGTTCCCCCAAAGAATGGCCAACATGTGTTTGTACAAGCTCATTCCAGGTCTCGGCAGGGGCACTTCTCAGGTGAAATGTCTGTCTGTTTCTAACCATGCGTGCAAACCTAAGGTCCAGTAGGGATTAATGAGTTTATTTGAAACACAACTAAGGAATCAGGAGCTCCATGTGCAGCTGGAGGTAGAAAGACTGACTGTCCCAGTACCTGAGCAACTGCTTGATCTGGGCAGTCAGCCTTCCTGAAGGTTCAGAGACTAACACAAGGTCCCTGTCTAGCAGTAGCCTTCACCTCTGTTAATGCTGGCCCTCCACAGCCATCGGGGTGTTCATTCCAGGGGTGTCCTTGCACCTTCAGCTGTGCAGATGGCCATTGGGTTCCTTGCCAATCTGCAGATCAACATAATTTCTTCTGTGACTTAATGAATCAGCTGTTCTGCAGCAGCTACAGCTGGAGCTGCAAATACCATGCCCACTATCTTCTTCCTGAGCCTCAGGCAAATGCTGCAGCTGACTGCTGTGGTCATTTTGGGTTACTGAATAACTTTTGTATTTATCACACCTCTATAAAACTTTGAGAATTTTACTCTGCCAATACTCAGGAGAGAGTTGGCACAATGCTGCCTTTTTGCTGTTACATACAACAAGGTCATGCTCAGAGGTGTGTCCTTGGTTGAAGACACATAGATAATTGCAGAAGAACTGGTAATGGAGCCTTTAGGTTCAGAGAGCCTTGTCTTTCTGAGTGAGAAGTAGCTCATTAGGACAAAAGGATAAACCTACACCCACCTTACTGGGTGAGACCCAAACTGTCTTGGTTTTCCCAGAGTCCGTGCTCCAGCCCTCTCCTGCAGGTCACTGACTGGTCTGCACTTTCTTCCTACAGCTCTGAGAGCTCTGTTACCTGCTCTCTCTGGAGTCAAGCATTTATTTCTTTCCTTCACACAATATATATGTGTGCTTTCTGCAGCAGACGCTGCCCTGTAGGTTCTGACTGTGCTGCCAAGGATTGGAAGAGGGTATACGTAAGTAGGCCTCTCTTTAAAAGTGCCTGTTAATGCCTGTATTTTCTTGATCTGTTTGAAAAGCTCCAGACTGATATGAAGAGATGTTCCCACAATGTCTCCCATATGTGTGCATTTAGCAATGAAACCTGTGCATTAGGAAGACCTACCTGGAACAGAGTGTTTGGTCCCTGCAGCCTGGCAGGACTCAGAGGAGCAACAGGACTGAGGCTGCTCCAGAAGTGAATGCTGGACAGCAGTGGGCTGGGGGTCAGCAATAATCCATTGGGGGTCTGGAAGACAAAAAACACACATGATGCACATTCAGCACTGCTCCATGCAGCACTCACCACCCCTAAAGCCTTACACAGCATCTACTGGCTCTGTTTTCTAGAGAATTCGGATATACAGCATGGTCAGCAACAGCTGCCCATCCAGCCCTGCATCCTGTCTCTGGATACCTGCACATTTCATATTCTTTCATATGCAATTTGATTTAATTTCTGTTTGCTTAATGAGATGCACAGTTATTGTTTATTTGAACCATGCTCATGCAACTGTGTAACATACAGAATAATACCATGTGTGCCCCAGTGCCTGCCAACACCACCTAGTCTCCTTCAGAGTCAGTTTTTACCATTTGAAGGGCAGCAATTCCTTGACCTGACTGCATCTTTTGAAGCATTACTACAATTGTGTATGGAGCTGAAAGAGTCACTGCTGACCTTTGACATTTACTCCCCTGATGGAGTAAATTACTCCATTACTCTTTGTAATGGAAGAGGGTTCAAGAAGCTGGCAATACATGAGGGCTGAGCAGGGAGAGACAGGAGTATGGGCTGGGTGCACGGGGCACAGCAGAGAGCACACTAATCGTTTGAAAAGAACCAAAATGGCAAGAACTTAGAATCCAAGGCTTTTCCCATCTCAGAGGTGCCTCCTTCCAGTGCCACGATGCACAAGAGTTGCTGGGATTGTCCTCAGCATTCTTAAACCACAATTGGAGGGGAGGTGGAGTTAGAGCACATTAAAATGAAGAATTATGTGAATTATTCTATATCCAGAATAAATTTTATCATGCCGAAAAATAACGTGACACTTTTGAAAAAAGTATTTGGCATAATGAGTTAATCTCACCAGTAATCTTGATGCCAATTATCAAAATCAGTCCTATTTAGCAAAGCTCTTAATGGAATGTAACACACTTAGCAAGCAAGCACGTGCTTTGCTGCGTTGAACAACTGTCTCAGTGCTCTGCTGAACTGGGGCATCCTTTTGCCCAGAGTTTAAAATGTGTAAAGAGAAGACAGAAGATAGAGAGTACCTGCATCTCCCTGTAGTAACCAGCAGGTCATATATTCTGGTGCTCCCCACCAGGCCAGAAATACAAACTCCCACACAGGGCACTTGCAGCCAGGGGTCTCCCTTAGCAGCTGCTGACACCAGGGCCCATCACACCTGCCCTCTGCCAGATCCTGCAGACAGCAGGCTCACACAGGCACTGCCATGGCTCACGTGCATTTTGAGTGTCAGATTAATCTGCCAAGCAGTGCCCGAGGCATTGGCTGTGGTGTTTGGGGCTCTGTGCAGGCACACGGGAACACAGACCTGCTGTGACCTGCTTGCACTGCAGTTCGCAACAGGGTCAAACAGTTAGTTTGGCGCCAGCAGAAGAGATGGGAAAGACAAGGAGCAGCAAACATTAAAGTTATCCTGGAGATTCTGAAAGGCTGTTAAATACAAAGACCTTGGCTGCTCTTGAATGGTTTTGCTAAGGAATCTCAGATGAAGTGGGATTCATGGAGAAATGTGCAGGGAAAGGACCCTGCCACCTTCATTGTGCTAAAGAAGGTGGATCAGAAACAACCAAACCCCATGGAAGAAACTATGTTTGTCCCAAGGAGTAATAAACCTGTGCTATTACTGAGAAAGCAAAAGGTATTGATTCAGTAAATCATCAAGTCATAGAGTACCTGTCAGGGCTGGGATATATCTGCATGCCAACAAAAGGGGCAAAGAGTGGGTGGAGGCCTGGCAAGGAGAAGACATCAGTCTTGATCTCATCAAGTGACAGCTCTTGTCAAAAAAACCCAAACAAAAACAAAAACAAAAAAAACCAAAACAACAGCCCAAAAAACACCACTACTTGACAAGCATGCACTTGTCAAGAGTCCTTTGCAAACACTGTCTTCCCAGGAGCATGGTGCTTTCATGGAGAAGGAAATCAGCAGCACCAGCAAGAGCCCCTTTCCTGTGCCACGTTTCAAGCTGATGCTCCATTGGCAGGTGGTTACCGGTGGAGATTTATGAGACAGACAACACACTGAATTAGGTCAGGATAAATACTCAGATCTACTTACAGAAGAGCCTACTAACCTTAAAACCAAAGATGTAAGTAGCTAGACCCAACAACATTAAACTAAGGACACCATGCTGTGGCAACTATACCAAGAACTCCCGTGGTTAGCCTCCATTCTTTATTTTTTCTTTAAGAAGCTGCAGATATCCAGAACTCAAAGTGCAGTTCTTGAGGGGGCCTTCTGAAAATAATGAGGAAGACTTAGAGATGTTTATTCCTACTTAGATGCAGCCAAAGCAAGTCTTCAGAGAGATCTGAAAAACTGAGTTGCCTTCCATTTATCTCTCGAAGCACACTGACATGCCTAAAACAGTGCTAAGCAAAAGCTCATATCCTTTGATGAGCAGAGCACCAATGTCTGCAAGTTCTGACAGAACCAAGAGCCAGCCAAATGAAATCTGTTTAATGCAAAAAGAGCACAGGGCCTCCCAGGCTTGTTCTCAGTATTGCCATCAGCCAAGTATCAAAACCACCAGAGGAAATATAAGTGTAAACAACACCACAGGACAGCCTATCCCTAAATTACACACAGAAATTGATGTGTCACTTCATTTTCTACCCGCATGCAGCCACGCATCTGGTATTAGATGTGGAACCCATTGGGAAGTTCCTACTTGTGAAACGTCATTGTAATCTAAGCACAGGAACAGTTTAAATAGAAAAAACTCATTGCACAGAGAGGATTTGTTAAGCAATGATGCTCATGGCTCCTGACTTCTGTGACAATGTGTGTAAGTATAATCTTGTCACTTCCAGTTGTTAGTCCAGCACACAAGTGCTGTCACACATTCACTTCTATTCTAATATTGATCGTGTGTATCATGTGCCCTTTCACAGCATTCCACCTGAGGGTATTCCTCATGACCAGCAGGTACAGTGGAAAGCCATTTGAAATATCCTCTCAGGCAGCAGGACCTTCTCAGAACATAGATCACTCCTGGAGCAGACATCCTTTTCTGCACCTGCCCCTGGCAGCAGATGTTTCACACTGGGATCTGATAAGTCAGAGAACATTTGAGATATGATGCATGTTCCTTGGATAATGGGATGAACAGCAGACTTCCTGTCTCAATTATGGCTTTAGTTATTCTGAATTGTGACATTACAGTTATCTGAATACAACTGCTATATAGTTTTCATTCTATATTCACTAGGATGAGTGTTTAGGATGCAGGGTGCTTCTTATCAACAACAGAAAAAGAAGGCTAAAGGAGAGGATAAAAGCTATGTTGCTGTATAGCCAAAAGTTTATATAATTAGACCCAGGAACTACCCTACACAGATGCCATATGCCTCTTCTGTGATAGGACAACCTGTAAAAAAGATTTGTGATAGCTTTAAGTTGGGTAACACTCATCACACCCTTAGGTATTCCCCCCCCACCCCGCTAAAGCAGTGCCACAAACCTCAACATAATTCCCTTTCAGGACAGTAAGTACACCAGTTCATAGGTGCATGGGAAAGTTAAATATTCAAAGAAATAATTACAAAACCAGGAAACAAATCTCTGTTCATCCTCTGGTTTGGGGGCAGCAGCAGATTAAAGTGGGTTTGAAATAACTCACACTGTCATTGTGTCTGGTTGGCATCTGATGTTGTCAGATTTGCTCCCTACAAAAAAAAATACTGTGGTTATACCACAGTTAGAGGTTGTAAGTTTGTCAATGCATCTCAGTTTTGGTTTGCCACACTTCTGTTCTTCCTGCCAAACATAACTTCACTTAAAGGCTTTATGATGTCAAAAATGACAGGTATCAGCCCACAAACTGCTCTTCTTGGTGGCACAACTTTGTATCTTGGTGGCTTACAGGTGTACCTGAGCTGCACAAACTCACTTTGCAGCCAGCTGAGAGCAAGTACTGTGCTGGCTGAGAGCACTTGCCAACACTCACTTCTGCCAGGCCCTTGTGCCATGCAGGCACACAACACTGCCCACATCAAACACCTCCAACACCTACGAACAGGGAAGAGGTGATGGGATTCTGGACACCATGGGTCTTCTAGGCACTTTGAAGTGAGAGAGGGCTTGTAACACACCTTTGTCCTTATTTATTTACTGTCCAGTTTGCGACATTCAATGCTAATATTTGCATCAACTGCTACTTCAGGGCTGGAGATCATGGGGGATAGTCCACATTGGGATAATTTCATTCTTGGAATTTTCTATGGTCTAATTTTGAGGTGGTATTGTAAGACAAAACTCACCAATGAACATACTGAGTCATACCTATATGATTTTTCTCTTCTGCTCTGAACTCCTGGACTTTTTTTCATAGACTAGCTTGAAAATGAGAACTCACTGTTGACATTACCACAAATATGTTATTAAAAAGAACAAAATAGCCTTCTAGTTATTCAGTAGTTCTCTGCTGAAGGGAAGCTCTGGCAAGTACTCTGTGAATCTGTACAACTTCAGAAATTTAAACTGACTCAGAGCCTGTCTTAGAAACCACTTAATTTGCTCTGTATTCAGAAATTAACAAAAAGGTCACACTGAATGGATGCAACATCTAGTAGAGAAATCTAACCAAGCATCCCACGTGCTCAAGTTGTGACCTACAAAACCCCTGTGGTTTTCTTTTTGGGTCTTTCCTGATTGTTTTGTAGATCTGGAGGCTGGTTTGTACTGATAAACAATTCACTAATGGCTGCCCATCTCCTTATTCTTTCAGGGAGTTTGTGAACCATGATGGCTCTTCCCACACTCAATTAGGAACAAACCCCAGGAGAAACCTACTTCCCACCTCTTGTTCAGAGCACTGCTGTGTTTCCCTCTTTCCCGTATGTTGGGGTTTTTTCCCATCAGATGGTGACAGACCCACAGAACTAACACTCTTAGCCACATGGAGGGAATGCCTGGAGACAGGCAGGTCTTACCTGTGCAGTGAAGAAAGCTGGAGTCAGGGATCCCGAAGGAAGCGCAGGGCTGTTGAGGGCAATGGAACCAATGTCGGTGCTGGAGAGAATCATAGGTGGGGCAGAGATTTCCAAGCCTTTGGGTTTTTTAGCCTTTGGGGGAAGAGATGGGGATTTGGCCTTGGAGCCTGAGGAGAGGTTCAGAGGCTCAAGGGAATCTGAGTCGTGACAACTGGAGTCAAGGAAGAAGCTCTTGTGTTCTGTAGGGAGGGGGGAGGTGGGAGACAGAGATGGTGACCTGGAGGAGGATGATGATGGAGATGAAATGCTAGCACTGTTGGGTAGCATTAAGGAAGATATTTTAGCTGATACTGAAGAGTTGAGGAAAGCAGAAGCAGCTGCTGTTTCAGAAGTAGAAGGCAATGACACCATGGGCCTCGTAACTTGTTTGTCTGTTTTGTTTGTCACAAATCTGATAACAGTCCGGACTTCTTCAACTGGTGTGTTTCCTTCTGACTTCTCCAGTTTTTCTGTTTTGATGGTCTTGTAAGGGTCTGGCTGGTTCTGCAGAGAGTTGATAGTGAAAGAGGAGTACAGGCCAGAGTGGATATATTCATTACGGCTTGTGCTTTTCAGTGCTGACAAGCTGTGCTTGTGCTGATCCCTGCTCTCCAAAGGCATCTTACAGTCGCTGTCCTGCAGCAAAAGGCTCTCTCTGCTGATTTCCACAGCATGTGGATCCATTTTTAAGATCTCAGGAAAGGAGACAAACTTGTATACAAATTTTTGTCCGATCACTTTCTTGATGATGTTCTGCAAATACAAAGAAGGTGCTAGAAAGATCAGCATTTCAGAGGCAGCCAGTACTGCACACACAAGGGCAGGGGGCACTGTTCCCTCATAAAGCTATGCAGGTCATTTTGTGGGGCTCCAAATGCTGATTACCCTTGGCTTATTCCAATACCTCTCTCTGCTCAGCCAGGGAGTCCACTCCTGGCTCCTCATGGTTTCCAACAAATCCACCATCACTTGGTGACAGAGACCTACTGGTGGCCTGTGAAACAGCTTGGGAATATTTTCTTTCCAGTAAAAGCAGTTCTGCTGCCTTGTGCATTTGAGCCATGCCACCACTTGTATTCCACAATAAACGCTAACTCCTTCATTCATGCCTCGTAAAACTGACACCAACACCTGAGGATGAAGTACTCTCAGAATGTCTGCAAGGGACAAAATCAGCTCAGCCTCCTGGCCCCAGTTATTTACCCTCTGTTCCTTACCACATGAGGAAAGGATTGAGCTAAACTTACAGTGATTGTCTTTCTGTCAATGATGATGAACTTATGTCTGTGAAAAAGCAACCCCTTGCAGGGGCTGGGAAAGTACTTGTGTCCTGCAATATCCCCTGCACCATCTCTAGGCCTGCATTAGGCTCAGGATGCTCACTGGCGCAGGCAGAAAGTTTTCATCAGTCTAAACTGACTATGGAAATTAATTATTGAAAAAGCCCCATACCTCTCAAAGGTTTGTAGAACCGTTTATTTATGTTCTTGAAATATCCTCTTTATGTAAAGAACTGATTCCTTTTGAGACTTTTTATGAGCATCCTGTTTCTAGTCCTAGTGCTCCTCCTGCAAACCCAGGTTGGCTGCCTGCTCTAACACAATTCCCAAGGATATGAGAGCTCCTCCACGAAGGCACTTTATGGCACAGGCCTGGCTTAGGGACCGGAACATTTATCACCCTAAGCCAAGTGCTGCAGAACGAAAGTAGAAATATGTCCTGAGATTTCTGTGCTAATTTCTCTCTTGTTGAAACCCCCGGTGGAGAATTTGTTAAGTTGCCTCTGAAAAACCCCTTCCAAGAGGCTTCCCTTTAGTCCAGCACATCTGCTGCACCTCCAGCTGGTATTCTGCAGACATCTGCTTCGCTGTACATATGGGAATGTAAATATTTACAGATTTCCTAAAAATCTAATTGGTTTTTCATTCTACCACAGCTTCTGACACCAGTAGTGGAAATATTTGTTAAACTGACTGAAAATTAAACAGAAAATTAAGGAAAAGAGACATCATCTTCCTCTATATATGGACAACACATAGTGCTGGGTGCTAGTATTGCCTGCACTACACCTTGTTCAGTCACAAAAGCAAGGATCATTTTGTGAAAGATGATCTTGAGTATCAGAACCTCTTCTGTCTTTCAGCTGAGCTACTGCACTCTGTAATTCATCTGTCTGAATGTCCTAGCATTTTATTCAGGCACCTTCTTGAATACTAAACTAACCCTACAAAGAACCCTGGGATGCAGCTTTGCATCACAGGTCAGGAGCTGTGGCACAAATAAAGAATGTTGTTTCCCAAGTTGATAACAGGGATCTGTAGCAAAGAGAAGAATTTAATTTAACAAGTTCAGAATAAAGGCACAAACTGCCCTCTTCTGTGCTGAATTGTACACACATCTACCCACCTGGCAGATGCTGCAGTGTCTTTTTTTTCCCTCCAGAGGTTCAGGACAAACAGTTAGCCCACAGAATCTCAATCTCCATCTCCACGAGCTTTAATTTCCATGCCTTTGAGCTTGGCCTAGATTTTTTTTTTTCACTGCTAATTTGGTGCAACATTGGATGATTGCACTTTTTCTGCACTCTCAGTATTGCATTCTCTTTCCAAAGAGCAAAATCTCCAAACTACTCACATATGAAAAAAAATCCATCCCAAATGGATTTTTGTTTTCTTTCTTCAATATATATATTTTTACATTTATATTTTAATTTAAAATAATGCCTCCCCTCTGCTCCTGGCAATTTTGGATTATTGTTAAATCAAGCACTAGCAACTGAGATTCTCCTTGGAAAATGTGACTCCCGGCAGAACAAGATTAAATGTATTTAAGGATTGCACTTTTATACTGATGCAGGCTTGAAATGGGGGAACATTGCTATAAAAAGCAACTGAACGGACTGGTGAGTTTATACTTCCTTTGTTATTATTAAATACAGTTATATTTTAAGAACATTGCAGTGCTGCTCCTCCAACTCTGTCAGCCTGTAGCAAAGGCCCACTTAACGATGGCTGGAGATGAAAAGATTCAAGTACAGATCCCTCAAGCACTTTGCAGGCTTCTCTTAAATGTGTAGCCTGAGGAAATCTCCATCAGAGTGCAAGAGAAAATAAGGAACAAATTAATGAAGTGCCTCGGAAAGGCACTGACTTTTCCATATTCTTTTGACAAATAATTGAAGGTAAAATGCAGCATATTTTTACCATCACCTCAGTGATCTGTCAGAATAATTCTGAGTTATGACAGTTCAAACCACAGAAGACAGTGATATGCACCACAACAACCAGTTTGAAAGGGCAAAGAATTGTGCCTTCCTGCACCTGCAGGAAGACTAGACCACTTGCTTGGTAGCAGGACAGTAATTGTGTGTGAACATTTAGCCCTATTTTATTGTTGTTGTTTGAATTTTCTACGTAAATTCCCTCATGAACAGGCTCACAATGAGTGCTAGTGGCTGCTGGCCAGGGCTGCAGGGAGGCAGGGTAGGACTGCTGGGTCCATGCAGCTGCTGCAGAGAAGAAATGAGCAACAGGGACAAGACCAGGGGCTCCAGTCCAACAGCTTAAAAAAAAATCTTATCAATAGACAGCATTCTCTGACACTCAGAGAGAGGGCAGGCAGCAGGGAATGCCCCTCTTCTGTTGGCTTCTAGAACACTTTACACTTCCCCTCCTCTGCCCCCAGTGTGCAAAACAGTGACTACAGCAAACATGCCCACCCCACCCTGCTGAGAAGTGCTTGGAAAGCTGCAGTGCCTGCTGCCTGCTCCAGCACATTGGCCATGCTAGTGAGCTCAGGCTTATTCACACCCCAGCGCTTCAGGAACTCACTTCGTGAGCCCTTCCAAAGCCAGCCTCACCCAAGAGCTCTGAATCACCAGCTGCAGGGATGGGTCTCCTCTGCCCCTGTCCTCCACAGAGCAGCTGGCTGAGCTGGATGCCAAAGACCCGGTGGACTGGTTCTCCCTGCAGCTTCAACTAGACTATACTGGGAGGGGTTGTGTTAACTATGCATGTGCACCACTGAAATCCATCATGTTTGTGGTTTTTTTTTATCAGCTCTGATTCCTGCTCCATGTTTAAGCCATTTAGAGCAAATGTGTAACTACACTACCAGTGTGACTAAAGCATTTTAGTGGCTTGGCCCAAACCTGTTAACTAGCAAGTTTGCTGGCTACAGGAGCCACTTGAGAGACTGAGCTAGGATAGGGGATCCACTTCCTAGTCAAACTTCAGACTAATGAGGGATCTCAGGAGCAGGAAGACCATTTTTCCCTCTTTCCAGGAAGTGACCTATAATCATGATGCCCAAGATCTCAAAATTTATGACAGAGCAGAATTAACTTGTCTGTAGGTACTAAACATCCCTGGTCAGTAAAGAAGAAAGACCAGAGCTGTAGCTGCTGCTCCTAAGTTCCACTTGGATGTGTTTCAAATTCCCTGGTTCTAAGAGTACTGAGGGGTACAACACATGTAGGAACACAGGTTACAAATCCCTCCCAGAACTCTATCCAGGCTGCTTCCAGCTATTGGGACCCCTAGCCAGACAGAGGGCTGCTCACACTCCAGGGTCTGAAGTACATATGCTGGCAGGAGGCACCTGTGGCAGGATGGCCTGCTCTGAAAAATGGGAGTGTGTTTGCATCAGCATGTGCAGGCAGTCAGATTCTGCTAGCATCACAGATTATGCAGTAATGCTTTTTACACTGTGTGTGTAGAAGCCAGATTTCGTAACATTTTTGATGCAGGCACAGGTGCTACTACACTGTGCACGTGTACTGACCTTTGGAAGATTAAGGCTCCCATTTAGCTGGATTTCAGTCTTTCTTCACTCATCTCCACCTGGAAGATAAAGGCTATTTCTCTGGCTAGCACCTATGACCAGGTTCTCCGCTCTCTCTACTGCAGGTCACTGGACATTCCTTTCCTCTCACGTCAAACATGAACTATTTTATGTGTCTTTTTGAGGCAGGTGTTCTTGGGCTTTCTCCTCTACCCATCACCTCTTACTGAGTATCAAATCCTTTACTCCCGTCTTTCCATACGGATAGCACTATATACCCATTTATGCCATTTCAACCAAGCACTTTCTTGACTTAAACAAATCACTCTTGGGTGAAGCTCCTTCCAGTTTTCTACAAAGGTACTTTCTAATGTCCCTTGAAGTATTTCCTTGTAAGACCTCTTACCTGCACCACTACACACTATAGCTGGTACTCCAGCAAACCACACTGCTGTTGTTTCACTGTAGGATTCAATTTCCCCTGAGATGTCTTAAGAGAAGACCTTCCCAAAAGTAAAATAATATTTTTCATTATCCTGAAGTATATCCTCATTTATATCCTGAAGTTCAGAAAGCACCAAAGCAAGGGACCCTCACCCAAAACAATTCTTCCATGCTTCCACCCACACTTGGACATTAAAAATACAAACTAGTAACCAGGTTACAGGGTTTGACCTGTTATGGGAGGGGAGTGAATGCACTGGCGCCTCTGAATCCTGAGGCCACCTGAGAAGCCCTGTCCCTGCACTGCAATAAGCAAAAAGCAGCCCATATTATTTTAATATTATAAATCATACTGCCAAGCCATCTAAACAAGTGGGCAGCCATTAACTGAAACTAAAACTGAAACAGACTGAATAGCACTCACTGAGTAAAGCCTCGGGCCACATACTGTTCAGAGAAGATGCAAAAATATTGAATAGCTGCTCATCACAACATTATGTGACTGTGTAATTAAAGATGCAGCACAACTCATGCAAACATTAGGGTTATCCAGGGAACTGTGATTCTTTTATTTCCTTACTTCTGAGGACTTAAATTCCACAACTTCTACATCCTATTAATGTCAGTATCGTCATGTAATTTCCTGGATTCGCCCTCCTTCCCTCAGAAGAAAAACTCATGGGAAACTCACTAGCTTCTCTCTTGTGGTGTCATCGTGAAATATTCATGGGGACTTTCAGTAGTCTTGAAACCCCTGGTGACTTCCAAAAGATATGTGCCATTACAGCTACCATAGAAACAAAATAACTGAGTAACCTGAGGGAAAAAAAAGAAACTTATTAACCCTACTTTTATAGGTATTTTACTTCAAGCTGAAGTGCTCTGTGTGGGAATAGTGCTGAAGAATCTCCTAGCCTGAAAGCATTACAAGAGATTTCCAACTGGCAAAAGTGTGTGACATGGTGGACACAAAGTGTAGGTAGAGTGCAGGATGCCTTTCCTCAGTGCTGTTATCTGTGCTGCTGCTCTGTTGAGGCAATAGTGGAAATGCATTAAATAAAAATAAGAGTGGGTGTTGGAGGGGGAAGAATTTGGGGAACAAATGTAACAAGAAATGGAGTCTTCAGATTATCTACAAACATTTAGCAACTATAATCATGGCAACAAATTACAATCAAGACATGCTATACTCTACATTTCCTGGGGTGCTTTTTATGTGAATTTAACATAAATCTAGCCATCAGCCTCAACAGCATGTCATGCTTGCTTTCAAAGCCAGGCTAAGGAACTTGTCCTAATTGTGTTATTTTTCTCCAGTACTGGAATTAATTTATTTTTAAGTTCAGATGAATCAGATGATGAATTTTAACAAGCAAGTGCTCCCCCAAGCAAAAAGCAGAGCTCATAAACCCCCATTTATCCAGCAATCAGGTTTTATTTCTCCATGGTGAAAAATTTCAAAGATAGACCATGAAACATTAGTTCAGTGTCAACTGTATCTAGTAGGAACAGAGGGCAGTCCAAGAAAGAAAGGTCCAGCCCATGTGCTACCATAATTTCTAAAACAACACTGACTCTTGTCTCAAACTCACATGCTGCCAGATCTCTTAGGTTATAGGAAGAGAAATTCCTGTCAATAATTCCATAGTGCAAGTGAAGTCTTGTCCAGAGTTCTGCCTCATCTTTCCTGCTGCCACTCCCCCACCTGCAGCTCAGTGTTTGTCACATTTGTTCAGCATGCATCCCATTTGCCCCAGCACCCCCAGCTGCCAACACATTCATCATTGCACACAAGCAGGGAGGGGACAAGTATGTCAGAAGGCTCCTTAAAGCTACCTCAGAGTCTAGACTGCTTTTAGGTTTTTCTCACAAATTGGTGAATGGTCTAAAGGAAAAGAGCATTAAAGTCTGAGAGAGGCTCTTTCACCTCCCCAGTCCTTCCCCTTTTGTTCTGCAGGGGGGAAGGAAGAATGTCAAGGAGCCTTTCCTCCCTTTCTTGACGTTTTCCCTTCTGTGCTATGCAGCATAGACTGAACTGAAGCCAGAGGAAGCGTTTAGGACTGCTGAGCACACCCTGCCACTCTACTGGGATTCACTATTTGCTGTCTTATGCCGTTATCTCTCACACTACAAAACCTGCAGCAAGCTGCTCTGTCCTTCAGCACTCTCCCAGTAATCCACCTTTCTCCACTGTCTGGGAACCTACAGGTCACAAAACACTATACTCACAGAGTAAGAAGCTCCCACTGTTTCATTCTAAAGAATTTACTCTTTTAATTTAAATAGAAATAGCCATAGGTTTCGGTTGGGGATCAAACCCTGATTGCAGTACATGGGGAAGAAAGAACTTATCCTTCTTTCCATCTAGGAGCTATGGCCTCCACTGGACCACAGAACACCTGAAAAAACAGCCAAAATCCTTGTGCCACACTTAGATGAAACTGTCTGACAGAAGACCATCTCTACAAACAGCAAGCAGTTGCCTCAGCCAGAACCTTGATGAAGAAACTGTGCAGCCACTCTGGCAGATGCTGCTTGAGCAGAGACCAAACAGATGACAAAGGTGTGTGCATGCTGGGGGCAGAGAACCGAAAACAAAACAGAGATTTAAAAAAAAAAAGGTTAGGGGATAAAAGAAGCAAGAGAGTCTCAGGTAAGGAGCCATTATATTCCATTACTTCAAGGAGATCAGAGAGACCTCAAAGCATAAGTGCTACGAATATCTTGTTCCTTGTTTTTAAGCAATGTCTGTTCAGTCACTAACAGCATTTTGGGCTCTGCCCAGCTATGCTCTTCATGCACCAGCAGGCACTCTGTCTCCATTGATCCCAGTCAAGTTTGTAACCAGAGGGGTTGGAGTCATGTAATGAAGCAAGCCTCCCCATGCAGAGCAGGAGCCTTTTTAGCACTTAGTGAAGGGGATGCATCACACCAGCTGCTCAGAACAGCCGCTGTACTGTCCTCACTGAATCCTTTCATGCCTTCTCAGTCAGGCCACCTTTGAAACGTATTAAGTGAGAAAATCTGACTTCTAGTGGACAAAACACTAACGTCTCTAAATCTGAAACTAAAATTTTTTTTCAGGAGAAGGAGCCCCTGTGGGTCATGGAAAGTCTGATCATCCAATTGTTCATTGTTAATATGCAGGCAACATGTTTTTTGATCTCTGTGTTAGATTGACTGCATAGCACTGTGCCCTGCAAGAATTAGTGCACTACAAATAATACATGACAATAGTGGTCTAAGGTCAGTCCAGAATAGTATCTACTTTCCTCTGCCTTGTGCAGGCAGCAAACATATCCTAATTGTGCTGAACACTGGTATTACTCACTGTATAATCTCATCTCACCCCCTTTTCTGAAAATCAAGATGAAAACAGGCCACTAAGCACAGCTATGAAGTTTTCCTTTTAAATATACAAAATCTATAACATTTTTTTATTAATATTTAATCTTCAAGAATATAGGAAATAGTAAAACCTAATACCTTGGAGTTTATATATCTTATTGAAAAATATCCATTTAAGGAGAACTAATCCTGAGAAGATTTAATATCGATTAGTAAAAATAATATAATATTCACCAAAAAAATGGTGTGGAAACAATTTGGAAACTCCTTGAATTTACTGGAGTCTAAAATTGAAAAACGTGAATATGCAAAATTTCTGTTCTACAATGTTTGTATATTTGTGTTCTACAATCTTTTCCTTCTAGTATCTTGACTTCTTAGAGGAACTTCTGCATAGCTTCCACAGAGAGGAGAAATATTAACTGGTAGCATTTCTATTTTCTTAGTCTAGATGAGAATAACAAAATTTACCTTGTCATAATAGTATCTGAGCGCCCGGCTCAGCTTGTCATAATTCATATTAGTTTTGTTTTTTCTGAGTCCCCACAACTTAGCCACTTCTTCTGCCTTGAGTAGCTTGAATTCGCCATCATTAGACGTCCAACAAATGAGGTGCTCGTGTTTCTGGTCTAGCAGCAACTGCAAAAGGAACTGCCACAGTGTGATTGCACTCTCCATACCTAGAAGGGACAAAGGAGAGCAACAGTGTGAAAAACATTTGGGAGCAGGTGTTCCACCCAATGCTCATTTCAGTAATAGGCTCTGTGCAGGAGTCATCCTACGTAATTGAGAAAAGGAAGCTACCACATCATTCACAACCAAACATCCACAAGACCTACAGGTCTTCCACTGCTTCTCCAGTATTGTTCCCACTGCTGTTATCTGTAGGGTCACATAAAATAGAGGAAGTATTTAGAAAAGCACTGCCCACAAAATTCACATTTTACAAGGTCACCACCAGTTGGTGTCTTCCATTCATTGTAAGCAATCACTCTTCAAAGGAACACATAAGGCGGGGAGAAAAGGATTTAATATGACTATCCATGGAAATGATATTAAAAACCTGCTGTTTACTGTCAGGAGGAGTTTACTGGACCTGTTCAGATACGCTGCTGTGAAAAGGGGAAGGACAAGGGAAGACCAAAGCAATTGCCTTTGATTACAGGACCAGAAGCTACATCGCTTCCCCCTCCCACCACCAGACAGCCTTTGCCTATTTTGTTTTTTTCCAGGGCCTGAAATTACTCTTGCTGCTTCTGTTTGCCCATTCAAATAGCTCAAAAGACATCCTTTATTTTTTAGAAAAGCTGGAAGTTCAGTACACTTAAGCACAGTAAAGTAAGTGATGTTTACCCAGAACCTCTCTTTAACAGGGATATTTTCTTTCATTATCATGCATACTACTGAAAATTAGGAGTATTTTTAACAGTGTCTGAGTCTCACAATTGAGGTTGTTTGAATATTTTTTTCTCTGCTAAAGGTTGTTTGAGTATCATTTTCCTCTGCTAACTCCCTGTGCTACTGAGCCCTGCCTAGAACAAACCTTTTGTTCAGGCACTGCAGTAAAAGGATAAACTGAAGGCTGGCTATATTCCAACTCAGCACAGGTATATACACAACTTAAAAACTGTGAGCATTATCGCTGCTAACAACTTATCATTTTAATGAAGACACAGCTAAAGTTGACCTTTTAAACTACAGAATCATTCAATGAGATTTTCACCCATTTTCAAAAACATTCCCAGTCTTAGCATGTTAACAATGGATCAAATAATTTTTTCTTGGCCTCTTCTGAAACTTGGATACGTTATGTCACACATTATTGCTAGTATTGATTAATTGACTATGGTGCTAATGGGGCTAATTATTACCTGACTTATATCTGTGCATGAAACAATAGGTATTTTTGTCTTTATCTAGACAAGCTCACGATTTTTAGCGCCCTCGTTCATTTTGTTTCCTAATACATTGCTGTTTGTGCCCTAGCAGATGACACGGACAGGATGCCAGGCTTGCTGCCTGCCGCTTCCCTGGATGTGGTACCACAAGAGGGCACAAGATTCCAGCTGTCCCCGGCAGGGAACAGGACAGCTGCGGGAACAGCTGCCTCTTCAGGTCTCTCCCCGCAGGAAGGAAATCACCGTGCATAAGGTTCACGAGTATAAAGAAAAACAAATTGCATGAGCTTCACTACTGTAAAGAAAGTTAATGATACTAGAGAACGCCGTCAATATTTCTGTGGAAAAACAGGGTTTGGAGCTATGTTTTGGTCCAAATCATTTCTAACTAAGCTGGCCAAACAAGGGTTGGCAGAATCAATGATGATTTTACTATCTCTTCAAAATCCTCATTTCTCTAATTAACTGAGAGTCCCAGCTGAATGACAAAGACAAAGTCACCTATGCCCAGATGAGTGACACCGTAACTATGCAGCACTTTCAAAGGTCATTTGAGGCTCCTAGGACTGTTAGGGATCCTGGAAACAGAACAGCCTATATGGAAGGTCTGGCACATTCAAACATCTGCATTTGCTTCATTGCAGTTTTATACAAATCCTTTTCCACATAACATAAGGCAAGAAAAAAAAATTCATAGCTAGGATTAAATATAACTGACAGTTACTCGCTTTACAGCCTTTAAAAGTTCCTTTAAACTACACTCTCTTCACAGTTATTAGCATCTTTAACAGATTATTTATCTATAACTTCACAGATAATAAAGTGTCCCTATTAATCTGTTATCATAAATATACAGATACACATCATATATGTATATACTTTCTAATACTTGTAAGTTTTGCAATTTATTTTGCTAAAAAGATGCATTTATATACAATCATATTCCTCTTAAATAATTCTATTTCTGTACATCAAATATTTTGCAGCCATACCCTGCATAATTTCAACTTGCATCATACAACTCTTCCTAACAAGAAATCACAAACAGAACTTTTGCTGCTCTGGTAATTTTAAGTACTGTGTAAATATCTTTCTTCAAAATTGTACTAAAATGTGTCCCATGCTACAAAGACCTGTCAGCAGACCTTCAGATGAGGAAAGTAAAGAGGGATGAGAATTATAGAAGAACCAATACAAACTTCACCATATCATCACCCAAAACAGTGTAATACCTCAAAGACACAAATCTCTTATCCAGATCTTAAACTACAAGTTCAGTAGTTTAAGAGAGGCTCTGAAGAGAGGTTAGGTGGAACTGAACACCAAGCTAAGAACATTTTGCTGCAGCCTGCTCCATCCCCATTCACCTCTGCCCATGTAAACTCACAGGGTAATCTCCAGCTAACTTTGTACTACACTTTCCATTATGAACCTGTTTTCTGATGCTTATCATCTGTAAAATGTAACAGTTTTGGATTTCTTTCTACCGAGTGTGGCGCTCAAGGTGACTCAGCCATAGGCATAATGTAAAGTGCATGAACAGCACAAGCCTGGCGAGAGAATCCTACAGGAATACTCACTCCACAAACCGTACATCCAGGTGAGCAAGGAGAGGTGACTCCCATCAGGTTATTACAAAAAAGGTTACTGCCACCTTTTTGGAAGTGGCTCAGTTATTCCAGCTGAGATCCATGGATAATCTCTGGGGGTCACTTCAGGTGCTGGACCCAGGGCAGATGGCAGTGGTGAGATTAGATTTAGACAGCTCCTCACAACCCTATCTTGCCTGACCATAAACTCTCCCAAGCCTGTGGCCCTGAACAGGCTTTATAAAGGACCTGTGTAACTCAGACTTCAGCATCAATGTGCTCAGTTGGTACATGCATAAATCTTCTACTAGTATGACCCAAGTCTGCCCTACAGAAATGAGATTAAATCAGCTCAATGCTGCATTGTGCTTCATCCCTCCATCTGCCACTGAGTTCCCATATTGCTTCCCATATTGCTCGTACAGCAACTGTATGTATGAGTCCTACATGAGGCAAATCATGCCAATTACATTTTCAGATGATCATTAATTGTATGGTCCTACTCTTCTAACCACGAAACTTGACGTGTTCAGGTCTGAGTCACACTGAATATTCACAGCTGTAACTACCTATAACAGAAGACTTGGTCTAAGTACATATGAGGTAAAATCTCAGATTTCTTGAATTTGGTAAACTGGTGTTAATCTCACTTCCATTCTGTAAAATGTGACTTGCAGGGGAATAGTTGTAGGAGTATGCTCTGCCTGGACTTCTCTCTGAGAAGGAGTTTGGAAAGTCAAGGGGGCCCTTCTGCACCCCGTGACTCAGAGGGAAGGTTTCTCTAATAAACTTTGTCTGAAGCTACCATTCTGTCCATGGCAAATTCCCATTCTGCCCACAACAACAGAAAAATCTAAGTTTCTGCAGTGATAGGATTTTTCAACTAATACAAAATATTTAATTTCCAAACAG
Source organism: Anomalospiza imberbis (assembly GCF_031753505.1). Lineage (NCBI taxonomy): Eukaryota > Metazoa > Chordata > Aves > Passeriformes > Viduidae > Anomalospiza > Anomalospiza imberbis. The sequence continues at coordinate 66,216,599 of NC_089685.1, forward strand.
GCCAACAGAAGTATTAACCTGCCTTTCTCTATGGGAACTGTTTTGGATTCCACAAGGCACTAACTGTCCCTTTGGGAGGACAGAATGGCCACACAGGGCTTAACTTGTGCCTCATTTGAGTGGTCAAGCAAGAGAATCATGATAGATGTATTGGATTTATTAGAAGACATGTAATTCAACCAAAAATCTGGTGCCTGCATTAAAAGTCATAATAAATTATGACTGTGAGGAGTGGGAGATCTTCAGAAAACATTATATTTAATTTATGTGTTTTCTAACTTTTTTGATTTTTTACTGACTCAAAGGGAATTCAGTGTCTTGCCTTACTTTGACAGAAAGGGTTGTTAGGATGTGGTCACTTCTGTCGCTGTAAAGCAGGATGGGAACGAGAAGACTCCAAGTCAAAGGCTAGAGAATGAACTCTGATTTATTTCAAATGCACCGCTCTATATTTAGAGAACATCGTGCGGACCAAGTTCATTGGTCTTAGAGTAAAAACATCTCACACCATTGGTGTGCAGTGAATGACGCACGGTGGCAGAACCTATCTATAAACAACGTGAACAACAAGATAGATTAGAGAATTATTTACATTCTTTCCCAACTGTCTCCCAGGCTCTCGCCTGGTTAGAAAACCTTCTCTTTTTCTCTCTGACTGAACTGAGAATATCCACACACTTCCTACAATGACCACATTTCATTCAACTCTTTATTAATATTAAATAGTAGTCATGAATATTCCTCTTACTTCTGTGCTCAAGTACAAGATTTGAATACAGAGCAATAAATAATACATGGAACCACACACTGAATTACATGGATTAGCAGAAAAAGTATTTTTAAAAAAAACCCTTATTTAGATAGTCACATGTATCAATGGTACAGAATGAGAAACACAACCTATGTTATAAACATATATCCTGTGTCATGGAAAGCCTAATCAAAATTCATACAGACAAAATAGTTGATTTTTTAATCCATTAACTCTGACATACCTGATTTTGCCATCTCACCATTTTTTAAATATTTATACAATGCATTTGACAGTCAAAGATGCTTTCTAAGCCATGAAACAAAATTTGCTAGTTTGACCTGACCTAGATAACCTAGTAATTTTACTTTGTGATCACTTCCACTACTGCTGATGCAAATAATCACGGGCATAGTTATAAGAAATTATACTTGGAAATGCTGTGTTAGACAGCAAAATGGTATTTCAGGAGTGAGTTTTCTGAAAATCCATTTCTCTGGCAGCTGTGACAGGGAACCACACTGACACCATCTGCATTAGCAATTTACATTCCTTGCAATGTGCTTCCCCCCATACAAACCCTATCAACTGCTTGATCAGTGTGATACAACATGCCCTCCACACACCAAATCTTAAGTTTAGGTCTGATGCCAGAAGGCAGAAAATCAGAGTATCTGTGCTGATAATTCTGCTCCTATTTCAACCAAACTGGGGGACTAACAGAAATGCCTAAATTTGGAGCAGCAGCAGAGAGCAGAGTCAACACCATAAGCTCTGCCTGAAGAGGATAATGGAAATGGACAGAGACATCCATAGAGCAAAGTGTCCCATCTGAGAGAAGATATTCCTGTAAAGGGTCTACCCACATTCCTCACTTGGGCAAGGGGGCCTACGTGCCAAATATCCTCTCTCCCTTTAGCATATGAAGACTGGCTTCAACCAGCATGAAAAAACCACTATGAAAGCATTATGCAAGTTACCCTGGAAATAGTTAAGATGTGATCATGTATGTGCTGATGAGCTGCATAGACTTTTTCTTTTTTTAACAAGACAATACATATGAAATTCCATGTGATAAAATGTCAGTCAATAAAGTGGCATTAAGATCCAAAAATGCAGTTATTAACCTGCTGGGCAAAAGAAAACAAACAAGCAAGGCATCTTACATCAAAGCGGTAGAAAATCAGGAGGCTCAGAGACAAATCTAGCTAACCAAAATCTCAGTATCAGGAAGATTTATGACATGATCTGTGAGATAAGCAGGATAGTCCTTGAAGCATTAAGTTTTGTAGGACTCTTGCATAGGAAAAGCTACATATAAAAGGCAAAAAGCTGGAAAGCAGCTCTGTAGCAATTCAGGACTTCTGCAGACGTCCTTAGCTTCCACACACTGTGTTACAGCTGTAACACAGCTCTGCTCCCCCAAGTAGTCCAGCCTTCCTACTTGGATTTTTTTCTCCATGATAGCTCCCCTACCGCCTTTCTAAAATAGAGAGAAACTGCTGGTCCTGGACAATCAACATTGATTGAACAAGTTTTGAAGGCTAAAACTAGGAATCCCTCCAGGCATTAGGATCAAAACCAGTCCCTTTTGCTTTAGAGGGTCTGCAAAGGAACAACATCTGGGAGCCTAAGCTATAAACCAGGTCAGGGGACTTGGGGCAGAGGAGGGATAACTGAGTGGGACAGACTGGCTGGGGTGCCCAGAGGCTGAAAAAAAACAGCTGGTGACCAATTAAATCAGGAAGATATAAAAGGTGTTAGCCAGCATTATGCCATGTAGGTAGTCACAGAAAGATGGTGATCAGACATGTACATGAAAAGGATTAAGAGGCTGAGTCAGGGCAGGGAAATTAATTTCCCTTAGCATATGAAGAAACTGCTGATTCCTTCTGTAGCCAAAGCAGCTGCAAAAGATCCAGCTCCTTTTTTATGCCCCATCACAGCAGGCACACACCTCCACTTACTTTTCCCTTACAGGCACATGTGCGCTTTTGCAAGCACACATTATTTCTCAGTAATAGATGCCTTTTTTTTACTATTTCAGCTACTCTGGAAAATGTGTGTACATTTTTTGTACATCCATTTTCTGCTTTTGTATCCTAATTCTGTCCAGCACGTTTCTCCGAGCAGCGTGACGAGGGGCATTGTTAGTTTCTCATTCACGTTAGCATTTGGCTTCCTTTATTTCTGCAGGTTGCAGCCAGGAAACTGGAAAATGGGCCACAGGAAACCTGGCCTCCTACATCTGTCCCAGTTTGTAATAGCAGCTCTGGTTTTATTTTTCTAAGTGTCTCAGGTTCATTTTAACCCTTGAGATGACTGCTGCAATACCATGTGCAAGAATGTGACTGTTTTGCCATTATTTTTTAACCACCATTTCTCAATACTAGAAATGGAGATTTTTTTACTTAACTGAATTAATTTTAAAGCCCATTAATACATAGAAAATACATAGCTACATGGGTTTTTAAAAAAAAAAATTCTTGCTGGAAATTACCAAAACAATTCCATATATAAATTCCATGCTATATAAAATATCAAAGAGTATATATAGAGGAAAATATGGAACAAGATAGTGTCTATATACATCCTAAATACAGTTCTAAAGTGAATGTCCATATGAAAAGTTGAAGAGCTTATAAATCCTCTAGGACAATTTTTCTATTTTTCATTTTAGTTTCTATAAAAAAATTGAAGTACACTTGTTTTTCATTTAATTACAGAAGCAAGAGTGTCTGTGAACAAAAGCAACTTTCCTAAAATAATTTAAAAATTATTCAGCCATAACATTTTTCACTGAAAATTCATCTGTGTAACTATGACTATATCATGAGAGGTTAAAGACAATTGCCAAATCTGCCCAAATGTTTGCTCAGAACTGTTTGAGAGAAAAAGCTGAGTCAGTCCTACTTTATTTCTCAACAGAGATGCTTCAAGGGTGATAAATAGGATGTGGTTGGTGAGAAGTTAGTGATTCTGCCAGAAAAGAGAAAAAACAAATATCAATTTGTTTACTCAGAAAGCTTTCATATATTCATCAAAGGAGATCTTACTGCTAATTTAATTTGGCTTGAAAAAATAAGCTCTGAACTAAGTGTGTAAATATACCTGGTTTCATTTGATGCAGAAGTTTCTCTATTAAAGGTAATAAATCAAACTAGTGGTGCAATCCATACCCAGGATACTTTAGGGAACCAACTGCATGTATGATACAGAATGCTCGTAATTTTTCCACATCCAGCAACCAGGACATTTCCTGTCAGAGCATCCTCCAAGTCCTTCCATTGTGTTGAAACTGCAAAAACTTTCTAAATCAGGACTTCCTCCTATTATATTTTAGAGGCGTCTTTCTGGGAAATGCAGATTCAAGTGAAAAAAAAAAAAAAAAAAAAAAAAGGAATTCCTGCAGCACCACCCAGTGGAAACATTAGAGAAAGCCACAGGGGTGCCCCAGCGCACAAGTTCCTATTTACTGCAAAACTACAGTAATGTTGCCACAAAAACACAGACTGATTTAAGGATGAGCCAAAAAAACACAGAGGGTTTTGCTGGACGATCTACTTAGCAGAGTCATACAAGGTATGACTACTCTGCTACTCCAGCACAACAGTCGTCTTTTTACTTTAAATTAGAATTCATAGATTATTTAGAGTAAAAATTCACAAGGTCTCCTTCTCAAGCAATATACTCACTGTTATGGCCCAGCACGTTTAAAAAAAATAAACAGGCTCCTGTGGTTAAGAGCCACACAAAAGAGACAGCAGCAAAATCTCGCAACAGATTAAGGGATAACATCAAGTTCCACCATAGAGAAGAAAGCACTCACACATATGTCCAGTAATGCTTCAAGTAGGTACATTTGGTAATGCAGTGTTTGCAGTTTTTCATTTTTTTACCTAAGTCAAAGAAAAGCGGAGGCAGATGTCCAAGGGAAGAAAGTTCTGCAATCTCCAAACTAATAAAACAAAGGACTGGTTGCCTGCCAAGCAGAGGTGTGATGACACCGCCTCTACAACACGAGTGTTTTCACATTTTCTGTAAGGATGCTGTTCAAGAAACAGTTTTAATCCCACTGGAGTAAAAGCCCTTAGCAGGAGGAAAAATGGCTAGTTGCTTCCCTGTGAAGACTTAAAGAAGAACCTGCTCAATTATATCTAAAGCTAGCCATAAACAAAACTACATAAATCTGTAATGGCTCCAACCCTTCACCTTGGGACAGACATAAAATGAGTGCAGACTCCTCACACTGCTTTCTGTCTGCTCATGTGGTGCACATCTGTGGCACGCTGGCAACATGCTATGCTGCAATTTGAGGGACTCCTGCTTTCAAAACCAGTCCTATATGTTTATTTTTCCCATATGACTTCCTCTTATATATTTGTCGGCATCAGTAGGACACAGATCATGATTACTTGACCGTCCTATATAAAATTTCTGATGTTTCCAGAGCTGAAGAAGACAGAGGTTCCAACCTCCAGGAACAGCAGCTATTCTGAAAGTTTACTTAATACAGCAAGAGATGATTACTCCCAAATGTAAATGCTTTATCTGTACTCCCTTCTTTAAACAAAGTATTAAAATTTTTAATTTTGCAACAACAGACCGAATGCTTTCTAAGTTGTTCAGTGGCTCTAATATGTTAAATTGTGTACTATTACTATCTGCTGTCACAAATGCTGCTTTAGTACATTTCATATTCAGATGTGGAAACTAACCTTCCCCTTGCCACTGATTTTTCCTAGACTAAAACTCAGATAAAAAAGCAGGTCTTTTTCATGGTGTGAGCAGAGAGGAAACTGGCCGAAAGGACAGGAAACAGTCCTTGGAGTTCTGTTAAGGAAAACCAAGGTGGCTGGCAATTTTCATGAAACCCAGAGCACAGCAATATCATTGTAGCATAGACTGGTAGTCAGACTTGCCTCACCACGCAAACTGGATTTTCAGAATTTGCTGGATTAGCAAAAGGAGCCATTGAACTATTAAATAGCATTCAGGCTTACCTGCATATTGTCATGTTGCAAGGGGAGTCAGTTATAGCATTATACCAAAAATGGTGTAAAACAATTCAGCAGATGGTAACATACAAATATGGAATCATTTTACTTGGACAGTTTCTTCCCAAAACATTAGCTCTATTGCAGTAGATTTTGGAGCACAAGCCAGAGTGTAAGTTCCTTAGCCATAAAAAATGAGCAACGAGTCACAGCACTAGTCAAGGTCTGTATTTTTATTATCTCATAGCAAAAAAATAAATTAAGAACTATTCTTACACATAAAAATCTCAAAGATCTGCCATTCTTCTCAGTACTAATCAAAGTTCTGTGTGTTTATCATGCATTAACCTAAACCAAACCCAACTAAAATATTTTAATCTTTTGACATTACTCATTTGCCTACTACACCAACAAGGACCTGCAGGTCACACCTACGTGTTTCACCCAACCTCATTCGTTAAACACTGGAATACCCCACAGAATGTATCATAGAATACATGAAATCTCAGCCAGGAGAAGATCTGGTTGTCACTCCCCTGTACAGTGTCCTGTGTGCTTAAACTAATTCCCACAGCTGTGCAAATTATGAACGAGACACAAATGAGACACTATTTCAATGATTACAGCAAACTTTGCTGTATGCAGAGTGCTCAGATTGCACATGTTTAGAAGTGACATCAATGCACCAATAGGTTTGTCAATGTCTCTGCTGCTCAGGATATGTAACAGCCACTGTTTTGACTTGCATCCTGTCCTATTGAATCCTGTATCCTATTGAATTCTGTATAAAATTACACGTTTAAATAAAATGCAAAGACTCTTCTCAACTTGGATGAGACTGCACAGTCAGCATTATTGTGTCCTGCTCCCAGGGAATCAGTGTTCTGTTCTGTACGGGTTTTTATCACTGAAGTGTCAGTACTGAAGGAGTGCTGCAGTCATACTTTCTAAGCCAGCCCTATTCCACACTCAGTTGGCTAAACTGACCACACACGCCACTTGCTCTGAGTCTGCTCTGAGTCACCAGACTTCACAGAGGTCTATATCCAGAATCTAAACCCACATTCCCATCTCAGCTATGTCAGTGTAGCATGGAAGAAATTCTCTGAAGGTAGTCAACTTTCTCCACATTTCACTAACTGAGCTGCAAAAGGAATTTGTTCTTATTTTCTAAATGCTTTTTAAAATTGTTTCTTCACATTAATTACTGTTAATTGCTGGGAAGAGATAATGGTGGTACTTCAGTCTATAATTTTTTTTGTTTGTGTTGTTTGCTTGATACAGCAAAGGCCACTCAACACTACCACAACATAAACATTTAAAAACAATAACACACATTAGCATCCTTCTCAAAAAGTCTAAACTGAAACAAGCCTAAAGCCTAAACATCTGATCAATTTTCATTAAAAAAAAAAACAATAACAACAACAAAAAAGAATAAATATATAGAGACATAGTAACGAGGTGCTGTCACCACATTAGAGACAAATGGATGTGAAATAGAAATCTGTTTCCCAGATGAACTATCAGCCGTGTTGCAAAATAAGGATGGGAAACTTATAGGACATTTGATTAAAAACATTTAGATCCTTTAGATGAAGTATATAATCCAAGTCTACGCTTTTGTGTACAACTGCAAAAGCAAGTTTGACACAAATATTTTTCCTTGTTCACTAATGTTTTCAGAAAAAGACCCATCAGGTAAAATAGTATTAATGGGACTTTGGACTTAATACTTAGGTTAGAACCTAGAAAGCTTTTACCAGTTTTGCCTGATTGCTAAAAATCATAAAAGTTATGTATTATTCATTATATCAATTAATAACAGTGAAAAATAAAAGACAGTGTATAAGACATGAGTTTTCCCCTCATAGTACTTCAAATGATCTTCAAGTTAGGAGCCACAAGATAATAAAATTATATACTTTAAAGCTCAAAAAACTAAGACAGTATTGCTTGCACAGGAGCCAAAACACATTAACATGTAGTAAACTGGTATTTGCAATGATCATCCAAGTTACATTCTGAATCTTCAAATATTGGGTAGCAAACTGGTAAGCAGAGACACAGATGTGACTGAAATGATTCTCTGAAACAGGTCTGGGGGAAGCCATGGAATGGGCAGTATAATTCACACAGTACATCCTGACCCTGCAAAATTTAGAGCTGTGGAAGACTAGAAGGATCCTTCACAGAGCAAGCAAGAGCCACTGCAGTGCCTTAGTTACATTTAACATGCAGCTAGTCTCCGTGCATTAACAGAAGTGCTGACACACTCAAAAGTAAATACATGCCTAAGTGTTTTAAAAGATCAAAACAAAATAAGTTTTTGGCTTCCTTTAGAGACTCTTGTCCTGAAGATCCTGAGCTGTATCTAACTGCTCAGATTGGACAGATCACATGCTATGCTATACTCTTCAAAAACCTTTCTTTACATAGCTGATTGATATTTATCTTAAAAGTCCATAGGTGTCATGTCTATAACTGTCATCATACAGTTGAACAGTTTTCAACACTTGGCCCATGCATGCAGGGGTCAGTGGACCTTCCTCCTGACAGTGAGCCAGAAGCACTGCAGCACCACTACCGTGGGCACAACTGCTCAGAAATAATTACGGATCCAGATACAAGAAGGACAAACCTCACTGCTGTAGAAAATCACAGCAATGCTACTTGAGCAAGCAGCTGAAAGTCTGACATGGTGTTGACAGTAAAAAAACCCTATTAATTTTTCAGCTGAGTTGTACCTGCCTAGGGCATGGCAAAATTTGCCTCCTATATTCTTCGCTGCCATATAACTTCAAAATATTACTTAAATATAGAGTTGTCTGGTATAATATGAGATACTGCCCAGGAATTGCACCTATCAAACAGATCAACAGCTTCAGGGTACATTTTGGTAGTGCAAAAAAACTACCACAGTATTCATAAAAAATAAAAATGCAGAACTGACTATACAGTTATTAACTGGCACTGAATTAGCTGCCAAGTAGTGTCTTTGTGATATTTTTTGAATCCATGCTTGTTGGCAGGTGTTCTTGCTTTGAGAAAAGCAGAAAGTCTCCTTCAAAGAGCTTTTGAATTAAAATCCACCCTTAACAACACACCCATAAGAACCTGAAATATGATATAATTGCTAGCACATAAAATCACAATGCGTTAAAGAAAGTTTTAAGGACAAAGATGAATTTCTTTTTCTGAAGCGAACAGCTGAGAGGCACTTTGTGCTTCATCTTTGTTTCCATCCATGCAGCCTTGTATTTCGTGGTGCAACGAGATGGACTTCCTGTGCCTACACCTTGACATTCTCCCCAAAATCATGACTAAACCTTTAATCATTCATTATTCAACAAAATACTTCAGCATGAGAACGGACATATTCGGTCTTTCAAGAGTTCTCAACAGCCTCCAGAATACTCATTGATTCATTTAACAAGCCACAGATGAAGTAAACATCTGTCTAATGATTCAAGACAATGAGATTCCCTATTGTGGGAAACACCGAGGAGAAAGCCACGGTGAATCAATCCAAGGATACCCGGCGCAACACGACTTCCACAGGCCCGTCAGTGACAGCCTGTGGCATGAGCCACTGGGTGTGGCTACCAAGCACAGACAGCAGCTCAAAACCAACAGTGCTCTTTGAAACTGGCCCAGGATAACTGTCCTATAATCAGTGTCACAGCTCCAAAATGGATTCCAGCAGCAGCATCCAGGCGTGCCTGCACTGGAGCCACCTCCACCAGAAGAAAGCCATGGACTGATAAATCACCTCACTGCACAAAGGAGTCCAACCTGCCATATCTTTATGGGAAGTACTAGCTAATTTATCAGTTCTTTATTATCTTAGATTATTTAACATTATGGCAGAGAACCACTCAGAGAGATAACAGTAACTACATGAAATTACAAGTTTTCTATGATGTCACCAAAATATGCCAGTTAAAACCCTTTTTAATAAATACATGCATCACAAGTAACTATGTGTTGGTGCTCCCACCCTTATCCTGCACTCCCTTATCTTTAGTAGCCAAATATCTGTTTATTTTTTTACCTATTTCTTTCTTCTGACGCAACATGTTGTCATGTGATTGCATTCCCAAGGCTAAGATTTGTATTTTCTGTACAGCTCATGGACCTTCATGTCTGTGTTGCACACAGCTACCATCCTACATGCAAACATATGAGCCTCAGAGCAAGCAACAAGCTCCGTGCACCTTGGTGAACCTGAAAATTGACTTTCATTCTGTGCTAAGTGCTTCAGAACCAGTTTTTGACCAATATTTGTGTTCACTTGACCAATAATAGCTGCCCCTAAGAATAACTCTGTCATGAATACCTCCATTCCAAGAAGGGCACTACAAGAAGAAGGAAAAGTTTACATAATTGGATTTTATGTACAGCAAAGGGGAAATACTTCAGTCCTTGGAGTGATATACTTGATTTCTTCCCATGGCTTAAGTTTAATGAAATAACATTAAGTAACAGGAGCAAAGAACCACTATGAATCAGTAAGCACTGAGAACTGCCAATGAATAAAACAAAATACACTTTTGTTTCTACATATGAAAGTGTCCATGTGTGTGGCGTTATAAACAGTTACGAGGAAGGCTGTAGCTGAGTTTCTCCCCTGAGACTGAGTTGCTTATTTCAGCTGTTACATCTAGGTGGAGTCGGTGATATCAGAAAGGATATAAGCCTGTGGGTTTTTTCTTTTTAGGAACAACTCACAGAGTTGATTAGGAAAAATCAAGATGCAAGCAATTATTGTAATAGTTAGCAGACAATATGTATTCCTAACACATTTTTAGACAGGTGAAGAAAAAAATTATACTTACAATAAAAGTATCTTCAATACTTTTTTATTATTCGAGTGGAAACTATCATGCATGATATCTGGATTTTTTTTTCCTATTCCAGACAGAACTGTTTTATTTTTAACACATCTGTGGATTACTTCTCATTCAGCCTTTCAAATTCACAGAACACACAACACAAAGTACACTACTACTACATCTGTTTTCCCGAGGACATCAAGATGTTTTACACTTATCTCAAACGAACACAACATACAAAATTTATATAGTGTGGATAGACTACATATATATATATATTTGTATGTAAGTACGTATGCACGAACGTGTGTGCTTCATCTACTCTGATTCAGTAGAGAGCACACTGAAATTCCAGCAGTATTTAATACAATAAGTGAACAATTTAACATCCATATTTCAGAGAGAGACAGTAAGAGCCAGGAAACACTCCTCAGTTAGTTTTGGTGTTGTACACCACACTAACTGCTCCATAACATATTCAACAGGTTTTTGAACACTACGTCCAGTATTGCACTTCTTTCTCTAAAACTGAGAATTTTACAAAACAAATAAACCTCCAAAACTGAAAAATAATCCCTGGCTTCCTGATGGCTGCATTTGATTGAGACAGAGATTAGGCATTGTCTGGTTTGTACACTATTCTAAAAATTCTTCACTGCCCAGCTAGAAAATGGAGAGACATCTGTGTCTGGAGATTGTGTCACTAATCCACTAATAGAAGTCCTCTGTGAAGTGATGTTAATGAAGAACTTTTCTGTGCCACTTGGACATAGGAAGTGCAGGAAACACTGCAGATCCTCAGAGGTAAACACGTGATATACTGCTAGTACTTTTTTTTTTTTGCATAATATTTGCAAATTAGTTTAATGCTATCACATGATAATTCAAGTAAGTAGCTAAGTTTTATTTCCTAATGCATACAATTTTACTTGCATTTATTGACAATTCCTTTAGTTAAAATCCACTTGCAAGCAAGAATTCATTTTCTTTGTTTGCTCCAGACTTTTTTTTTCCCCACAAAAAGTTGTTACTTCTATTTTAAGATTGGTGGGGCATGGCAAAAATCTTTGTAATTCTGAACATAGACTTCTTTCATGACCATTATGAAAGCAAATCATCATAAAGTAATTACACAAACCACTACATCAAAACTGGTATGTATAAAATCACTTGAAAACTACATACATAAAGCACCACCACAGGAAGGCTATGTGGGTGAATATATTTTCAAATATGGCCATCACCTCAGTATCTTGGCTCAGAATTTTTTAACTTTGCAATTACATGCAATTGTCAAACATGCATAGAACATGTTTATTATAACAGAGACATCTTGCTACCCCCATTTATATGCTTCACCCTATGAAAATATTTATGCATAAATTAATCTGAAATAATTGAAAAGTCTCTATGAGCAAAATACAAGATGAATCACGACTTTCGGCTTGAAATGAAAGGTAACGATTGACTTTTGGAGTCCCCATGACCTGAAAGATGCTACATTATATAAAATTGTCATAGCACTACACTCCTAAGTAAATAAAGATGTAACTTGTCTTCCTTTCAACTGCAACGTTAGAAAGGCTGACAGGGCTTCACAAAACCCTCCTGTGTTAGGGAACGGAAACTCCTAATGAGATTAGTTGGTGTGTGTGCAGACATTACTTAGCCATGACTAAATGGGCTCTCTTCCTGCAGCCAGTGGAAAATTCAGGGAACTTTTTCCCCCTGCAGCATCAGAGTCCCTCTAACCTTCAGCAAAGCCAGATCCAACAACAACTCTCCACTTTCTCTCCCTTTCTCCCTCTCTCTTTTTTTTTTTCCCCTTCCCTTACAAACATTTTTTGTGTTTTTCTTTTTTTTCAGTTGGTGGTGGAAACTATCCACGTCGGCCAAGGGGGTCTGGGGGCAGGGGGTGGCTAAGAGGGTGGGGGGAGGTCCGGAGAGAAGGCAGAAGACTACAAAGGAAACTGTAAAAATGAGCAAATACATAAACCTGAGAGGGAGAAAACCACAGAGTTTCTTTGTGAGCTGCAGTGACTCATTTTCAAGATGTTGTCTGCTGCCAGTTTCAAACCGGAAGCGCATGGCAATTAGTCTTGCTGTTTCCAGACAAGCCAGAAACTCTCCCGACACTTTTTTTTTTTTTTTTTCCTTTTTTTTTCCTTTTTTTAAAGCCCCTTCTGCAGTTTCTGCAGGAGCCTTCCCTTCCCTCCCCCCGCGCCCTCCACGGCCCCGCTCGGTCTCGCAGCGCCGCCGGGGACCCCGCGGCTCCCCCGCCGCCCTGACAGGCACCGGGCGGCCCCCGCCGCCCCGAACGCCGTAACCGGGGTGCCGCTGGGAGGGGGCAGCCCCCCGGCACCGCCAGCCGGCACCGCCGGGCAGCGGGACACGAAACGCCCCGCCGCCGCCGAGGGGCTGCGCGCAGAGCGGGGCCCCGGGGTTCCCCGCGACCCCCGGCGCCTCTTTCCCGGCCCTGCCGCTCCTCACCCTCCGGCTCCTTGTCCCGCATCTGCCCCCCTCCACACACACACACACGGTCCGTCCCCTCACCCGCACCCGCGGCTCCCGGGGGGCGGTGGGGCCCCCGGGGAAACCCTCCACCGGGGCGGGGGCCCCTGCGGCGGCGGGAGCCTCCTCGGGCATCCCGCGCCCCCGACCGCCGCCCCCGCCTCGTTACCGCCGCGCTGCCGGGCCCGACCCCGGGGCAGGACCCCTGGGCTCCCCGGCCCCGTGCGGGGCTCCGAGCCCCCTCCCCGCGGTGCCCGGCAGCCTCACCTCCCTCCCGCGGGCTGTCCCCGCTGCCACCCCAGCAGCGAGCGGAGCGCGGCCCCGCAGCAGCCGCCGGCCTCCCCTTCTCCTGCCCGCAGTCCCCCGAAACTTTGCGGGAGCCGCGGCGAGCGCAGCAGCACTTGTACCTACCCAGCGGCTGAGGGACTTTTCCGCTCTCTCCTGGTAGTCTAGAGGGAGCTGAGTAAAATTCCCTGATTCTCCATGCTGACAGTCTTCTGCAGGCTCTCTGTTGCTCTCGTAATGAGATCCTGATTTTGTTTTCCCTTTTCCTTTTTTTCTTTTTTTTTTTTTTTTCCCTTGGGCCGGTGTGTGTGTGTGTGTGTGTGTGTGTGTGTGAGCGCCTGCCCGTGAGAGGGAGCGAGCAGGAAGCCGGGGCAGTCAGACAGCAGCCCGGCTCACTTCCTCTCCCGCACTATTCCCCGGGCGGTTTGCAGTCTGTGTAAACAGCCTTTTCCTCCCCGCGCCCCTCGCTCTGGCCGCCGATGTGCAGCATGGCTGTAACACAAGACACACGCATAGTACAGCGGGCAGCGGGCACTCCGCCGGCTCGCAGCGAGCTCCGCGACTCCCCCGACCGCCACCCCTTCCTGTGCTACACCCCCAGGGAGGAGCTTCCCGCCGGCCGCCCCAGCTGCTTGGGCCAAAATGTGCCCGCGTCTCCCCCGGGGCACCGGGGAGATGCTTATGAACCCCTTACGAGCGGTGCTTCGCCATCTCGGAGCATGGTGACGGCTTTGGCCCCTGGAGAGACGGCCACCTTCGTCCCACCGTGCTGGGGCTGAGGTCACCGTGGAGGGGAGCGTTGGGCACCTGTGGTGGGGTCACTGGGGGCTGAGGGGCTGGTGGAATGCCGTAGCACACTGGACGCTCATGGCCACCTTCCCAAGCTGACCCTCGCAGGGATAGCAAAGTACAGAAGTGGTGCAACACGGTACAACAATGTAAATCGAGGGAAATAACGTGTTAAAAATCAAGGAACGCTCAAATCATAGCATCATGGAATAATGGTTTTATTTGGTTTGGAAGGGACCTTTGATGGTTGTCCTGTCCAATTCCCTAGCAATAAGCAGGGACATCACCAACTTGATCAGGTTATTCAGAGCTACTGCTCCAACCTGGCCTTGAATGTTTTCAGGAATGGAGCACCTTCACGTCTCTGGACAACCTGTGCCGGTGCCTTACCACTGTTATTGTAAAAAACATCTTCCTTATATCCAGTCTGAACCTATCCTCTTTTAGTTTAAAATTATTTCCCCTTTTCCTATTGCAAATCATCAAATACAAGCTGTATCTTGCAGCTCCACATCATATCTCAAGAGTCAGACCAGTGGTAGTTAGCTGATTGAGGTTTAGGTTTTGACCTTGAAGCTGTAGACTTCAGATATAAGCTGTTGATTTGGATTTATTAAAAGGGACACTTTTCCAGTATTGGGAGTTTACATAAATTTTGTATATTCTTGTGTCCTGTATATCAGCATTTCTAATTTTATTTGGAAATTTCCAGAGTGAGTGACATAATCTTCTGTCTGCCTAGAACATCAGTAATGTTCAAGGCATAATACATCAAAACCAATACTGCTATTTCTTTTAATAGCAATGAGATTTATCATCCCAGCACTGTAACTGCTATTCAGACTGTTTTTGATGAGCACTGACATAGAAGCCGTGATTATTTTTTATCTCTCTATTGGTTTGTTGCTCGCAATGTCATTGGGAACAAAAGTATATTTAATGGAGTTAAAGAGATTGTCACAGTTGGCCACTAAGCATCAGTCAATAGCATCTGAACAAAGGTATAGGATCAAATTCAGTCTCTTGAGGAAGTCCATCAGGTTTCTTCCTTTTTGTCTTCTAACATGCCATAGAGGAGCAAGAATAACTTGGTACCAGCGCACCAAATAATGGAACTTTGTTATTTATCTTAAATCATTCCTTTTTCGAAATCATTCTGAATTTCAGAATAGAGATATGAGGTCTGATAAATCCTCATTTTGTGTTTTCTAAATAAAGAAGAAATAAAATCTTTAATTTTGGATTGTATATTTCCTAGATTAAATGTACAGTGGATAAAGTCCTTGCTGTTAGCACTAGTTTAAGTTATGGGGATTATAAGGGAACTACAGCTGAAGACCCAGTTTTGCAAACAGAGCAGTCAGAGAAGTTTTTATGGTATGAAAATGAAACACTGGAATGACACCTGGGAATGCCAGTTTTCTTCTTCTACATTTGTCTTTTATTGTCTTTCTGACCAAGAGGTGAAGCAGATATACCACAGTTGCCTTGACCAGCTGTTGGTGCAGACGTCTGAGAGAACAAACTCTCAAAAACAGTCCAAGTTCTTTTCTTCTACAAATAACAGTATGTCTCTAAAATATGTCTAAAACTTTTTTTTTCTCCAATTTCCTATGTTGTACCTGTTTGCAGCACCTTTTTTGTTTTTTTTGTTTTTTTTTTTTTTTTTGCAACACCAATCTTTTTTTTTGTCTAGTGAGGTAGAAACCTAAATAAGGCTGCCGTGCTGGAGGTCAGATGACTACTGGATGAGGGCTCTTCATAATTACCCTACAAAAGCTGGAGTAAAAAGTGTAGAACTCGTTTAACAGAATGAAGACACCAGGATGTGTTGGAAACACAAGCAATTCAGAAAGCTGTACAGGAAGTGGAAGAAAATAGGAGCTTTTGGCCAGAGCTATTGATTGTCGCACTATGGATGTCATAGGAACAGTATTTTTGGAAACTACATTATGTCTTGATAAAAACACTGTGCTTTACAGAATGATTGCTGAAACTCTCCTCTGCAATATCTGCCTGACTTGATTAATTTACACTTTGAGTTAACCTTAAGAATTATCTTATGCAAAAATACAAGATGATGTATGAGGAAAACAGTGTGTTTGTGTTGTGTAGGAGCTTTCTTCTTCTGTTTTTAAAAAAACCTGTCAGTTAACATAGTTATTAAAATGCTGGTTATATTTTTAGCAGAGTCACTAGTTAGTTTCTGTCTCATTTTATATCCATTCATCAGCACATGATATCATTACAACTGGTAACTGTGAAGACTCAGTTCTGTCCTCAAGCTATGAAGACTTGAGGGTTTAGCTTTGGAAATTGCTGTTCCTTGCTCAGATTTGGTCCAAACAACAGCTGTTGTACTCATAAAGGACTAAGTTTAACTGAGACAGCTCCCCTTGGACCAGTAAGGCAGGTTACTGCTGCTGAAAGTCCTAATCTGATGGGTTCAGGCAATCCTTGAACAAACATATGCACCCAGGATGTCTCTGTTTACATAGAGACAGTGTGATTTGTAAAAGAGCCTGTATTTATAAACCACTCCTGCTGAAAAAATTGCCCCAAAGCATTCCTAAGAATAGTGACCATAATTCTGCCTCATTTTATTAGATTACATCAATTAAGAAACCAGGCTTTGTCTGTCTTTTCAGATTGTTTCTCCTGCATTTTTAAACTGTTCATAAATCTCATGTGCTGCTGTAATTAAACAATCTAAGAGAAGAAAACAAAAAAGTAAAGGTAGATTTGCTGTCCTCTAGATCTCTGTTTAAAGCTCTTCAGGCTGAGACTCATAAATGGGTTGGTCTAGAAATTAGTCTAATTTCACTCTGAGCCTTGAGTCCCTCCATAATTAAATTATTAAATTAAATTATACAATTGCAATGTCACTTTGTGGTATACAATTTTCCTTAAGTGTACGTAGATGCTTATAATTGCATGTAATTATCAAGAACAAAGTTGAAAGCAGCTGGAAATAATTGTTGCTTCATTTAATATTTTAAGTGCTAATATATTTAATGAATATATACATTGTTTCATCTTCTCTAATAATTTTTATTTCTTTCTAGATTGCAGGCTGTACAGTGAAGAGGCTTCAGATTTGTGTCTGCCTCTAGGACAATGAGTACAATAGTTCTGTGGGAGAAACACTCCTAACCATTCTTCTTTCTTATTTTCTAGCAATTCTAACTTGAATAACCACCTGACAGGTTACAGGAGGATTTCCAGGGAATTTTGGAAACTGGGTAAGTAAAAACTAATTACCTGAGCTGAAATGACAGTCTAATTAATACAAGATTCTTGGTTGCCATTCACAACATATTATTTAAACATCCTGCAAATGTTGCATCCATACTGATGAATGTTGCTCTAGGTTTGGCTTTTCTCTTTCACACTCTCCTGTACCTGAACCAACACAGGCTTTAGAGCCAACAACTTCATTATTGCAAAAAGCCCTGGGGGATCCACACTTCTCACAAAGTGGTTGTCTTCAGTTCTATCTCATCTCACTGGCAGCTTCACTGGCAAGAAAAGTGCTGTGTGCAATACCGCAGCTCCAGCATATAACACTGACTCTAAATCCATGGAAACTCAAGGGACGAGGTTGCACAGTGTTTCCCACAAGCATTTCTTCCTGGGCTTTTTGCTGAGCTATCTAGAGTAAAATTGTGAACTTTAGAAGAGGTAATGGCAGACAACAATAGAACTGTGTTTGTTCTTGAGAAACTTCTTGTTCAAAGTTGGTTCAGATTAGTGGGAAAAAATTGCATGTTGCCACAAAAGCTTCTAAACTTAATGTCACATTTTCTGAAACAAAGAAATCCTGCAAGTTTTAACCTAAAATATTTCCCGTCAGAGGCAGGAGAAGGGCTAAGTGCTTCTTCACACCGTGAAACAAGTATACTGTACAGATGGTAGGACTTTGGCAGGGAAGCGGGAGCCTCTTCTGTCTTCCCAGGGACTTCTTTTTCCCTTAGGGAGCATGTTCTAGTCCCTCGTGACTCTGTGAATGAGATTTATTGTTGGGTTGCAGTTAGAAATCTGCTTTCAGTCTTAAAAGAATGATGTTTTAGAGACCCCAAGGTTTTCCTCTTCTCCCCTATCCACCCCCGGAAGGCTGTAGTGCTTGATCAGGAAGGAGTGTTTGAGGCAAATGACTGCTTTTACACTCCTCTTCCTCTGGCACATTTTGCTTTCCTGAATGTTTTGCTTTCCCTGTGTGCTGTGGAAGAAAGCACATGACCCAACATATTTCAAGTAAAAGCATCATTGCATGTACAATTTCATTAGGATTGCCTTCTTAGTGAAAGGTTTATAAGGAATTACATCCTGTATACAGTGTAATTGCCTATGATTTGTTTGTCATTAAAGGAATGTGGTGTCACTCTGTATTGAAGGAACCTAGAGCATCTAATGAGCAACCCATGAAAACTGGGAAAGAGGATTCCATGAATCTCTGACTAACCATGAAGTCTAATCTAACTGCAAAGATTAACTATTTCAGGTTTCTCTTAAATCTTCCAATCTGTTGTACAGCAATTTCTTTTCCTGGCTAATTAATTAAAGGTCTGAGCTAGAACTTTAGTTGCATTTTATTGGTCTCTTCCCCTCCCCCCACCATTTCCCATCTGTCTTTTCTATCCTAACCTAATCTCTAAATATAAGTGATCCAAGGTAATTTTCTTTGTCTACTGACAAATATCACCATAGCATCTGAACATAATTAAACTGCTTTCACTGTTCTCAAATGCTTTTGGTCCAATGGAGCACAACTCACTGCCATTTCTGTTCAGCCCACACTAATTCTAAAATGTTTAAATGATGAATGAAATTGAACATATTTTACCTTCAACATGTTACCTTACAGTTTTATGTTCCCAGTATGACACACACTTTGGGACACAGGTCTTCTTAAAAATTTTCAGATAGGTGAAAATGACAACATTTTTTCTCTTCTAATTACTGTGTATTTTATTATAATGTTCCAATGAATATATTTTTGTATTTTATAGTTACAAAGTTAATTATGTATATTCTTGGTGATGTGCATTTTCTAATATAATAACTGATGTTTTCTTAAAGCCCTTCCTGTTCTCATACTCCATAGCCATAATTACAAACCTCATATAAAAGACACTTTGGAAAAGCAAAGTCTTCAAAATGTTCAGTTTTTAGAAGTCAAAACTAACCCTTTAACCAGTCATTGGTGCAGACCGTAAAGTATACAGATTATGTGTTTCTTATGGGAAATTACGGCGATTAGCATAATTGCAGCTCCATTCTACTTGCTAGAAAATCCTTTTCCTAAGTCATATTACACAAAAAAGTTTAAAAATTAATGTATCTTAATACCTTAATACCTTTACTTTGCATGTTCATGTGCACTCCTTTTTCTTGAATGGTAAGAAAAGATTTTTGAAAATAATTCAAGGCATGTAATTTAGGACCCTGGTATGAATGCTCCCAAGATGCCTGCTTCTCCCTGCTGACCAGGCAGGGCTCCTGGGAAGCTTCTCTAGATAACTCAGCCACCCTAACTACATGTTAAGGGTTAGAAGACATAGGTATATCTTTGATTCATATTCTGCCTTCTGTACGGCTGAAATGTGGAATCCAGTTTTTATCTGCTAATGAGGAGATTTTATTTGCTATACATTTTAACTGCAAGTATGAAAGGTTTTCAGTGTAGACAAACTCATATCTAAGTAATTTTAAAGTGACAGCTTTTTGTTCCTTCTAAAAACTCAAGTAATGTAGGCTTGCAATACAAGCTTGATCTTGTTCCTCAGAGCAATTCCCAGTTTATACATCTTTCATATCTCTGTAATAGAACATGACTACTGTCCTACCTGTACCTGAAACAGGCACACTGAAAAGCTGATACCCAATACCCCAGCTGATACCCTATCATCGCATGCTTGTGGTAGTTGCAGTTCTAAGAGAATTGAGGATGTGCAGCCAAATCTACAGTTGTATGAATATTGTTTTGGCTCTTGTTATGTGCTCCTAACTAGGCGCTGTCAAAAGATGCCCCATTTATATGGAAAGTTCTTTTCTTTTGATTCAAACCATCGGCTCCTTCATAGCCAGACCTAGCACAAGGCCATAAACACAAGCTGAAGTACATACTTACTAAACAAATTCTTCTGAGCTAACCATGTGCTCTGTGTTTTGCTTAACACAAAATGTATTCAAGAAACAACATGTTGAGGAATGCATATAATGCAGGTGGCTCAGGGTGCAGCTGCAGTTCGAGCTGCGGGTTGAGCTCTGGGTGGCTGGAGCCCCAGGCAGGGGGCTGTGAAGTGCATTACAAAGGGCCCAGGCACCTGTGGCGCGGCCAGGGGGGTTGGGACCAGACGCTCAGAGATGCGGCAGGAGCCGAGGACCCTCAGACTTCCCAGTGCTTAGGCTGTGAGGGGATAAAAGCAAAGGGGATCATTTTTCGGGGTCCCTCCTCAGAGACGCCAGCTCAAGTTGGTGTTTTCTTAATTAGTTATTGCACCAAGATTAAATTATTTTAAGGATCGTCTGAGACTCTGCTAAAGGAAACCTAGGGTCGAGCTGGTGTGCATGTGGAGAGTGTGGCTGGGAAGGGGCTTCGGTCTCAGCTCAGGAGGTACGAGCGTGACTGCCAGGATGGCTCCTGGATAGTCAGACAGGGACGTTCCCTCTACATACAAGCCTATGGGAACAGCTAGCATGGATATATTCCAATATTGGCACCATCCACCATGGCTGCACCAGGTGATAGGACAGGTCTTTGGCTAAACCCTTTCATACATATTTCAGATGCCTGCAACACTAGATTGAAGCATGCTCTTAAGCTTTGCTGAAGTGAGATCTTCCATCCTTCTGAAGTTATGTTAGGTTTCTTTTGACTGCGGTGGATTCCAGTCAGGAGTCCATTGAGGGGGACTTTTCCAGTCAGGTGTCTTCAGGGGGACTTTGGTTAAATACCAAATTTCTTCGAAGTTTTGCATAGATTGTAGTATAAACTTGTTAATCTGGCACTTGCTCATTCTGTTAAAAGGAGTATGCTACCCCAAACACATTATTGCATACATTACTCTCATAAAGCTTTCACAATTCATCTTAAAAATTGCTTTGAGATATTATTGCAATTAATATTGTAAGAGAAATTGTAAAAGTACTTACACATAGAAATATGTAGTAAACTATGCTGTAATGTAACTGTCCTTAAACATTTAAAAAGAAGAAGGAAATGTTATAAAGTGTTGGTAAATTTTTTGGATGCTGTTTATGTTTGAACTTTTCTCTGTTTTCCTGTAGAAACTTCCGTATCCTCTTCCTGTGTCCCTACAAAGTTTTGTACAATGCAGAACAAGAAATGCTACAGGGATTGTGCTCCACCTTTCTCCTTCCTGCTGGGATATCCTTTCTGTAGAGAAATGTAAAGTATGTAATATTCAAGTAAAAATGTTATATTATTCTTTATCTCAGTAATTTTCTGTAATCTACAACATATTAAGCTGAGTGGCAGAAGTGCACCACTATTTTTACATTTTTATGACATATGAATTTGCCAGCCAAAGGTAGCTAAAATCTATTACAAAGTTTCTTGTTTTCCAGAGTCTTATCAAGGGTTCATGTCTAAGCCAAACAAGACAAGGGTGGGTTGGGTTTTTCTCTTCATTGTTTCGACTGAATTAACAGGAAGAGGGGAGTGCTTTACCTGTCTGACACTGGAGCAATATTCATTAGCTCCCACTTTTCACTTGTCTGTCTGTCCAGACTCTGTCTGCATCCCTGTGGGAATTGTAGGGGAATTTCCTAAGTCCCAATAATAAATAAAGAAATTAGTAAAGGCCTTCATCCAAATTCCACTTTAAATTCACTTTAAAAGTTAATACAATAAAATAGAGGAACAGGACTTTAAAAGTGTAGGCAATGCTAATAGATGATGTTCCTGAGCAGTCAGCATAGGCTTTAACCATTGTACTGTTCCTCTGTACATTGGAAGCCTGTTTTATAACCTTACACACATATAAATGCAGATGTATATATTTATGTTTCTCATTTGGATCATTTAGCAGTCCTTTCCTAGCCATAGCAATAAGGCATAATGCTGGGTATGATGGAAGAGAATTATTCCATCATCTGGTAGACAGGGAAGATCAGAAAACAACATTTCCCCTTGTCCTGTCACTTGTTCTGTCCTGACAAATCTTCCCTGTCCAGCTTCCCCGCAGGCCCCCTTCAGGTACTGGAAGGTTGCTATGAGGTCTCCACTCAATCTTCTCTTCTCCAGACTGCACAGTCCCAACTTTCTCAGCCTCTCTTCATAGGGAAGATGTTCTGGTCCCCTTATCATCTCTGTTCCTTCCTCTGGACTTCCTCCAACAGTTCATGTCCTTCTTATGTTAGGGGCCCAGAGCTGCATGCAGCACTCGAGGTGAGGTCTCACCAGCGTGGAGCAGAGGGGCAGAATCACCTTCCTTGACCTGCTGCCCATGTGCCTTTTGATGCAGTCCAGGATTCCATTTGCTTTCTGGGCTGCAAGCTCACAATGCCCAGTCATGCTGAATTTTTTGGCAGCCATCACCCCAAGTCCTTCTCTGCAGGGCTGCTCTCAATCATTTCTCCACCCAGCCTGCCGGTTTTTCTGGGATTGCCCCGACACACCTACAGGTTGGGCAGAGATGAACATTACTTTAAACTCCATGAAAAATCTGTGAAAATTAGCTCTTAGGAAGAAGACCTTGTTAATGCTACAATCAGGAGGAAGTGTAACTGAACTCAACAAGTCACAGACACTAACGAGTCCACATGATCATAAGGTATAAATTACTTTATCATGTCACTATAGTCAACTGGAGTTTGCACTTATTAGGCAATTAGAGAACCCCAGTCAAAAAAGGTAAAGCCATATGAAGCCAGACTTCACTTTCTCTTCCTTTCTGGAACAACTTGGTTTTTTGCACAGCTCCACAGAGATATAAATACCTCTTTTCTTGTCTAACCCACACAAGAGGCTACTAGACAAGACCAGACTGTCCTCAGGACCAGTGTTACACCAGTTAAACATAGACAGTCTTTAACCACCTTCTTCTTTGGTCTTTCTGGTTGTTTCGATAATCTTGGTTTTCCTATCAAAGCCTTAAGAAACCACATATCAGAAGGTTCAGATAACCTTGTTCTGCTCTCTGGATTAACCCCAAAACCAGTGCAAACTGTTCAATACCTTCCCCTAGAGGCTGCAGGCATCTTTTTTCCTTGAGAGCACCAGTGTAAAATCACACATGCAATACTAACAAGAAAAAGTTTTATTTAAAAAAAAGGTGAAAACTCAAAGAAATGTGCATTTTCCCCTAATTTATTAGTTACATTTCTGATCAGCTTTATTAGATGAGATAGATAAGACCTGGGCTCCATGGAAATAAAAAGGAGCTGCTCCAGTGAAAGACTCACTAAAGGCAAAGAGCAGTGTCTTGAATGTTTAATAGCTATTTCAGAGCCTCCATTTTCACGTGTGTTTGTTTAAACCTCATTATAATTCTGAACAATTATTTCTTCACCCCAGAAAAACTGTTTCATCATTTGATTCAATTAAAAAAAAAAAAAGTGTGTGTTCATCATTTGATTCAATTAAAAAAAAAAAAAAAAAGTGTGTGTTTCTATGAGGAGCTTATTGAGGTAAAGACACAAAGAACAGATGAGTGCTCTGTGTAGTTCTGAAAACTGTGAAGTCAGAATCATGACCTGTGTCGCCTGTGTGAGGTATCCAAGTTGGTCATTTACCATGATGCTGATAGAGTTTCTTTCCTCTTCCCTGTGCTTTCCCAATTAGTACGGACAGCAAGACCTCCATTCACTCAAGTGCCACATCATTAAATCATGGCTCTAAGTCATATTTAGAGTAGGGCTGCATCTGCCCCTTCAAGAAGTCTTCACGTCTCTCTCACAGCAAAAACCTTCCTCTGAGGCCTGATACTTTCCCTACTTAAGCAGAACAGCTGCCAAGGAAGTTTATGTTTGTGAAAACACAAAAATGAGTCACAGGCAGAAGATTAATTTAATAATCCAGAAACAGATGCCCTCAAGGATGTGTGGTATAGAAGAGGAAACAGCAACTTCTATGATGCCTGCCTTTCTCCCAGCAAGAATCACCTCTGTCTTTCCTCATTGCAGCTTTGCCAGCTACTTTTAAGGTAAGACTTGCAGCTTAGAGATGTCTATGCACAGAGCAAATCTGGAATTGTAGCATTTTGGCCCTTCTTAATGAGTTTTTCCTCTCACAAGACTGCTTAATTTCCATGGAACTGCATGGAAATAGAGTTGGTGTCTTTTTTTCCAAGATGCTTGTTGTTTCATTGCCTCTCTTCAAAGTTCTGCATAACATTTGAGAGGGTTGAAACAGGAAACTGAGATGTTCTGGGTCTTTTGGCAAGGGTTCCAGGAAGTGATGAACAGTTATTGATAATGGCCCTTTGCTTCAGGAAGGGAGAACTTACTTAGCTGTTTTAAGATCTTTGCTGAATTGTGAGAGTATTTTTTATCTTTCAGAGGATATTACCTTGCAGTGATTTGTATTGTCAGCCTTCTCAGGCCTGGAGAAAAAGGTAGGTTATCTGTCTGGAAAATATCTGTTTGAGAAGGCAGAGCCCCAAATGTTGAAGCTGGTTTTATCTGGGGTTTTTTTCAGTGAAATTTCATAGTTTCATAAAGACCTTGCACTGATGTCCTAATTTAAAAAGTTTTTTTTTTTTTTTTTTTTTTTGTCAATGGTACTAATGAAATTTCTGCAAGTAAATGACAACTGTTTTCACATTTTTTCCATTTTTTGGCAGTTGACATTTTGCATATTATAAACCATATTAATTTGAAGAATTAGAATCTGTACCTGTTTGTGCAACATCTCACATATCTTAAAATTATGAAGAAGAAAATCAACCAAACCTCTGTTTTCTGTCAGACACATAATTGGGATTTTTGAATTTTGAACATCAAAATTCACTGAGAATGAGGATTCATTTCCTAGAGGGAATAAGATTGTAGCTGTTTGTGCTAAGTGTTCAACAGATATGGATGAAGCCTCTCACCCCACAATTTTTCACATGTGGCTTTACTGTTCTTCCTCAAAATAGTGAGAAAAAAAACCAGTTTGTGTTATTATATTAAATTGATTCACTTACAGAACTGACTGGATGAATTTTCTCTTTAGGAGTGCAGTTGTACATCTTTCCAAACCTTTCAGCCTGGAAACAGCCCACACACCACAAGGGAGTGTATGCAGTGTTACTGTCTGGAAACTTCAAAGTAGCCTTGGTCTCTGATTTATACAAAATAAATAAACATCCTTTTAAGTAGCATGCTGATCAGCTGCAGAAATTATTTACTACAGCCTGTTTAGGGTAAGAATTTAGGGAATTCCTGATGAAGATAACGGATCATCTTTTGAAGTGTCATCTTTCCAATTTTTTTTCAGCTATGATGCAGAGACTATCTTTTCCTGGGTAGGATTATTTTATGTGCTCTCCTCAATTCCTGTCAGCATTTATTTGGCTTGTCCAAATCCTCACTCACTTTGTTCTTTTCATTGACTTTGTTTTTTAGGCCTATAATGCTGTATTTTCACCTTACTTTTCATTTTTCCAAGTAAGTTGTTTCCATATTTTGAGGATATGTTAAAAAAAAAGTTTTTACAGGTCTGGATTTTATTTTGTATTCACATTTAGTTTTTTTCACATTTGTTTCTTTTTTTGTAAGTATTCTGAGGGAATCACTTTGCTTGATTTTTTTTCATTAAAAAATATCTCCAATTCTGTTCCTATGGATTTTAAATATTTTCATGTTTCGTTATTTGCAAAATAAAATTAGTCTTCAACTCAATATTTTTTCAAAATAAAAAAGACTATGGCTTTAGGAAGCAGACAGGAAGTTATGCCCTTTTGACCCAAAGAACTAAGAGGAAGGTTGGGAGGAAGATGATAAAGAGAAAGCAAAGGAGAATACAATTTGTATGCACTGGTCATGGATGTCAAAAGTTTTAAATTATCCCAGTAGGAGGTACATGGGGAGCAATCCCAGGCAGAACGTGGAAACAAGTTGTAGTGCACCATTCTGTATTGACTTTTTCTCCTTGTTCTCTGGAATTGTAACTTGGATCTAGCTATTTCCAGACATCTCACAGAAGGCTGGGTTTTTGTGATCCTTTCAACTGGTTATGTGTGAAATCAGTGTTTATGAGGACAAATTACTCCTGCACAGTATTGCCAATCTAGGAAGTGCATAGTACTGTGGAAGTGAAAGCCTCAGCTATGCAAATACTTGGGGTCATGATTTCTTTTCTGCACCTTTGGTTTTTTTTCTTTCTTATTTCATACTTTTTTTTTTCTTTTACAACCCCCCCCACCCCCCCGGAGGATTCTTCTCTGGCCCACAGGTTTTTATCTTTTGTTTTTAATCTGTTTTTCCTAAACTATTTATATTTATGCTTTTTTATGTCCCCCAGCCCTCCTCATAATTTTTCAGTGCCTGTGGGAAAGGAAAATGGGGCAAAGCTTATCTTTTTCCATTCTGCAGATGAAAATCCAGAGGTTTTACACAGAGAGATTCAGAGAGATAGGGGAAGGAGTGCTGTTGCTATGGGAGTCTTCTTTGCTTCCTCTCTTCTGCAAGAGCTTATCCTTAGTGAGTCCAGGGGACTCAAGACAGGAAAGAGCTCTGAAATTCTTGCTAGAAATAGAAAACAGGTAACTTGATCCTCCTTTTATCCCACAGAAACCTGAGGACAAATGGGTGTGCCCAGTAAGTGTGACAGCAAGGCAAGAAATTAGAAACAGTCCCGTGGATAAGGAGGCTAAAAGAGAAGATGGACAGAGATGCCAGGACTGCAAATTTGACATCTCCTTGGCATGTCAAAGGACAGGGAAAGGCAAAGAATTGTGCTGACCCCCTGTTGCAACAGCCAAAATGTACAGCTGGATGGTGAGATTAATTACTCCCACAACCAAGCGGATGAGTCTCACTGTCACTGTGCCCCAGTGCTCCTCCTGGCCTGGGGCAGCTGAATGCAGAATCCTCGTCTATGTCGTGACATTTTATGCTTTGCCATAGATACATGTCAAACACCTTGTACTAGCATATCATTAGGTGCTGCAAAGTGCAAAACTTGTCTCCAATTAAAATTTATTCCACACATACTGGACATTTGAATTTGTGACCCTTACATTTATTAAAACAAACGTTCTTACATCTGTTGGATTTGAGTGTTATTGGAGCTTATGTTTTCAGGCACTTACACCAGGCAAATATGAGCTTAATAAATGTCTGAAGACTGATGAAATTGTGACAGAAAGAATTTGGTAGAGGCTCTTCAAAATCAGGAGATCTATAGGTGGGTGCAATAGCCCTACTTCATATTTGCATGGAGAGATGTACATGAGTTTCTCTTAAATTTAATTACTTCATTGTCTTTATAATATTTGATAACTTTTACATACACTTGTCCTCTTAATATCTTTCTAGTATATCTAAAGCTGAGTAAGAGGTAAAGCTGTTGATAAACTGAATTGCATGTTTCCACTTAAGTCTGCATTCCTTTTTGGGATCTTTTGGGTTTTTTTTCTTTAGAAATATCACAATATTTTGTCTACATTTCCAGTGTACCTGTACTTAATGCTTTTTCATTTCCTTTGTCTAGCACAAGATGCTGTTATTCCACAAAGTCCCAGGGAGAGTAGGGAAAAAAAAAAAAAGAGAGAAAAATGTTAATTTAGGATGTAAATCTGCTCAGTGCTTTATCCCAGTATGCTGTCCTCCTACTGCTTTTCATATGACCTTTTACACTGCACAGAATTCATTACTATTGTAAAAAACATGGTTATGTTTCTTTTTAAATTTCAAGAAATCCATGCCCTGTTTTAAAGTAGATGAGATTCACAAATGACAAATTATGCTCTCCTTGAAATCCTTTTCATTCAGGAGCAACTCCAGAAGTTTGCTAATTAGACCCATTAAACCAAAACACCACAGCAATAATTCTGTGCAGAAGGAAAGTAGAAGACATCATTATCACGCTTTTATTTACCATTTCACTGCAGGACAGCACAGAAACCCTAATCAGCTCACAACTACGTTCTGTCAGGTGCTGTACAAAATAAATAGCAGTTCCTGCTTCAGGAAATGTGAAATTTGTGAATATATTTATAGCCAGTTTTGTAGCCCCCTGGTAACTC
Organism: Anomalospiza imberbis; assembly: GCF_031753505.1. Taxonomy (NCBI): domain Eukaryota; kingdom Metazoa; phylum Chordata; class Aves; order Passeriformes; family Viduidae; genus Anomalospiza; species Anomalospiza imberbis. Next base: position 66,244,965 of record NC_089685.1, read on the forward strand.
CTTTCATGGTTACCTGTACAAACACTAGTATAGGAATCCAGAAATGTTTGCTGTAGGACACTAACACCTGTGGTTTTCTTTGGGCTGAAACCTAGTATAGTTTCACCTCCATGGAAGAGTAATAGCACCTTAGCGTAAACAGAGCGGAATAAAACCCAAGACACTTTGTGCTCTTTAAATTGAAGATGCTTTATACATAGATATGTTTACTGAAAGGCCTTCCAATGAGGCATAACTACGTAGGCATCTTTGTAATATACCTGGGTCAATGCTAATGTTAGAAGGTACTTATTCTGTGGGTCAGCATTGCTGCTGTTTGCAGCCCTGACCTGTCGGTCTGTAATGAATCAATCTGCAGAAGAACTAGACTAACCTGTATCTGTCTCAGCTTTCTTAATTGCAGACCACAAACACTGATAGAACCTAAAATGTTTGCTCAGTCTAGACTGAGCAGGGAAACGAAGGAGCACGTTGAATGTGCCCTTTGGGAGCACCTTCAGCTCTTATTAAAGAGGCAAAGTCTATATGTGGCATCAGAAATTCAGACTGCATACAAAAGCAACAAGTGACAATAAATGACTCCTTTAAAATAATTTAAATTAATACAAAATAATCAGGTTTGTGTGTGTTAAAGTTTGGAGTGCATTTAGCATCTCTGGAAATTGCTGGCTAGACTGTCCACCACAAATACAAGCAGCACGTGAGACATTGCCACCTCCCTTGTCCCATCCTAGAGGGGACAGGTCGTTTGCTTGCTGAAATGACACCGGAGCTGCAAAGGGTAGAATCGGAGACGCACCAAGTCATCCTGTCCCCAGTGTCCCTTCCTGCACCTCCAGCTGCTGCAAGGAGACGGGCGCAGGAAGAGCCATGCCAGCTGACTGGCCAACAGAGGTGACCTGTGATCACACCACCAGCATGAGGTCTCTTCCTGCAGACAGGCAGCAATGTGATCCCCCTCCTCCAGAGAGCAGGGCAACAAGAGCCCTCTGGGCTGCGGCGGGACAGGGCTGTGGCTTCTCTCTGCTGGGAAGCTAGGCACTCCGTTTTACTGCAGCTACATTAAAATGGCAGCCAAAGCCAAGTGCTGGGATAGTCACAATCCAGGCAGCGGAAAGTGTGCTGCCTTGCTGGGAATGAGGCGTGCCTGGAGCTGAGGTTGCTCATGGTTTTGCCTGGCATCCAACTTGGGCACATATTTTGGGCATGGAGACACACCTCTAGCCACCTGTCCTTTTTCCTGTGATTTCAACATGAGGGACCTTGAAACCCTGTCCAAGAGTCCTCAGAGCAGTTGTTTTAGGGCAGCACCAGCAGCTGTGGGAAAGCACCTTAATGGGAGAATTCCACGCAAAGCAGGAAGCCTGGAAGAAGGATCCTTGCAGCCCTGATGCTCCCATCTGTGCCAGCCACCAGCACTAGCCACTATGGGGGCCCCTTATGCTGCAGTGAAGCTGGAAGCCAAAGGCAGGAATTCCTGACTTGTCCTGAGTCCAAAAATCTGAGATTTAAAATGAAAAAAAAAATTTAAAAAGCAGTTAGGTCTTCTCAATTTAGTTAATAATTGATGCATTTTCCAGGCTTGTCTCGTCTGTCAGAGAACAGGAAGGAACGTCCCTGAAAAACTTCAATTTTCACGTGTTACCTTGGCCCATAGGGGTTACAGAAACAGCCTTCCACCTGGGATAACCCAGGGCTGCTCATCCTGTGAAAACACAAGCAGCCAACTCTCCTGTGTCCCTCTCCAGTGCCTGGGATCGACAGGCATCACTCTGGAGAAGGCTTTAAAGGGTTACCAGGCTGTGAGAGGGAAGGGTGGGGAGCGGAAGGAGCAGGAAGGCCTGGGGAACCGCAGTTCTCTTACAATCATCAGATCAAGTCACAGGGTGGAGGAGGATTTTCCAGATCCTCTGACCTTAAGGTTGGGGAGTGAAAGGAAGAGGAAGAACATTTGCACAGATCCTCTGTCAGAGCTTCCTCAGGGAGTGGCTCAGCCCTTCTGGCCCTTTGCTATATGCAGGGCCGTGCACACACATATGCACAGCTAAATAAACATGAGAGTGAAGTTCAAAGTAGGCCCACGAGAGAAAACATAACCCGTGGGAACCTGTAATTAACCCTTGTGTTCACCAGCCCCTCATATCTTAAACATAAAGTGTGTAACCAGACAAAAAGAAGATTTTTGCTAGGTAGAGGGAGTACCTTGCAGTCCTACAGCACTTCCTAGGATCTTACAATCACCTTATAAGCCATTAAGTCTGACCATGCCTTTGGGCAAAAACTTTAGCAGACTCAGAAAAGTAGGGAAACTGAGGCATAAAGCATAAACTAATTGTTGGGATCACTTGGAAGTCCTGTGGTAGAGTTGGACAGGTGGCAGAGACCCCATAGTTCCCCACCACCTACTTTGTGCCAAATTCAATGCCTGTTGAAAACACAAGGAGATTTTTATTGACTTTAATATGTTTGGCCTAATCTCTTCTGCCACAAAGACATGATCATTTGTATTTTATTAAGCACCTGTCCTGCAGATATCTGAATCCTCAGCATGGGTTTCTGAGATAGTAAGACATACTAGAAATAGGCCTGAGAAAATATTTTTTTCTCAGAAAGTGATCATCAAAAACAGCAATTCAAAGGTTTGTTAATAATACAATCAAATCTCTGCTGTTTTTCTCCTTTTTCTCCCCTTGGTCATGTTTTATTTTTTCCCTCTTCATTTTGTTTTCAAGCTACAGGAAGTTTTAGTATGGACCATTTTAGATTAGACACAGGATTCAGTGGGTGAGACCTTCCCTTCAGCAGATTTCAAAAAATGTTATCACTATGAAGAGGCAGTCAGAGCTGCAAAATTGACCAGTAGTTTTTTTTTCCTAATCCTGAATAATTCCCTTCCCGAAGAACATTAAAAATAATAACCGAGCATGCAAGCAATTCATCTTCTTACAGTGGTAGATGAGCTGCCCAAAGTATGAAATTCAGTAAGAGGTCTTAAAAAAACAAGGTTGTTTTTTTTTTTTTTTCTGTTGCGCACATCATAATTGTGTGTGAGTGTCTGCAGCAGTGTGGTCTACTGGTAAGTGAGCCAGCTGAAGGTAGCTGAAATGTTTTCTGGAGTCACTAAGATAAATTGCCAAGGGTAGCAGCCATGTTTGCATCTCCACTGATTCTGTGGCTGGATTTTCATCTTAAGTGGGAAGGCAGTTCAGTGTCTTTTGCTGTTAGTCTGATCACTTCTCAGCATTTGCACATTGGTTGTCAGTCTTTTTTTGACACCTCTAAGCCATTTTTCCCCTATCCACCTGTACTCCTGCATCTTTTTATTTTATTGCTCCTATGATGGTGGTACAAGAAAATAATAAAACTCTTCTAGTGACCGCATATTTTAATCTTTTGGCACTGGGTGATGTTTACACAGCATTCTGTTCACCATAACAGGGAAGAAACAGATCCTTGAAACATTGATTTACAAACCCTTCAATCTGTCATTTTTATATCCAAGAACCACTGGTTCTGACAAATGAGCCAACACATCTGAACATTGGTACATTCTGTATTTCTGATGTTTATTTTCTTCCAATCATCAGCTTTGATTTAGACTATGTATTTTTTCCTCTTTCTTTTGAGTATTTCACTCCTCGAAATAGATAATGATATTTATTGACTATTACCTTCTGGAAGTCTAAATTTTATTCCTACAAGCTAACAAAGATGGCAATAGACCAGTTGTGATTAGATATCACCTCTTCTCATTAGAAAAAAATGCACAATTTGCACAGACAAAGTGACCTAGACAGAAGGAGAGAATTGAATGCTGTCTCCTTCAGAGACAACTAAAATCTCTTGCCTTTCTGGTTTACAACTGAAAGGGCTTTGCCTTTAGGAGGTCTGCTGGTACTGAAACCCAGGTGCCAGCACACCCTCCTCACTGCTGGACTTCTATGAGCCATGGTGTAGATACAGCATTTGAAATGCTGGTGAGTGTCCTCTTCCAGGTCATCCCCATCCCACCCCATCTTACAGAAAGTCTCCAGGGTGTTCAGTACAGGTCGCTTTCAGGAGGCTCCAGAGTGAGGAAAAAATGGCAGAAATTGGCTATCTTAGGCTGAACTCAATGCATGAATGGTGACATTCACACAATCTTTCTGGAATATGCAGCACAAAAATTCAGCATCATCTCCCAATTTGTCATAATGCCTTGATGCCGTCTTGATTAATGCTATACATATGACCTAAGTATCTATTATTGAATGTTGACCTATTTAGACTCCTGGATGCTTCTGAATAACCCCAATATTCAAGACAGCTAAAACTTCATGTTCACTTTGTAGCTGATGAGAAAATTGCAACCCTGTAATAACCTGCCAGCTGGACTTCTGGACACAGTGTCAGAACATCTCCAGCAATTCATCCAGTAGCTGCAATTTGTTGTAGGTGTAGCTGTACTTGCACACTAGTAAAAAAGCTCCCTTCAGTCCTTCTTGACCAGGTAATTCCTTCTGGCTTTAACATTTGCATCCTCTGGGAGCATCAATGTTATTTCCAATTGGAGGAAAGAGCCAGGACTAGATTAAACCATATCCCTTACTACACCAGAGACAGGAACAACTACAGGGTTTGCAGGAGGAAACCAAAGGCAAATCTAATTTCTTTAACTCAGCATTCCTTTAGTGGCATTTTGGGCATATAACAGAGAATTTCAAGCAGTAATCCAAAGCTTAGTCCTACGGGTGAGGGGAGGAGGAGGACAGACGATTTTTTTTTCTGGAGGCTGGTATTCCTCCTGCCTTCTCCTGGGGAGAGTTTCCTGAACCTGGTGTCACAGGCTCTACCATCAGCAGCCTCTGCAATGATGCTGGTGACGGCTTCCTCTCCCATTTCCATTCCTACCTGGAAGGGGGCACAGCTGGATGGAGTTCCCACAGGAGGACTTTGTGATGTGAATGATATACCATGAAAAGCAAAAACCCAAATTTTTAAATGCAAAGCTAAAAGGAGCTCAGTGCTTTCTCCACAAGGCGAGGAAGAAAAGCTTCCAACTTGTCAGTTGTGTGTTTTTGCTCTGCCTTGTGTGAATAGAGTAGTCATATTGGTCTTGCTCAAAGGCTCCCAAGAGAGGCCAAAACTAAGTTACAATTAATTTTTACATTTCAGGAAGCACAGGTGGTCTTTCAAGGAAAAGAATAAACAGTGCTGCTGTTCACATCTTGAGCTGCCACTGGAGCAACATGGTGATGTCTTTTCATAAACCAGCCTTTCTTTACTTACTAAATGGATCAGTGCTCTCACAGGAAATCAGACCGCTTGTGCACTGGGCTCTGTGAAGCTTGACCAACTACCCCAATCTTGTCACCTGCCAAAAGCACTCCACTGAATATGGTCACAGTTCCTCTGCACGGGGTCCTTTACTTTCTGCCAGTTCATGAGGCTTTTAATGCTATGCAGGCAGAGATTTGAGGTAAAATCCTGTATCACGTTTTAGAAATTATTTGCTACTCCAGGGTCAGATGTCTGCTGCTACCTAAACATTTTGAGTTACAAAAAGTGGTAGACATGACTTAAAGGGCTTGTGTTCTTAAATAATTACCAAAAATACTATTATGGTATTGAATTTTTTTTTGCAATGCTTTCTGCTTTCCACTTGATTCCCATATGAACTATCTCAGAAGGGTACAGAGCAAACTTCTAATAGTGAGGTAAAAATCGAATAGTATGGTCAAATCTTCTGGTAGTTTAAGCTCTGTCATAGTGGTGTACAATCAATTATAGCTATCAATCTGGATATCTGAGACAAGCCTTAACATCTATTTAGGCATAATTTCTGAGAGGAATAGGGAAGTGTCTGGGGTAATCCATTTCTGTGAATCCTCATTACTCCTAAATTTTCTATTCTTATAAAAAAGAAGACCCAGACTTGACTACAATTTTCATTTTCAAATTTCCATTCCTAGTAGAACCTGGCTAGCAGCTTACTTCTCAGGAATGGCTTGAAGCATTTAAAGCTGTTCCTGATGAAGGAGCAGTGCCTGGCACCCATGTCAGTGGGTAGAACTGGCTGGGGGGTGCCAGCAGGGGTGCAGAGGAGGGACACAGGCCAGCCCCACTCGGGGCTGCTCGGCGTGCTGCTGAGTGCACTCACACCAAGGCAGGAGAGGGCAGCAACAGCCCCAAACTGCGAGTGTGCTGGCAGACTGTCTTCCTGCCCAGCTGCTGGAAAGGTGGATATGATGAAGCAAACTGTCCTGCCCATTAAATTCACCGGTACAGCAATGTCACAGGAGTGGAGGATAATGTTAAAATTTGAAGCGTACTGGTCTCTGCAAACATTACGGTTCTTAGCTTGTGATTTCCATTAAAACCATCTTTCATCTTCCTATTGTGGGTTCGTTGATTTGGGTTTTTTTAACAGATGGGAACACTTGTATTCTGGCATTGGAAAGGACAGGGAATTATCCTGTAGCAAGAGCCAATAATGAATAAATTGATCAAGTTTTCTCTTGGAGAGGAGGGAACAGAGGGTAGGGAGACATGGGAAGAAGTGCTATATGTTCAATTAATTAAATGAACTAGCAGGTCAAATTTGGGAAGTGTTTTATATTATATATTACCATTCAATTAAATGGCAGTATGGTGTGTTTCAGGTTACATCAAAATCAATTTAATTTCCTGTAAGCAGTCATGATGAAAATGAAAGCAAAAGCTGATTTTGTTGATCCCTCGTGATCTAACCTACTGGACAGCTCCTCAGTGGGCAAATGACAGTTTTCCTTCGGATAGCTATATATGAACATCATCTAAACTTAAACACTGTAAGGTAATGCCTTGCTTATGTAAATGGTTTCACTGCATGCCTTTGGGACATGTTTAGGATATCATCTGAGTGCATGCACAGTGTGTATAGCTTACTACGTGATGCTGAATTTTTGTTGCTCTTTGTTTTCGTTCTTCTTTTCTTTCAGTATTGCCAAAATCCATTCTATTTTTCCAAATGCAGAAATGAGTCACTTTTTAAAGTGGTTGAAAACTAAAGATGGGGTGTGGTGAATGTGGGTGTGAAGGTGGGAGAAATTAGTACTGCAGGCTTAAACAGGTTCATTTTGCCACTTTGTATCAGTCCTCAGTCGCTAACATACCCTTAATCTAAAGACTGAATCTTACAATCACATTCCCCTAAAGCAAAAACAGGTGAGATGGTTGTGTGAACGAGGGGGCTTGAACTAACATAGGAATGCATTGCAAAGTAGGGATGTACCCAAGTATATTCTAAAATGCTCACAGCTTTGAGGAAATTCTTGATTGTTGGCCAGTTACTACAGCAATGAAGTATCATTATTTCATATTCCTCTCATTGTAAGAAATTCTAGTGGGTTCACTTGCCTTAAATTACACAAAGTAAGCAATTCTTCAGTTCTTGTAGTATCTGTAGTTTCTGTAGTGCACCATCCCTGCCAATCTGGAAAGGAGCATAACCTGGAGAAGGGCAGGAGCGCAGCAGTCAGGGCCAAGCTGAGAAGAGCTAGGGCAAAGAGTACTTGAGATACACTGAGACCACGTTAGCTCCTACTTACTGACATTAATTTGTAATTTTCATGAGCGCTATGATCAAATAAATTTACAAAAACATAATCCAGATTGCTGGGGCAGAGGAACACTGAACACAGGGCTGTTCAAACATCCTGTGTATTATTGGCTCAGAGCCATTGCCAGCTGCAACATTTTTCTGTTAGAGAGATGCAATTGTTGCTCCTGAATGCACACGGATATTTAAACAACCAACACAATATAAAGAAATGGATATAAAGATGTAAATCAGCCTTTTGGCAATATATCTTGACAGGAGAGCAACAACCTAGTAAATCCCATCTAACTTTTGGCAGAGCCTTAGTCCTAACGCTGGCCTCTAAAAATACATTTGTGTATAGATTTGATAGCAATCCCAAGACCTTGGGTCTTGGTTTTCCTTTCGCCAAGTTATTACTAGCACAGCACATTTGACATTACTGTTCCACTTCATCTGAGACCTGCAAAATAAATATTCTCTTTCATTTACATTGAGTAATACCTAGAAATAATTTGCATTTACAGCACCTTCTCTTGAAAACTGAAAGCACTTCATAAGTAGGAGGATCAGAGCCCTTTAATAGTACTGAGAGGCAATGTATTATTTTCCCTATTCAAAGCTACAGAAGCTATTGCAGAGAAAGTGTCACATTCAGTGTTATGGCTGAAAGAGAAAGGCAGAGCCTTGAGGAGACATTGAGACCCTTGAGTGCTTTTGCCACAAAAACACCCAGCAGTAGATGAGAAAACTGCACGCACCATAAAAAGCGTAGTCACTCTGAATGAAGTCAGCAGCAGTACCTCTGAAATACTAAGCCATTTTAGAGTCAAAGGATTTTTACAAAACCTGTTCATTTGAAGTACTTCTCATGAGGCATTTTGAGTCAGTTTCAGCCTGCTAAATAGAAGGGAAAAGTGCTAACTCACATTAAGGGAAAGGTCAAAACTGCACAGAATAGCAAATGTGGGAAACAACCAGGCTGTCTACAGCTCAACCCAAGGAATGTTGATAACTGGAGACCGCAGTCCTCCCACCCCGTGTGCCTCAGCAAACTCCTGCTGACTTGATGCTCCTCACAGTGGCAAAGATCTTCTCTCACAAAGGCACTTTATGGCCCTAAAGTGTTCACAAGACTCCTTCTTTTGCACCGCGAGGGTGGAGGGAGCTGGGCTGATATGATGCCGGGTTTGTGCCGTCTCTGTGTCTTGTGACGGGAACCACAGCAATACGTTGCCTAGTAATGGTCTTTCCAGGGATTCAAAAGGCTTCATAAATTATTAATGCTCCAAATTCGTTTTCTGATAGCCATAATACAGGTTTATGATTTCAGTCTGTGAAACGATAGCTGGTGCATGTTCCCAGTTATTAAGGTCCTACATTTTTTTTGTTTAATTTTCAGTAGTATCTCTATTTTGCGTAAAGTTGCTTTTTGAGCAAGAGACTTGGCAAGTTTTGTCAATCTCAGCTCACTGTTCTGTGCTGGCCACAACACAGGGTGATTCAGGTCCCATGCAAATGAATTTTAGAGTGGGTTTAACTTCTGAGCTCACTGTGGAGTGGCTCCTCGTTTACACCATGGTAGGTGCAGGATAAGGATCAGGCTATTCATAATTACAATTTTTATTCCCTAGGAACTGTGCACCAGAGTCTACCTCTGTGATATGGGTAGTGAATATATCCATTCTGCTCTGCTCACAGGCATTAATTTCCTGTAATACAATTTTAAGGTAGTTCAGTGAAAAGAGATTTTTTTTTCTTTTTGATCCCTCTTAATGCCCTATTACTACTTTTAGTTACTGTTGTTTAATTTTTAAGGACGGAAGGCAGACTGGTTGAGCTGCTTAAGTCTCTTATTAATCACTCCAAGTTAGCACAGCTTGCATCAGCTGCGAGCCTAATGCAGAAGAGGGCAGCAGAGGCAGGCACCAGGCATCTACCCACATGTCTCTCTGTGGCATGCTTGTACCTGTTCTTCCCAGGCTTTTTGTCACTTTAGCCCTGCTCCCATTGCATCATGGACTCACTGGCACCATAAGGTCTGCAAAATCAAGAGTCTTTGCCTCTGCCTGTGGCATGTCAATACTCCAGGCCTTCACCATGACCAACATGGGTCAAGTGAGCAAAGTTAGATACAGTGCCAGAGAACAGAGTACACAGGAGCAGACAGAGTACATGTCTTCAACTGCCTGGCTGCAACAGGCTGTGAAGAGGGTAAGAACACTGGGAGAACGTTGGTGCCGCATGTCTGCAGCACAGCAGGTTTGCTCCTGCCTCCTCCACAAATCACATGTAGTGACAGTTCTCCCTCTGTCACCAACAGCCTCTGGTCATCATGGATAAAAACTCCTTCTATTCCCCAAGGAGGAGCAGTTTGGATACTCTGCCATGGGCAATAAAATGTTCGGGGAGATGGCTGGTCTTCTATCTGAAGGGCATACATAGGGGTGCCCTCTCTGCAGCTTTCCCTTTCCTTTACACTTCTTTCTTTACAGCTCTTCCTTTCTCCTCATAAGAAAACTTTACAGAGGAAAATATATGTATTAGGCAACTGCTCACTTCATTCAGTGCTTCTGGAAGAGCTCATGATTCCTTATTATTTATCTGGTTTGTGTAAATTAGAATGTGGCACTTGTGTTTGAACAGAGAGAACAAAATAAGTAATGGTATGATGTGTTAGGCAGTTTTTCCTCTTGAAGACATAATGAGGCTGTTTACTCCTGGGTCACTGTTTCTTCCTGCAAGCTCTATTGTAAAACCTCTTGCTGCCACCATCAGGACATCAAAATATAAAATACTTCCTTTTTTTAAAATGCATTTACAGCATCAAATAAGTCAGTAGAACCAATAAAAATGTCACTGAAATATAAATCTTTGAATGTACACAACAACACGTACTGGATTGTTGTCTCTCTGGGGAGACATCCATAGGGAATAATATATGTCCAGTCTTTAGGATACGTCTATAATTTGTGCAATAGTCATCTGGTAAATAAAAATATAATAAAAATAACTTGCATTGCACACATTTATGGACATGAATTAAAGGGATATTTAATTATAACATTGTAAAAATATTAAGAATATTTTTGCCTGTACTTCAGTACATCATTTATGACTCATTGAATACTGTCTTCTTTCCATGCTGATGCCAACTGTATTCATGAATACTCAGAGAGCTTTTGCCTATAATTCTTAAAACATTCTTTCTGCCACTTTGCAAATTCAGTCACCATTTTCTGTGAAATATTCAACTATCTGACTCCAAATATAGCCAGGAAGTACCACGTCTACATGGTATCACATGTCTATCATCAGGAAGTGTTACTGGAGGCTGGACCAGGCAGGGTGTCAGGAGATGGAAATTGTCTTCTTCTAACATGATGCATATTAGCAGAGAATGTGGTATTCTCTGTATAGGCTTGTATAGTAGCTTTGTGTAGTCCAAACAAAGAACCACTGATGCAACAATAAATAGTAAAGGCATTGCCGAGTACATTGCAATGCAGCACACCAGACAGCTTTTGCAGCCAAGCATGTGGAACAGCATGTGCTATACTGCCCCGTCTGCATTAAATTTTTGTTTACTCCTATTCACTAATAAATTATATCCCAATCCATGTGAATGTGGTTTGAACATTTTCAATTAAAATTATTATCAGCAGTAAATCAAACTGTCTTCCCTGAAGAAGATAAGCTACCCTCCTTCAATGTCAGTAGCTCTCTATCTACCATGCAGTTGCTCCAGTCCACTGCTGTGCTCTTGCTGCTGTGGCTAAGAACTCCAGGACCCCCATGGGTGTGCAAGCAAGGAAAAATACATAAACAATGTATAGGCACACTAAAAGTAAGTAGATATTTACTGTCAGCAATTATGTGCATACTTGCATCCTCATTGTCCAATTACATCATGGATGTTCTAAGGAAAGCCCTCATGATTTTACTGCTTTAATGCTTTAACCCAACATGGAAAAATTTGTAGGAAGAACCTTTGCTTTCCTGAACGAAGAGGACCTAGTTGATAGCAAGTTATTTTGGGACAAATTTGTTCTTTGATGGCTGTCTCAAAAAGAAATTTCTGGAATTCTCAGTAATTCCTTTAAAAGGAGAGGTGTATTAAAGCAGAAAGCAGTGGGAGTGAGAGAGCCAGGAGAGCAAAGAGCCACTGGCAGAAGTCTTCCAGTCTTAGGAATAGGCAGGAAGGTTTCTGGGTGGGGGACTCTTATAGCTAGATTCTAACTTTGGAAGAACATTATCTCAAAGGAGCACAAAGCACAACAGCAACTTCCCAGCCTGCTTAGGACAGCTGATTCAAACATGGAATCAAGGCATAATATCAGCTAGGTATGTGTTACTGCACACCAGTAAGGACCATCAGGTTGCTGCAAGGGTGGTGTTGCACAGCTGCAGTCATGCTGAAATTTACTCGTGTTCTGGATGAACATTTACAGACTTTCAGGAAAAATACTTCCAATTATCTGAGTTTTCATGGAGGTCTGTGGAGGAAGACATGGTCCTTCAAGACCAGCCTCTAAACCATTTACCATCCATCCCGCTTTACACAGTGCTAACAGCTCAGATTACATCCAGATGGGGAAATGGTGTGACTGTGCCATTCCTTCAGCCAGTTCTCCCCACTGTGGAAACATGCTCTGCTCATGCTCTGCTGCTGAAACAGGTGACTGGCTTTGCTGTATTGTCACTTACACTTGCACCAGACATGGTCTGTTCAGTAACTAAATGCAGGAAGAGTAGTTTTGTGTGAGGTGGAACTATAAAGGTCTGGTATTGTCTCATGTTTGAATTATCTGGAATCTAAGGAGACATGAACTCCAGCAAATGATTTCCCTCTACTTGAGAAGAAATGGTTCATAATGTTTCTCCTCTATGATGCCTAAAGAGGGCAAAATGTCACAGCCTTGCCCTCAGTAGAGGCACTAGCAGGATTTTTCTTCCCTCCCCAGTTACTTATTTTCATTTAATTATACTAAGCACCATTTTTTCAACTCACAGTAGCTGGGCTAAGCATAGTTGGTTGTTACTCCCCTGCTTGTGACCAGCCTCAGACACACTAAGAGTGGTTTCATCTTGTGGATGCTCACCTCCAAAACAAACAAATAAACATGTCTGCTTGCACCAGCATAGCATCTGCTAGTCTTCCAGCACAGAGACAGAAGAAGTCAAAATTAGAAGAAAGCTGTATTCCTGATATAGCTGAGTAACAAGAGCTGGAAGCAGGTGTTTGTGACCCTCTAAGGATGATCTTTGCAGGAAAGGTACCCAAGTAATCAGAATACTGGGGGTCCTACTCTCAGCTCTGGACAGCATGCTGGGGGCATAGTGAGAGTAAGACTGTGGAAAGCTGCTATTCTCTGCACCAAGAGCAATACAGGACATTTTGAAACTAAATTTTAGTGGGAAAAACCACTTTTGTTTTGTGCTTTCCAGAACAAGAGGCAAAAATGCCTCCTTCTTTTATAAATCCACTGGGTACGTGGATTGTTCCCTTTGCTCTCTTTCCACATTTCAGCTATGTTTGCAGTTTGTATTACAATTACCTGAAAATGGATTTGATAGGGACGGATTCCAGACCTGAATATTTAAATAGTCAGACTGGACTGATGTAGATCTTTGTGCAAAGATGAGATTCTCTTTTTTTTTTTTTTTCCATGCAAAGGCACAGAAGGGCAGTGGGGGAAAGCAAAGGGGAATGCAGGAAAGGCATGAAAAATGAGTGAAAAGGCACCTGGAAAGGGCAAAGGGAAATGGAAAGTGCTCCACACACAAGCCTTCTTTGGCTCATGAATTTAACATGTGTGTAATGTTTCTTATGAGGAGTCATGTGAGCAATTTAAACTAGCCCCTAGGCAAGTTTAATCTGAACAAGCTGCTCTGAGACAAGCTACAAATTGCAGGATTTAATAAAAAGGGTTAGCGGGACAGAGGATAACACAGGAGGGGAAAAGCTAGTATAATATCAGAACTAGAAATGAAGTCTCTATGAGCAGATCTTAAAAATACATTACATTGAGGTAGCCAAGGCTAAAATTGCATCAAAATTGTACACAGTTGGAGGCGCAAATTGCATAAAGTATCCTGACACTGACTTCCGATCCATGAAGAGTGACACAGCTTTTACCTCATTTTCATCCCTGCTGTGCCCTTGTCTTACATCGTGTCACTACCGTTAGGTGTCACCACTCCACAGCAGCAGGATTTCTGAGGAGGTAAAACAGAAACTCTCATCTAACATGACAGATGCAGTCTTTCTTTCTTAAGGGTTCTTCTACTCCTACAAAAGGACTTTCCTGGCTAACAAGCAGAGTTACTGCAGCAGACAGCAAGAGTGGCACCGGATGAGACAGCAGATCCTGGAAGTCCCTGGCATTGTTGGAACAGTTTGGTTTCAGGCTTCTAATATTGAGGTTCACCTTCTGTGTAGGTTCAGCCTCAACACTGCAAAGCAAGGCTCCCACCTGGCCTTCACAATGCCTCAGCTGCCTTGCTCGGGACTCGTTTGGGTGCAATGAGCTGGATCTGAGCCTTGGCCACTGTACCTGTACATGGTGCGCCTGGGCTTCACATCACCCGTGCTTGTCCAACAGGCCAAGAGTCTCTCTGTGGGTTCACAGCAGCCAAAGTGGCAATGGGGCTAAGGTGGCTAATTGTGTTCCTTGAGGAAAACAGAGCTGGAAATGTGTTCTTTCCTCTCTGCCTCACGTATCATAATGCCCTACACCTTCCCCACCAGAAGAAATTGTACAAAAGGGGATTGAACACTGGTACAACACTACTCCTGGGACATACAAGTGTCATCTTCTTGGCAAAACAGAAATACCAAAATTATTTTGGAAATCCCAAAATTATTTGTTAACTGGTCACAATTACAGGCATGGCCAGCAAACCTCACTGAAGTTCTCACGGATTAAACTCTTTAAGCAGAAGTTTTCATAGTAAACTGTTAACAGTGGCTGAAATGTCTAATTCCACTGGTTTAGGTATGTGCAAGCTTGGCTTCCAACAAATCCTCAAGCAAAGACAGTAAGTTTTTGGCTCCTAGAGCTGCTGCCTGACCCCACTCCTTCAAGAGTGGGAAGGCTCCAGACCCCTGAGCATAGAGGCCACAGCAGGGCATGAATTGCCTGACTGCAACCAGAAACATCTTGCAATATCTCAAAAACCCAAGTTTTTCTTGGAAATTGAAGGTTTAGTTTTTCTCCTGTAACTGATACTTCTTTAGCAACATAAACAAGTGACTGAATGAGAGAACATGAGTCATAATGTGAAATTATTACTACTTGTAATTTTTGCTGATAGGTGAGTGCTCTGTCATGCTGACTGCCACTGCCAAGTTAATTTTGGCTGGAGACGGTGCAGCCCCATTTCTTGGAATCTTCTCTTCCTACCTTTCACCCTTCTCCCATCAGGGGAGAAAGCTAGAGGGATTTCTTTCCTTTCCATGTTCTCTTGGTCCTTTATTAAGTGGTATGCAAAGAGGTTACAGGGACCCTGTGATGCTAGGGCCTGCAACCATATGCCTTCCCCAAAAAAGTTTGTAGTCAAAATCACAAGCAAGATGAAGGGGAAACTACTATCATTTAGCAAAACTTTTGAAATGAGTCACACAAAGAGCCTGTGGCAGAGCCCAGATGAGCATGATACAATGTTCTCTGAAATCCCAGTCAGTGTCTGCAACAAGATCCGCACTGAGCAGACCCCTATCCTTCCAGTCAGACACTACACTCCTGAGTGGGATATATGGCTTGCCAGGGACAAACACATCTATCTAATGTATCTAATTAGAAATACAATTGATTAAGAAAGTCCAGAAGCAGGCTGAACCAAGGGCTCACTTCACTCAGTACCTTCATCTTGTTTAAGGAGAACAGCATAAGATATATGGAGTGATTTTTACCCCTGCCATAATCTCCCAGGTCATGGAAATGTGCACTTTATAGATTTCAGGAGTGGGAAGCTGTAACCACTCAGAAGTGTTTTAAAACACTGCTAGATCTAGACTTCAGAACTGTTTAACTATTTTGAGTCTGTTTATAGTCCTAGTGTCTACAACATCCTGTGACAATGAGTTTCATAGTTTAAATGGCTGCATTTAACTGAACTGCATGGGAAAATTGCTTGGTTTTTTTTCTTACCTGCTTGCCAAAAATTTCATTGTATGCCTCCTAGTTGTCCTTTTATGAGGAACAATAAATAACCACTCCCAGTTCACCTTCCCCAGACCACTTGTGAGTTTATAGACATCTATTTTAAAAATGTTTAAAAATACATTCCCTGAGCTTTCATCAGTGTCTTCACAGAAATATAAAACCTGTTTCATATTACGTGGATTGAAGCTTGCTGTGGCTATTGTCCAGCTACATATTTTAGCAACAAAAGTAAATATGTTCAGCTCGGCCTCTCGCATCATTTTGTGCATTTGTCTGGCAATACTGCCTCCTACCTTTTAGGGTTTGGTGGGAAGTATTTATTTAACAGCAAGACTGGATGAATACGTCCTTCATTGGACTGTCTCAGACACTCAAGGGTACTCCAGAGATTAACTGGAGGAAGATCAGGGGGACAGGGGAATCCCACTGGATACTGGAAGTGGAAGAAGGGCAAGCACTGCACTTCCCATGAGCTGGACTGATGGCTTAAAAATATTACCTGTCAGTGGGCACGAGTCCCCAAAGGGTGACTTACCTTCCTGGGAATGTGAATGTGATGCAGTTATGCATTATATGCAAGCAGAGGTCAAAACCAGGTGTAGCTGCTTACTTCTAATAAATTTTGGGAGAGAGGCTGGGCAGTGTGAAAGGTCATACACAGGATTTCCTTTCCTTTCCTTTCCTTTCCTTTCCTTTCCTTTCCTTTCCTTTCCTTTCCTTTCCTTTCCTTTCCTTTCCTTTCCTTTCCTTTCCTTTCCTTTCCTTTCCTTTCCTTTCCTTTCCTTTCCTTTCCTTTCCTTTCCTTTCCTTTCCTTTCCTTTTTTTTGTTACTGTCATAGTGGGAAGAGAGACTGCCCAGCACATCTGTCCTTGCTTGTTTGTTCATTTCTTTGAGGTGCTTGGCACACTCTTAGTCTCCTTCTGGCAGCACATACACTGGTGTAAAATTTACCCTGCCAGGAGATGCTGGTAAGTTAAGGAGAGCAATCACATAGGAAACAAAAGTTAAAAAAAAAAAAATAAACAACAACAAAAAAACCAACCAAACAAAAACAAACAAACAAAAAACCAAAAAAGCACCAACCATAACTGAAAAGAGAAATCTATTGATTCCTAGTAGAAATGGTACTTTTCATATTCTGTGTATGGGGTGATGTGGAGAAGGCCTTATGCTGTGCTTTGTGAAAAGCAGGAGAGAAGGGACGTTGGGAAGAGGTTGTAGTGCTTACACCTGAGTGAGGTTAAATCCTACCTTTCTCTTGTACTGGACAGTATATTTTTTAGGCAATACACCTGAAATCTGTGTAGAGGCACATGGCCTGTCATGTATGAGTCTCTGTAGATGGAAAGGATGGATAATCTTAGTGGAAGGGGTTGAAAATGACGGTGTCTTTGGAGCTTCTGAAATAGATTGGTCCCAAGATACTGCAGTGTTGTTCTACCCAACATTAGTACCTTGTGTTCTTACCCTCCTTGGACTGACCTGCAGCCACTCTGCCAGCTTGGAAAGACAGCTGATAAGTGTATTTAGTGGGTAATGCTGCTTTTATAAACAAGCTGTGAAGCCCATGGTGTGTATCTTTCAAGGTCTAGAGTGAGTAATTGAACGGGTGCAGGTCTAATCAAGTTGCCCTGCTCTGGGCTGGAGGTGGCTGCCTGCAGCAGAGTGATGGATGTGATTCAGTCGTGCAAGCCCTGTTTCTGAAATGCTGAGCTGATGAAATGTCAGTGGCAGTGATGGACTGAGTTAGATGGGATTTTGAATCTGCTCCTGCCAGTGCTCTCCTGGTATCTGCAGTGAATCATGCACAGCTGTGGCTGCTGGAAGATGAGCTCTGGGGTCTGAGCTAAAAAAGGATCAATGAGAAGTTCTCAGCTCCTGCTCTTCAGGCAGGAGAAAATTTTTTTATATGGTGAGTGAGATGTGCTGCCTTGTGCTAAGTTACTCAGAGAAGGGAACAGAATACAACTCTTCTTTTTAATGACTCCTTGCAGAGAGCCAGAGCCTGGCAGCCCGGGAACAGGAGGTCTAAACACTCATTCAGTCTTCCAAATCACAGAAATACAAGTCTCTTAGAGATGCCTCAGTAGGTGGTTTAACTATAGCCTTTAATCCTCCTGTGGCTCAGCTCCCTCTTTTTTAAGATACGGATACAATTTGCAGCCATGCTGGCAGTATAAACATCTCAGGGACTGTGATATTTTCTGCTGTCTTGTTATGTGGTGGCAAAATATAGAGGCAGGACATTACTCTTCATTGTTAAATTTCCAGAGGTGGCATTTTAGGGTGTACACTAGTGTATGTTTTGAGAAGAGAGTGAGGGAGGGCTAGAGACAGAGGAGACTTGCTCAGCCTGGACAGGGATTGGGCAAAAAGGCTGCTCCCAAACTTCCACTCTGGTTATGGGGCTGTGCTGCTGGATTCCCACAGGGCAAAACTTGTGGGACTTCCAGGCAGTCTGCTGCTGCAGCGCTGAGCTTGTAAGGTCTGGAGCTGAGGAACAGAGGTGTCAGAAAGCTTGTCAAAAAACACCATGAATCTTGCTCAAATAGCCTTCATAAAATAATAAATGCACCTTGACATTTCTGAGCATGAGGGATGAGAGGAGGTCACAGAAATGTGGGGTTCTGCAGCAATTCCCTTACAGACCAGCAGTATTTTGGAGGTTTACTGTTTTGTGTTGTACCCTATAGAAGGCATGTGATTAATCCACTTAACTTGTGGGTACCAAATGCTTGACTTAAGGAGAGAAAGTATCTAATATGGGGCTTCACAACTCAAGTGGATTTCCTGGCAAGCCTAGGCATGAGGTTTTCTTTACAGAGATTAGTTAGATTGCTTGGTAGAAATGGAAATCAGAAGACCAGGGCATGGTTAAAGAAGGAAACAACAAGGGATGATGTAACTTCACATTTTTCTATGGGCTACAGGAAGATAAGAATGTATTTTGGAAAGTAGAAGACACTTATTTTAGTGATGGGAAAGAACTGTGCTTTGAAAAGCCATGATATGAGAGGAATGGAAATGGAGGATATGTAGAAATAAAAGGCTCTGAGACCAGGAGAGTGCATTTATGAAGTATAGCCAAGTGAGGAATAATATAATAATGAGAAAGAAAAGACCTCAGCATCTACAGCAGCTCAGTCTTACTTTTCTTTAACATCTTCCTGGCATAACATTGAAGAATCACAAAATAAAATTGCTACTTCATACTATGTTTCAGCTTCTATCTGGGACAACAGTTATTCTACTTCTGATACAGAAGTCTACAAAATCTGCTTTGAAACTGAGGGGTCATTTAATCCCTGTGTTGGTAACAGCATCTCTGCAGGTGACCAGTGGGATGTTTGAGCAGCTGTTGGCAGCTTCACAGCCCAGGCTAACGGAGCCTCATCCTTCTGTGGAGCTGCATCAGTGATCTTGAGCACGGATTTGGAGATGTGCAGGTGCTCACAGCACAGTACACGCATGCACATATTTTTCCAAGGAGAATTTCCCCCAGTGCTGGCCTTGTCCTGTTCTACACCTCCAGCTCTTTCTCCCCTGATGGAGGAGGAAGGTGAGAGGTTCTCCTGTGGTTGCTGCCTGCTTGGAGGGCGAGATGAACTTTTGGAGCCCCTCGGTGTGCTGGATCCCACAGACATCAGCTGTGTGGCAGACTCAGCAGAGGGAGCCCGCGTTCAGTCCTGGAGCTGAGGAGAGAGCAGACCTGATGCCTCTCGGAAAGGAAGGTCGCCTTCCTCTTCCTTCCTCGCCGGGTATAGCCTGAGTGTGCCGCTGGGGAGGGAATGCCTCGGCAGGGTCGCACGCTTCCCCGTGGGAGTGCTCCATGCTGCCCGAGCAGTTCTTTTGAGCACTCAGCGCCTGCCCCTGTGATGCTGCGCCCCTAAACTCAGCTCTCCCACCACATCCCTGGGGCAGCTGTCATTCTGCTGGATAAAGTGATGGAGGAGGAGGAGGAGAGCTCCATATGGAGCTGGTCTGCATTGTCCAAACTTGTTTGTTATTCAGTGAAGTTCTGTTAGTCTGAAACTGCCCAGACACCCTGCTGCCTGGCGCTGGCTCTGCCATCACAGAGCTGGTGTGTGCAGCCTGTGGAGGGAGCTGTTTCTCTTGTGTGGAAGCTCCTGTACAGCCTCCCTGTGTTAAATATTAACCAATTACTGCTGATTTTCCAAGCCATTTTACTCTATTTCCAGTCCTCTTGACACACAAGGAGAATATTTGGAGTGTAATTTGAATTTGCTATGCCTGGCTGCTTCACTGTTAATTTTTTAATTGAAAAATCAGGCTTTCAGCTAAATAAATATTTTTAAGAAAACATCATACTACTTATAAAATATTTTTGTTCAAAACCTAATGTGTTTTAACTTTGATCTGCAAAGCTTTCATATTTGTGACAGTCGTTGTATGAAAACATTTGCTTCTCATGTTAACAGATATTTTTCCCCCCCAACAACAATTAGGACTTTATCTTGGAAACTTCCTGTTTTCCAAAGAGTTTTCTGTTTGACAGCCCGTGTGGCCAGCCCTGGTTCAACAAAAACTGTTCATATTCCAGGCCAAGAGGCAGAAGAGAGGATGGGCAGCAGCGGTGTTTTTGTGGCTATGCATTGTTCAGGACAGCAATAGTTAAGAAAAGCTGACTCTAAAAGAAAACAAGCAAAGAACTAACCTTGGTGACGTATGTAATGAACAACATTTCTTGCTTCTTTATCCCAGAACTTCAGGGTCTGAGACATTCTCAGGTGGGTCTGTTTTGTTTGTTTGCACATCCATGACTTACCTGAGCTGAAGGAGCGCTGTGTCACTGGCGGGCAGGAGGTGAAGCCCCAGCCAAAGGCATCAGACATGATGCTCCTGTCAGCTCACTTTTTGTTTTCCTCCCTTCTTGTGTCTCTTTTCTCTTTGCAGAGAAGGAGGAACCTGTCCTCTATGGGGTCCCAAACTGAGTTTTGACACAGTCATCCTGCAACTTGAGATAAAGCTGGTTTGCCTGTGACAATAGGTAATACTGAAGAAAACAAGCCCTACTAGAAAATGCATTGGCCTGCCTATGATTTTAAACACAATTTGGCATGTAATTTGATTCCCTTTAAAACAGGCCAGCTGGTAAGAGTCTAGCTCTAACAGGCACTTGAGAGGAATCTCAGCAAGTTAACATGCTTTTAACACACCCTGCTCCATCATTCATAAAGACTGGTTGGAGAGCAAGCAATTGTGCTCTCCAGTAGCGCTGGCTGGTCTGCTGGAGCACACCAGGCACTTTCCAGTCTCTACCACCACCCTCTCTTCTGAAATAAAGAGCAACAAACCTGAGGAACAGCTTGTGAGCCTCTGTCCCGTGTACCATTGTGACCTGACTGAACAGGACAGTTCAGTCCTGTTAAATAACCTTAAATAACAGCATCCATGCAAGTATGGCTGCTTTGATGGGTAGATCTCCTTGCAGAGGTTTCACCCTTGATCAGAACAAGTCAGGCATGACCATCATGGACAATTTCTATCCTGGGAGGACAGTAAGGACTCCAAAATACTGGTGGGAGAAAAGAGGGACCTTGAAACCCCTGCCCCCTCTGGACTAATACAATTTGATTTTCCCTGCAAGCACACCAGATCTCCTCAGGGGACCACAACAGCTCTCTTAAGTTGATCTGGCTGAGCCCATGGGCTAAAATCCTCATGGGCACTCCTGTCTGGGCTGGCAGGCAGCTCATCCCTCAGAGAGTAACAGCTTCATGTCATTCCCTCCTGGATATGGAGAACTAGCATGGCTTTCTCCCACAGAACAGGTAAATTGGGGACACTGAGGTGGGCTGTATGGGAAACAGAGGAAATACAGAGGGATTGCTTGGATAAACAGGAAGGAAAAGCCTTTTTTCCCAGTGCCCTGCAGGTGCTGTGCTCCCAAGCAGAGGAGCTGGCTGGGGCGGAACATCTCTGCCAGCTCTTCACCATCTGCTTTTCTGCTCTTTCACCAACCCAGCCAACGTGCAGAGCAAGGATGCCTTTAAATTTCACCCATTCCAAAAAAACAGCCCAAAAACCAAATTAAAGTTCTGTAGGGCTGACTTGCACCCTTGACTCAACCCCCATGCCCTACATATACTTTGCACAGCTGGGCAGACTCCCAGGCACTGTTGGCAGGTCCTACAGCTGTATGCTTTGGGGTGAAGGGCGTAGCACTGCTGGAAACCCCCGGGGTGAAGAAGACCAAACCTCTCTCTGGGTCCTGGAAAACGTGAAGATGTGACCAACAGTTCCAGGATGAAGATGGGAGCATTTCAAAGTGAATAGCAGTGCATACCACCGGTCCAAATTACTTTCTTTAGCCAGGCTGAGCACCCAAGGTGAAGAGGATGGGCTTGAACCAGGGATACCAATCTCCTGAGCTTTCTGCAGCCAGAGCAGCCCCACTGGGCACCCCAAGGCTGGGCAGCCCAAGGCTGGCAGGGCTCCTTTCCAGCTCTGCCTCACAGGGCAGTGCTGCTGCTCTGGCTCGAGGGGTGCTCACGTTGTGCAGCCCAGCTGGCTGAGGCACCAGTAGGGTGTGGGAGGATTTTGTAGCACCAGCAAGGGAAGGGGGAACAGCTGTGGAGTGGGTGCCACCTCTGAGGAGGCTGAGACACGCTGAGGGTGTTCAGCCCTGAGCATGGTGGCTGCATTGAGTGTAGCCAGTGGGAAGTCATTTATCATATCCTGTGCAACCAGCCACCCTTCAGCAACAATTACTGCTCTTTAACAGCTTCCAAACAATGCTCCCTGTAAGCTGTGCTTGCTGTCAGAACCTAAAAAACAGATAGAGGGTGGAAAATCCCAAACCTAACCAAACAAAAACACTGTTTTGCAGGGTTTTTTTTGTTTTTCTTTTAAACTCAACAGGTGTTCCTGGTCACCCTGCAAAACCAGAGGGAAAATATCTGCATGCCACTGAAATGAAGCAACTCCAAACCAAACCCCGTGAAGATAATCCTATCTTTTGCTTTTGTTTGGTAGAAATAAATGGGAAAAAAAAAAAAAAACTTCAACTCTGGGTTTTCATGATGATAGAGTGGGGGTTTTCACCACCATTCCAGTTTTAGACTGCATCTGATGCAGGCTC
This sequence comes from Anomalospiza imberbis, assembly GCF_031753505.1. Lineage (NCBI taxonomy): Eukaryota > Metazoa > Chordata > Aves > Passeriformes > Viduidae > Anomalospiza > Anomalospiza imberbis. Next base: position 66,267,794 of record NC_089685.1, read on the forward strand.
ATGGAGACAGGGGACTGTTATTAGAGCTGCAGGAATAATCTACAACAAGTAACTGAATGGAAGTGTTTGGCCTTTTATCTGTTTGCAAACTATCTGTGAGCATGCCTGGATGTTCTTGAATGTGTTTGTTGTTTGAGATAATACTGCCTGTAATTTCTGTGAATAATCATTTATTTGTGGAGTGCTTACGAGCATTTAGATAGTCAAAATGTCATTTTTGTTCCATGGTTACATGAGTGCAACCCTGAGACTTCCACCAAGAGTGCTCACAGTCAGGAGTGATAAATTCACTTTCTGTAAAACCCTATTGAAATCTTCTTGGGAAATGTAAGTTCATCTGCAATATTTGTAGGGGGAAAAAAGAGAGAAAAAAGCAGTTAAATAACGGAGTGATGGGGCGGGGGTTGGGGGGCTGGTAAAGTGTTAGAAAGATTTACCAGGAGACTGCCTGTGCCCCTGAAGCCCGTGGAGGTCAGTGGGAATGCAGAGATCCACTGCAGCCTCTTGAGGAGCCCACACTGAAGCAGGGAGATGCCCAAAGGAGGCTGTGACCCCCTGGGAAACCTGTGCTGGGACCTGCAGAGCCATGGAGAGAGGAGCCCACACTAGAGCAGGTTTGCTGGCAGGAGTTGTGAACCCATGGGGAACCCAGGCTGGAGCAGCCTGTCCCTGAGGGACTGACCCTGTGGAAGAGGGATCCTTGTGCCAGCAGTGTGTGGGGGGCTGCTGCCCATGGGATGGACTCACAGTGGAGGAGCTTCTGGAGAACTGTCTCTTGGGAAGGGACCCCGTGGTGGTGCGAAGGAAGGACTCCTCTCCCTGAGCAGCAGCTGGAACAACATGTGATGAACTGACTGGAAACCCCATTCCCTGTCTCCCTGCAACACGGGGGGAGGGAAGCAGGCAGAGCTGGGAAGGAGGAAGTGGGAGGGAGAAGGTATTTTTTAAGGTTTTGTTTTACTTCTCTACTGTCCTGCTCTGACCTTGTTAGGAGTAAAGTCAGTTAATATCTCTAATTCAAGCCTGTTTTGCCCATGGTGGTATTTGGTGAGTGACCTCTCTCTGCCCTTACCTCAGTTGTATTTCCTCTCTCCTCTTTGCCGTGTGCTCGCAGGACCAAGGCAAAGACACAGCAAATATTCCACCCGTGAGCTCCGCCAGCCACCACAGCAGAGGGCTTTTATAACCATCTTGTCCTCCAAAACCTGGTGCAGACTCCATGCCTGGTGCACTCTGAGCCCTGCCATGTCGTGTCCAGGAGCTCCCAGCCAGGTCTTTGGCAGTCACCAAATTCTGCTGGCAGCTTGGAGAGGAGTTTCTTTGGCAGCAGTGCAGGCAGGATTGAGAAAACTTTGTAGAAACACCTCTTGTGTTTGTCTTGATCCACAGACATTGGTTCATTGGTTACCCTGTGTGGCTGGGTGGTTTTGTGGTAAGGACACTTTGAGGGATAAATTGCATAGGGGTATTAAGGAAAAAATAGTCAATGCTATAGACAGGCTAAGTACCTGTACCACAAATGGAGATTTATGCAAAACAGTATTTTGCAAACAAAACAGGGAATGAATTCATTTTGGGCGTCTGTAAAACTTTCTTCTTAATTTCCTTCAATAGAGGCTTGTTGTTTATCCACTGCTTTCTGAAAGCAACATACTACAGAAAATTATTTCCTCTGCAAATATTTCCTGACTTCTGAACCCTCTGCTTCCAAACAGCTTTTCGCTGAACTATTGTATGTGGGTAAGCATTTCCAAAACATTAGATCTCTTTTGGCTCCCTAGAGAGCAGTGTGGGCTCCACTTTTCCTTTACCTTGTTACAGGCTGCTTAGAAAGCTGATGGACAGCACATCAGTGATGGTAAAATATAAAGTAGTATGGGCAAAGGTATGGGCTTGGGTTTGGGAGATGAAACAGGCTATGACCTCATGCAACTCTACACTGTTTCCTTTCCCAGGCTTTGTCTTTACCACTTAAAACCATGAACATGTGGGATTTTCTACAACAGATGAAGAAAAGTAAATTAAACTTTCTGTAATATAAGGGGGAGAAAAAATAACCCTGTTCTTTCTTATACTCTTCCTGCTCTCTCTCGCTATGTTATTTTACTAGGTGCTTTCATCCTCTTCTGTTCTACCCCTCATTGTGATTCATTTATTGTCCCTCTACCTTGTCTTATTCTTTCTTCCCCAGGCAGATTTTAGTGGAGGGGAGTTATTGGATGGAGTAAATATCTGCCCATCCAGCTTGTGACCAGTACAGACTGAAATAAGAGTTGTACTGAAGATGAGGCTTTTTTGTGGAAAATGAAAACAATAACTGAGAAAAATATGAGAAAAATAATAACTTTTTCTCATATTATTGGCATTTTTTAGAGGGTATTGTCATTGGTAAAGTGAACTAAAGCCAGGATTTAGGCTTTGGCTATTGAAATGTTTAGATGAAAATTTGCCAAACTCCTAATTTATTTTTCCAATTCTCCAATTAAAGAAAAACCTCCCCCATGATTATTTAAAGAATCTTGCCCACACAGCTGCCTCCCTCCCCTGCTTTTTTTTTTTCCATTTTAGTCAAAGAACCAATTTTCCACTTGCACTAATTCAATACAGTCATTTTGTTTCAGAAGCCACATTGCAGTAATGCTGAGAAAGGAGTCCAGAACCAGCTGATTTAATGCTTTGCTCATGATTGTTTATACCCTTTTTATTTTGCTTTCCCTGTTTTTGAGCTGGGGAATGTTTTATATGCTCAAGTGCAGACAGCACTCTCCAGTCCTGCTTTAATACTGAGCTCCATCACCTGAGCTGTGGCTGCAGGGGTGCATTGTGAGGTTTGGGGATTGGGAATAGTGCTTGAATGGGGCTGCAGCGAGGTTACAGAGCTTCACCAAGGTCCTAAGGCATCAAGTCACCTTCATTTCCAGATAGGACAATGATGACAGTGTCATTTTGCAAAGAAAGAAATGAGATGGCTGGTTGGCTTTAGTGCACACCTCGTTTGTGGGGATGCCATGGTCAGGTCACCAGGAAGGTTAAATTCCATTTCTTAGGCATGACAGAGACTTGGTGCAAGATGCCTGGAGAACATGTGAGGCCTGGCAGCACCCAGGACAAGGTGTTAATGATGGAGCTGGCAAAGTGGGTGTCTGGCTGCTTCCTTTTCATTACTTAGGGACACTTGGTCACAGCAGGGCAACTCAGGCCAGGTTAGGAGAATTAGCTTAAGAGTAACTATGTTTCTTTCACAGGGCATATACAAGACTGAAGCAGATTTTGCATGAAAATTATTTTCCATCTTTGCAACCTTAGGGATTTGTGGCACAATCTGGAAATACAACAAGGAGAGGCTCTGGGGCTTTGGGTGCCACTATGTTCCTGTGACTCTGAAGCAGAATTTAAACCCTGCCCAATTCCTGACTCTTGCAACATCATAAATTATCTTAATATGAATCTAAATATCACAAACTTCTGTCTTAATTTGCCACTGATTAGTTAAAGACACAGTCCTGGAGCAGAGTCGGAACACACAGACAGGATGGTCAAGGCCAAGATATTCAATAGTCCTTATGGTTCTGTCTCCAAACTTTCTCCTTACAGCCTGCCCAGCATGGGCATTCTCTAAATGAGCACTTAGCATGTGCCAAGCATGGGGAGGGTCTGGAATAACTGTTCATGTTGCAATCTTACCACCAGATGATTTACACCTGGACAACAAGCTTTGCTGTCCTTCTGGTCACTGTCTAGATGAGGCTATGCAGACAAGATTTATGTGCTTGCAGTTATGTCTCCCAGATCTTCAGTTTTCAGCTGCAAAGACAAAAATCAGTGTCTGAAATACTCCTCCTGAAGACTCTACAGAGCCTGTGTGTTGTGATCCTAGAAATACTGTCGGGCTTGGCAGGACTGGCCTAAAACCAGCAGTGCCTCGGACCAGGATGGAAGTTTGCTGACCAAACCATGAGGAAGAACACTTGACTGTTCTTTAATTTACTGTCTTGCACTGCTAGCAAAGTTAGGTGCATAAATCATATTGATTAATAAATCTGTTATGTCCTCCTTTATTTCCTATTTGCAAACTGCCCGAGCAATTTTCTCAACTGCATTTGTTATTCAAAATTTTTCACTGAGTAATTTCTGGAGATAATTATTGTGTTTATATCTTGTCTGGGAAGTTGTGCTGAGTCTGACATTGGAGCTGTATTCATTAGAGACATAAATCTTTCTTCTGTTGTTTCAAAATCACATTTCCCATGCTACCATTTGCAATTACAGAGATTAAACTTGCTTTCTTTGACTGCTCTTCAACATCCATTTATCACTGGCTGCTTCAGCTGCTGTTGAAATGCTGGTAAACTGCATCACTCTCACATTTGGGACCAAACACCATAAACAGAAGCATGAATTTACTTGCATAGAGGTTAAAAAGAGTGAATGAGCATCTGTGAAATTTTGGGGATGGGGCGGTGTGTAAAGAAAAAAGAAAGTGAACATGGACTATTATTTCATTCTGTACTTTAAAAGAAAGTGTTGGCTACCATGGCCTTTTGGAGGGGGAAGAATCCTGAAAATATACCCTGAGAATGGCAACTAGGTCAGGAGTCTCAGGGAAAAGCTGAGGAGAAACGTTTTGTTCCTTGCTCGTAATTCAGCTTAGGCACTAACCTGCTCAGAGAACTTTGAGAAGGCAGAAATGGAGATTACTCATTTCTGGGATCAGGTTTCAGCTAAGAAAAAGGTTCTCCAAGACAATTTTTGTGGCAGTTGGTGGAATAAGAGTCTCTGAACTCAAAAGCAAGCTAATGCATGCATGCGAAAACATTTTCAATTGTTTAGTGGAACAACAACTGCCTTAATAGCACACCATCAGGCAGAGGGCCAAGAGGCAAAAATATTTGTAAATAGGGTTTGTTAATTTTTTCCACTGGTAAACATACCAAAAGAAGGAGGGAGGAGTCAGTACTCTGAAGAGACAGTCAGACTGGGAGCACAGGTCCCTTTAGGTTTTTGAACAGAATCCCGCTGCAATCCACATCCCAAATGCAAATAAGAAGTTTATCTCTGGGTGTTTGTGTTTTTGTGTGTGCGTGTGTGCATAGCAGGGGGATATAAAGAAGGCATGGTAAAGAGACATCCCTCCAGCTCAGAAACAGGAGCTGTAGGGTAGCAAAAAAATATAGGAGGAACTTTCCCTAAAAGGATGTCGGGGACTAATTGAGAAGCAGTCAGTGCTGGATATTTCTTCCCGGAGACCTGTCCTTTGGAAGACTTTCTCACATGTTGGTGGTAGGGAGCTGATGGGGTGGCTGTGTCCCTACTCCAGCTCTCCTCCCTTCCTTCCATGGCTTCCTCCTGGCCGTGGCTGTGGAAGGAATTCTCATCCTAGAGTGACACTCTGGACACTTTATATTGAGATAAAGGGATTTGGGAGGTTGGCAGCATAACCCCTCAGCAACTGGGCCTGGGGAAGGTTTGCTGTCTCCCTCTGACACATGGCTCAGAGATGTCCCTTCCACAACCTCTTTTCATTTAGAGAGAAAATCCTCTGTGCAGGTTCTGTCTGTTCTGTGGCTGTTGCTGCTGCTCCCACCTGTGTGGTGAACCTGAGCTATGCGCTGTGGACAGAGAAACACAAGGAGGTCATCAGGGGTGTCACTTCTATGGAAACCCAGAAACCGAGTACTCAGCCCTGGAGTACAAGCTAACAGAGCTCATCCAGTTTGGTTTTGGTTGCAAACAGAAGGGCTTTTCAAAGGACTATCAAAGTATGGGCTGAAATTTTGTAAGAGCATTCATCTCCATTCTGACACTTGCTCATCAGATCTACTTTTGAACCCACCTGTGCTGCTCCTTGCCACAGCAAGAATAGCCTTGACTGAGACACAACTTTACTGCAGAAAAGAACAGGCTATAAAGATTTTTTTTTCTAAATTGAATGATCTCCTCAAATTCACCATCCTACTGTTAATGTTTCTTCTTGACCTTGAAGCACAATAATTCGTCTCTTTGATGTACACACATTCAGTATCCAAACAGGTGATACTTGTATCTTAACTGGACAAATTGAAGCCTTTTGAAGTGGAGCTTATCTGAAGACTGAAATCAGTTTGGCTTCAGATTAGACAAAACTTAAACTGTGAATAATTTGTATCTAAACAGTGAAAAAAGGAATCTTGCACACACACTATTCATGTGAATAATATAAACTCTTACACAAAACTAAAAGTGGTTAATGATAAATCTCCAGTTAACAGTTACCTTAAAAATTCTTTTAAAAAGGCATCTTAAAGGTGATGAGAAGGAACTAATGTTTTACACAAATAATGCCAGTATTTCAGCAGAGCTCTCTAGATCAGGATCTGCTATTCTCCCTTCCTCTGAAACAGTCTGACCATATGCACATGAAAAAAAAAAAAAAAAGGAAAGGTAGAAGAGTCCAAGTGAGGGCTTGCACCCATGGGACCAATTTCAGAGGGGACTGGTGGCAGAGGAAAACCAAAATGTGTTAAGCTAAAATCATCGCATGTTGGCTAACAATGTCCTACTGGCATATTTAGGTTTTCTGTAAAATGTTTTGTACCACAAACTCCTTACTTAGACAAGAGCAGAGAAAATGTGTGACTGTTTGAAAGAGTTTGAAAGGATGTCCCTCCTTTCTAAAACCAAACACTGTGCTGCATCCTTGATGGTGTATGGGAGTGAGGACTGGGTTCTTGGGGCAGTCAGACAGTTTGGTGAAGGTCCAAGCACAGGTTTTTACACCTCCTTTTCCACTTCTCTGCTGCATGCCTGAAGACTTCATGATTTACCCATCTGGTTGTGGGGGCATGAGCCAAACTCCCTCTCCAGTTCACTGATATTCACTAATTAGGTGAGCATGCAGCACCTTTGCAACTTCCTGATTTGGGAGGGGATGTGGGAGCCACACAGGAACAAGGCAGGGTAGTTAAAACACCTTTGGCCTCCACCAGACCTCTCCTGTTCCTCCAGTTTGGTCTGGGGGCTCTGCCACTTGTGTTTGCCTCCAGACTTGGGGCTGCAGAAGCCTAGAACTAGATCCTGTGAGCTCAAGTTGTACTTATTTAATAATACATTTAATAATATCAAAAGAGGAAAAGGTCATGGGTTGACCCTTTTCAGAGAGTACAGAAAGTTGCTTATAGGGAGATTGAGAAGAAACTCCCCAGCTCACTGCTTTTGTGGCTTGTGATGGAATCCCACTAAAAACAACTTGTGATTTATTTCAGCTGCATAATAATATTACAAAGTAATAAAAATAAAGGCATATTTAATGATGTCCTTCCATTAAATGGTATGCCCTGGCTGTCTACCAATGGCTTTACAGACCTACTGGCGCCTGTGTCAAGACTCTTTTCTTTCAGTGTGGGGAGAGTCATTAAATACCATGATAGCGTCCTATGTACCACCAGGTTATGCTGCACAATTAATTTCCATTAAACAAGTAATTTTTTCCTTTCCTTGGCCATTGCTACTTTGTTATGCTAATAAATATGCTTGTGCAGTGGGACCCAGTTTAAACAAAGACTTGACAGTAACTTTGCTGGACATGGCCAGAATGGGACATCTGGGTCTCATCACAGCCAAAGGTCTCTTCCTTCACCATCTCATCTTCACAGCATATCAGTGCTTCCAAGCACTGCTCTCTTCAAGTCTTCAGAATGCATTTGTTATTTTCATTATTAGCTGGAAAAAAATCAGGAAAACCATGTTCAGAAGAGGACAGGAAGAAGGATTTTCAATTGTAAAGGACACTGGTGAAAAAAATGAGGAGAGGAATTACTACAGTGGGATAAAAATCATTTGTTGACATCCTCCTCCTCAAAGTTTTCAGAAGCATTTTACAAACTGCATCAGATCATTTCTCCAAAACAAGCACAAAATGATCTTGGGCAAGAGCACAGGGGCTTGTGCTTGCTGTTCTGGTATACAATGAGATACATGAGGTGGATCCTACCTCAAACAGCAGTTCAGCAGGGGAGGGCTGAGCAGGCAGGACTGCAGCTCACCAAAGGTTCAGTGTCAAAACCCAGTTTCCGGGGAAAGTGCACTTGCATGTGTTTGTTGGAATCTCCATTTTCTGCCTTTTCTGAGCCACTGGGGAAAGGTTAGATGTTCCTCTCAAGCTGTCAGAGTGAGGTGAGCAGCTTGTACTCCGATGTGCTGACTGGCTGCAGAAAGAAATGGAGTTATGTGTTCTCACATGTTGTGCAGTGTGAGGTTAAAGCCATGAAGGTCCTTTCTGCCATGGAAAAGGCTTGGTTCATCTCTGGCTCAGGGATGGTTTCCCACAGAGTTACCAGAACCACTTTAGTAGAGCTTGTGCTTTCCTTGAAGGTTTCCCATCCAAGGATCCAGCAGTCTTGACCTTGGTTAATTATTCCTAGAGGGAGCCTACACACACAGCATCCTCCTCCATGAAACTGCTCTGCCAGGTGAATCCCAGCCTGTTCCAGAGGAGAACAAGGAACCTGGGGGCAGGGAGAGAAGCTCTGCCCACTTGCTGCATCTTGGCTTCCCCCATTCTTAAGCCAGACCTTGAGCTACCCATGATTTTAGGCACCTGTCACTTTTCCATTTACAAATTAGTAGCCAACACTGAATGTGTTTTATTCATTTTTATCCTCTTCTCATAAGATAGTTTGTTTATTATTTATACTGTTCATAGGAACAAAACATAAATAATTACAACAAGTTTTCTGCCAAGCAATTTTGGTGCACTCCAGAGAGACCCCCTTCTCATGCCAGGATAGCATCCAGTTATTGGTAGTGGAGACCTTTTTGAGAGAGGCAAAAACATGAATTCTTCAAAGTCTTCTGGCTCTTCAGGTCCTCAGCAGGGGATGAGGAGGAGGAGGAGGCAGAGGAAGAGAAAGAGAAGGGGAAAGGGAAGGAGGAGTGAAGAAGGAGAAGGAGAAATAGAGAAGGGGTAGGAGAAGGAAGAAGACAGAAGGGGGAAAGAGGAGAGAGAGAAGAAAAAGCAAAAAGAAGGAGGAGAAGAAAGGAGAAGAAGGAGGAGAAGGTGGAGGTGAAGGAGGAGAATGAAGAGAAGGAGGAAAGGAGAATGAGGAGAAGGAGAAAGAAGGAGAAGGAGAAAGAAGGAGAAGGAGGAGAAGGAGAAGGAGAAGGAGAAGGAGAAGGAGAAGGAGAAGGAGAAGGAGAAGGGAGAACCCAGCAATTTTCCTTTCCCACTCGGCATGTTAGTTGTAATATATGATGTAGAATAAATTCGTGCTCAGGACTAAAAAATACAGTATCCTTTCTAATGGAACCAAGTGATGGGAAAGAGCAATATACACAGGATGAATTCCTGTCTCAAAAGATGGTTATTCTGAAGGATTATTCTGTCTAGAAGATATGCCTTGAATGATAAGATGAATCATTCAAGTTCTTGTTGCCAGAACAAGATATTCGAGAGGGGGGTGGGGGGGGGTGGAGATTACCATCTAACAGGATTTCAGCAATCACAGTATTCTGGGAAAACCTCAGTTTAGAAGCACCACAAGAGAAGAACATGCATGAATATGTGAAAAAGGAGAAAAGGAAACAGGAAGACCCCCCCCCCAGAATTCTGCTAAGCCTGGAAACAGTATAAAAAACACCCTGTGAAATCAGTACCTTGTGAACTGCTAGGGTGCGGTGCTACATTAGTCTGGACCCAGTTCACCCAGCACTGATCGCCTGGCTCAGTGATGATTTGCTTGTGGCTTTTCCAATTTTACTTTGATTTAATTTAATAAATTCCTTTAATTATTAAATGGACTGATTCATTTATAACATTAGTGAAATTGCAGGTCTGCCCAGTCCTTTGATAAAAACATAAGATCCTGAGCAGGGGGTATGTGATTCAGGGAGATTGGCTCGTCTGGTGCAGGGCCTAACCTTTTATCTGCCTTGATCGCTCCTCCACAGCCTCTTTCAAAAGCTCTTTTTCTGCACTGTAATGTTCTGCCAATCATAATTTGCATTTCTGAATGCATGAAAGAACTGTTTCCTGTCTCTGGTGGAAAAAGGGAGGGGGAAGGTAAAAAGTATTTCAAGTCAAACTGAGATTTTTCTTTTAAAGCCTGCTACGGGAAAACAAAAGGCGTTTCCATTCCGGGCACAGCTCTGGAAGCGGTCGCAGGCGGGAGGTGTTAACAAGCCGTGTGCGCGGGTTTACGCTCCCGTTCTACTCGAGCGCCAGCCCTGCCATCAGGGCGGATCAGTGATTCCGGGCCAAGCACATCGCACAGGTCTGATGGCACAGCCACTCCCTCCCTCCATCCATCCATCCATCCATCCATCCATCCATCCATCCCTCCCTCCCTCCATCCATCCATCCACCTTCCATCCATCCATCCATCCATCCATCCATCCCTCCATCCATCCATCCATCCATCCATCCATCCATCCATCCATCATCCATCTCTCCCTCCATCCATCCATCATCCATCCATCCATCCATCCATCATCCATCCATCCCTCCCTCCCTCCATCCATCCACCATCCATCCATCCATCCATCATCCATCCATCCATCCATCCATCCATCCATCCATCCGTCCATCCATCCCTCCCTCCCTCCCTCCCTACATCCATCCACCATCCATCCATCCCTCCCTCCATCCATCCATCCATCCATCCATCCATCCATCCATCCATCCCTCCATCCATCCATCCATGCATCCATCCCTCCCTCCCTCCCTCCCTCCATCCATCCATCATCCATCCATCCATCCATCCATCCATCCATCCATCCCTCTCTCCCTCCCTCCCTCCCTCCCTCCCTCCCTCCATCCATCCACCATCCATCCATCCATCCATCCATCCATCCATCCCTCCCTCCCTCCCTCCCTCCCTCCCTCCATCCATCCATCCATCCCTCCATCCATCCCTCCATCCATCCATCCATCCATTCATCCATCCATTTATCCCCGGCCCCGCCGGTCAATCCTTGCCGGGGAGGGCAGCGCAGAATCCCCCGAGCTGAAGCACTGGAATTCTCCTCTCTCCCGCAGGCACCGAGCACTGGGCGCCGGCGGGGAACAAAAAAACCGCTCTGACGTTGCTGGGATGCCAGGTCCCCGTGTGGAGGTGCGGGTGTGTGCGCAGCAGCTCCCCCCAGCACTCGGCTAATCTCTATTGCATATCTACAGACAAAACAGCTACTTGGCATCGCGCGGCGGATGTCTGCAACTTCTGCCAGGACGCTGAACTGGGGCCAGGAACTTGGGTGGAGACAGGAGCCAGGAGGTCATCTGGGGTTGCTGCTCTTTGTTAGAGCTAAATAACGCTGTGAATGCATTAAGCTTCTTTCCACGCACCGATTTTATTTATTTATTTTTTTTTTCAATGCCTTCAATAGTATTTTTTTTCCCACTGGGCTGGATTCATGTACAAATACGCAAGGCAGAGCAGTCTGCTCATTTGCACTTAGCATGAAACCCTGAGTTTGACTTTTTTTTCAGAAAAAATGAGCCAACATACTTCCTGCAAAGGTTTCCTCTGTGAGAACAACAACTTGGGTGCTTTGTCATTTCCTCACTTTTAGACACTGATCAGACAGTCAGCTTCAGCAAACTATCAGATGATCTCATTATTGTTCCCTAAGAGAATAAGTTGGTGTTTTTTTTTGTTTGTTTTTGTTTTTGGTTTTTTTTTTTTTTAAAGCTGAAGGTGGCTGAAGCAAATTGTGGTGCTGGAATTGCAAAGCTGCTGGATACCAAAACCCTGCTGAGCGCAGTAACATTGCTGGAACCTGTGGGGACTGAAAAATGGCAAGAGTAAGATCTGCATTTTATACAACTGATGCTATTAAATTAGTTCTGTGGCTGCATGGATGTATCTGCTTGTTCTGATGCCAGAGTGTTTGTGTAGATATATATATATATATATATATATATATATATATATATATATATAATTGAGTCGTTTGTGTGGATCTCCTTAAAACAGCCTGCAGATGAAAGGAAGTTAACGGTTCAACAATTCAAATGACAGTTTCTTTCCATGTCAAATTACAGGAAAATGGTTACTTACATGGAAAGAGTAAACTATTTACTATCAAGAAAATCAAAGTTCCTGGGTGCGTGTACATGTGGAGTTCAGGGTTTCATGGCAAAGTCTCCACTGCTGAGACTGATGCTCCCATGGTTTCTTCCTTTTTTTATTCAGGTATTCTTTTACTCAAACATGTGCTGTCTATTGAATTTCACCTACCCCCTGCTGCCCTGCCTGAGGTTCACAGTCATGGGAGATGTGTTGTTAAGGTTGACATAACCAGGCTTTCTGGTGGTGGGCAACAGCCCTATTCTTCTCCAGACTGGACAACATCTGTGAACATCCCCATTCCGTTCTTTCTTCAGCCCTGTTATTTTGACCAGTCCTTTCCCTGACAGATAGCACAGAGTAAGACAGGAAAATCACAAGCCTTAAAACATCGCAGGTGTTCTCTGCAGTCACCTCTGCTGAACCTGGAATGATGTGTTTGGGATGGGATGCAGAAAATGGCACTGGACACCATAAAAATCCCATCATGGATATCCTTGGCAGTCCTGGGGGAGGTTGTAGCACATCTTCTGCAAGGCCTCTCTCTCAGGAAAAGCTTTGTGTTGTTATATAAAAGGCATCACAAGCATTATGTGCCACTCACCTGCTGCTCCTGTTCACCCCTGGAACAGGATTGCTTTGTATCAGGCCAAAAAGTGCTTGAATCTGAGATGCAAATACACCTGTTATCTCCATATGTTTATATAATGATATAAAACATCTTATTATTTCTTAAATAATAAATATGTACTTTTACAGATTTTTTCCCCCTGGAGCCTTGCTGGATGAAAGGTGTAGTTACATAAAATATTTTATTCATGGCTATGTTTATCCAGACTGTGACACCCTTTTCCAGAGACATTATCTAATTCTAGCATCTGAGAGAATCTCTGAATAAGATTTTGTGGTAACCACAAATAACAAAGGGAGGAAGATTGTGGAAAGGTAAAAAGGCCAATCTTGATTTGCAGCAGGCAAGCTAAAAATTCCCTGCAGTCCCTCAGTCCTACATCTCAATCTCTTTGTGTGGCTTTGTTCTTTAATAGTGGCTTATTTTTTTTTTTTTAAGGACAAGACAAATTGTCTAGCCACAAGAATTTAAACAACGCTTTTAATCTGAGTGAAGAAGTGTACTGCACTGCTTGGCTTCCTTTAAAGTCTATTATTGCAATATGTCAGCAAAAGGTGTATTTATAGAAGGGAGAGCTGTAGCTCAGTGTAGCTACACCATAAAGTTATTTATCCCTGCTGTGCTTGTTTTACAATCCTCAATAACTTCCTTGACATTTTTTTTTTCTACTAAGAAACCTTGAGGTGGTGCCTGCAGAGGGTGAAGCAGGGGGTGATTCACTGCTCCTCACCCCTAGTGCTGCCTTTGCCTCTCAGCCAGACAAGCTGGTCGATGATTAATTTTAATTCTTCTTTAAATAACCTGTTGTTTAAGAAAAGTGAAATTTCACTGCACCTTTTAATCTGAAATGCACTGAATAGCACAAGTTTTTCTGGAATGGAATTAAACATTTTCACCCTAAGGGCTGGTGACATCTTGAAGCTCTTTTTACACATATCAAGTGCCTGACATGGTCCTGACTCTCTCCCATTGGTCTCCAGCTGTGCTCTTCCTCCATTACCATAAGATACTCTGCTTTACAGGATCCCCACATCACTGATGAGATCTCGTGTGCACATCTGTCAGGCCACATGAGTGGGTTGTGGAGGAGATTCCATAAATCCATGCAGAGGGACAAGGACTCTGATCATGTCTCATATCCCATCAGGGGAGACAGTGCCAGGGTGCTATGGGACCCAACCCAGCCCTGTGCCCCGAGAGACTCGTGGGAGCAAAGGGGATCAAAAAGTGTTTCCCATTAATTCCCAGAGTCCTCAGTTTCTTTGACACACCAAAACGTGCATCTTGTGGTTCACAGCCTTTACTAAGAACTTGATATGTGGCTTGTAAGGCCAGAAAGTTTGGCTATTCCTGGGTGCACACATTTTCTTATCACATATTTGGGAGGGTCTGTGCACTCTCTTAGTGAAAACAGATCTGCACACAGATATAAATCCATGTATTGGAAAGCAGGGAGACAGATGGCCTCTATTACTCCATGTAACCAAACACAGGATGCAGATGATCTGAAACAATTAGAATGGGAGTTTTCCTATCCGAGAGTTTTAAAGAGATTTTCATTCATCATATGCTTAGTGGCATGGCTCTAGCTTCAAGGACCTATCTGAGGCAGAGATTTTAAAATATTAATAATAAAGCTTTTCTTTTCACTGTAACATTATGATTGTGAAGTGTTAGTTTGCATGAGCCCTTAACACCAAAAGCAACTGATAAGCATCACCCCAAATCCTGTGAGTTCCCCTTTTTCAGGGGAGTAATGAGAGTGTTTCTCCACTTCCTTCGTGCCAAACCCACCTTAATTTTTAGGAACAGTTCAGCAAACACTTATCTGGCACACTCCTTTCCAATGACCTTTGCCAGCTCATCTTGGTCCAGCAGCGATGGAGCAGGGAAGGCTCCTGTTTTCAGGCCTAATTATGTGGGAGGAATTGACCTGTTCCAAGGAAGCTAGGAGAATGTTTGTTTGGCAGGTGTGTGTGTGCTAGCTTTACCCCATCCACTGAGGCTGCTCAGCTGTCTGGAATGCTCCTTGCCTGCATTGAGGGGATTACTGGGCAGGGGGAAGGTTTTTATCCTATAAACACAGCTGATCATATGGAGCAACCACTTCTCAGCACCACCTTATAAGACAAAGGGATGAGCTGGGAAGAGATCATCTGAAAGAGGGACCTAGAGAATCAGAATCCTTAAATCCATATTTAGTTCCTGAGCTGATTTTCTCATAAGTGTTGCTTCTGAGTAACTCCTCCTATGTAGCAGAAGTCGCTGTGAAAAGAAAACCAGTGTATGTGCACACCATGTATCATAAATCACTTCATCATACACTGAAGCATAGCCAGTCCTGCGTGAAAACCAGGCAGATGTTTAACATGCCATGGCACAGCAGCTCCCCAGAATAGATTTCAGTGGGGCAGGAAGAGCACCACAAAACTGCAAAGAAAGATTGAGTTAGGCGAGACGTAATTACCAAACCTGGACTATGTCCAGGACATTGGGGCAAACCCTCCTGCCTCTGCAAATTTGATTTTAACAACTTTTATTTTAAACACCTGATAGTCATATTTCTTGCCAAGTGAACAGATTGCTGAGAGAGGCAGCATTTCCTAAATAGAAAAGAATCCTTCGAAAATTAAGAAAGAAAAAAAACCCAAGAGCTTCCTCCTATAAGATTTGTGACACCCCAGTGGGAAATAATTAACTATCCACTGCAAAAACATATTTTCTGGGTTGTAGGTCAGCTTAACTTATAGCACCCCAAAACTCAGGCCAATATTTTGTGCGTGGAAGTGATGAATTGTAGAAAGTGAAACCACATAGGGGCATCAGCAGAGGGAATCCAGGTCAGAGCAGTTCAGAAAAAAACAAGATGAACCTGCCTAAAATAAGAAGAAAACTCAGCTTACTTTGCTATTGAAACATATTTGTGCACCAGCATTTATTGATGACATTGCAAATATGCACCTCTGACAACCAAATAGTTCGACACACCAGGTTGCTTATGTGGAATTCAAATGTTTCTACAGCCCTGCAATAAAACAAGCAAAGCAAAATGAACACCTGAAAGAAAACTTCTTGTATAACACAGACTCTCAGGATATTGGGAGGAACACTGCTGACCTTGGCTACCCCTGAGATTTGCCTTGTGAGCAGAGCAAATCAGTTCTCACAGCAATTTGCAAGCTTTGGAATAAGCAAGTCCTGACCCTGCTTTAGCACAGGGGGATGGAGTAGGTGATTTTCTGGGTTCCCTTCCAGCCAGAAATTTCTGTGATATTAGGGCCAACCCCCAAAACCTATAAATCAGGTTCCAAAAGATAATGGAAAAATAATAAAGCATCTACTACTACAAGTTGTTAGGTGCTGCAGGAAGCCGATGCTACACTGCAGAAGGGTGCCCCATAATAGTTTTCAGACAAGTGACTGTAAATAGAAGAAGTTGTACTTGCATCACCCTGAAGTAACTAGAAGCACATGGAGAATCTATTTTCCTGGCTTTTTCACCCAAGTGAAACAACCTTCTCCCGTTGCTGCTGAAAGGAATTTAATGAAATAATCTATATGTGAGATTATTTCCATGTTTGCACAAAACATGAAACAAGTGTTTGGGACTTGCTCTGTCCCATTTTCAGGCTCTCGTTGTGTTGCACATGGGACACATTTACCTCAGATGGAAAAAATCTGCAGCATTGATTTCCCTGCTGTATGTGCTGCTCACACCAGGGTGGTGGATACCACTGTAAGAGCAGAGCCTGAGCTGTGGCTGCTGAGCACATGGCCCTGAGTCACACAGGAGCTTCAATTCCCAAAGGGGAACAGGAGGGCTCAGGCAGGTGTAGCTGCACCCGTGTGCCAGCCTGCTTAGGATGCTGCAGGCTGCAGCCTCCTGCTGTGCAATCCTCACACCAGACCTTACACCAGCACTGCCACCCTGTCCTGAATACCCCGAGTCTGAACACAGCCACCATGAGAAAGTGCCACTTTGGGGTTTAGGGGCTGGCCAAAAAAGCCCTGCAGCCAACCAAAGTCAGGGGTCAGCCCTCAACAGCTTTGTTGTGGGGTTGGCTTGGCATGTCCACGGCAGCTGATGCCCAGGGAATGCAGCAGACCCAAGCTTTCGTGTATTCCATTATTAATTAGCTCTGCTGCCTCATTTCAAGAATGGGAGTGTTTACACTCACTATCAAAAAAAGTAGTAGTATTATTATAGCTTTGCTACATACTGGCCTGTTCCCAAGTGCACACTGTTAAGCAAGAAAGTACAATTCACAAGTTGAACCAAATAGCAATTTTTTCCATGTTTCACTGTTTCTCCAGCAGCCTGGGAACAAAACACAGATACACTTTATCCACCCTGCTGGTGATGAAGCTCAGACACTCATCAGATGTTTGTTGTTATTTTTAGCCATGACACAGAGAAAACAGCAGAAAACATTTTTCTTTCCCTTTTAAAACCCTTGTATGTAGAAAGGAGGCAATGGCTTTACACAGCTATTTGCCCATTACACAGCTGCTTGTCCATATTTTCTGAGCAGAGTAATGAAAAGGGCCAGAGCAAAACTTCAGCTTCAGTTCTCCTCTGGTGTAAATCAAGACAATTTCACCACAGACCAGTGGAGCTGTCAGATAGTGCACACCAGGACAGGGTTAGGCCCTCTGATAAAAGTGTAAGAGACTAATTGCAAACACTGGGATGAAAACAGAATTTCTCTCTTCTTTTGTGTTACCTTATATCCTCACCTCTGATATTCTGTCTCTTCTAGAGCTATTAATGAATTGGGGTTTTTTAATGCAAAAATTACTTTAATGAATTGGCAAGCAGAAAGACATCACCTTCTCTAACCAGCAGGAAACCCTTCTCTACCCTAGCCCTGAGCTCTCAGTCACCACTACAGCTGAGGTTGTCTATAAACGTGGACAGGCCCAGTGTCCAGCCATGGTCTGCACCTTGCAGTCTCAGCACACTGAAATTCCAGTCTAAGCCCATTAACTGCATTGGTATCCTAAACCTGTGTTATTGGTGACTTAAACAATTGATTTACTAATTCCTATGACACTTCAGTGTCCTGATTTCAAACCATTTAAGGAGATAATTCCTTTTAAATATAGGCTTAAGCACTGAGGTGTTTTGGAATGAATATGAAAAACAAAAATACCTTTCTTGTTTTTTGGGACAGCAGTGCATTGAGTCATTATTTTTTCCTAAGAAACAGAAGCATTCCTTTTTCACTTTAAAGACTTCATGATAACCTCATGCATGGCTGACTTTAGGGCTTTTGTGCCCAGCTCATATCATCCCAGTCAGAAAGTAATTCTGCAATTAACCCTGTATTAATAAAAAGCACAAAATGACAACTAATCTCCCTCATTTCTTACATGCAGCAGATATTTCAAACCACTGTGGACAAATCCATGGGTGAATCTTAGCTTTCCCTGTGCAAACTGACAGAGGAACAGCACAGCCCAAATTAAGGGCTGATTTTGGCCCAGCTAGTAAAAGGAAAGACTTGAAAGAGATGGGAATATACCTGCAAATTTTCCACATAACATGTAAGTTAAACAACCCAATTCTTGAGTGTGGGGCAGACATACAGGGCTAAAATGGCTGCTGATATAAAGGAAAATGCTCCCAAATAATTTCACCTTTGTCCATTTACATAATTTACATTGACGCCCAATGCCCTTAAGAGCTACAAACACAAAATGCTGTACCTGAAAAAAAAAAATCACAGAAAGGGCTGGGAAATTTTTATTCAGTGTGCCAAACCCATAAAGCTGTGATGGTGAAACTTAGTAAGTTGTCCCTGCTAAATCCAAAATAGAGGGTGTGTAAGCATGTGACAATAGGAAAGGTCCCAGCTGTATAGTGACTTGTCCAAGCAATTTATTACACATATACAGTTGTTTTGACTGGGTACCACTTTCTCATGAATGATGATTTTAAATGCACGTTCACCTGGTAGTCTTAGGCAATTTCTGTAGTGTCCAAATTTGTTAAGGCAAAAAATTTCTCACCAAAGGGATTCCAGCTGATTAGGCCTGACCCCATTCCAATGTGCATATTTTCTGTTGTCACTGCTGCTGTCAGTATCACACCTCTGTGGGATGCCCCTAAGTGTCCACAGCCTGCACACCCAGTTTTTGAAGGCAGGGGAAGCTGGGCAGATGTTTCCAATCTCTCCTTGCTTTCAAGAAGTTGACTTCTTTGCAACAGCTTGCATATTCGTTCTGACTTGCTTCTTTACTGAGTAGTAACCTGGAAAATGCACAAACAGAATTAGGGTAGGACACGGAAAACAGCTGCTTTTCAAGAAATCTCTCAAATCTAGTTTTCGTGTTGAGGAAATAATTTTGACTTCTCTACAGCCCCTGAATGAACAAAAC
This sequence comes from Anomalospiza imberbis, assembly GCF_031753505.1. Taxonomy (NCBI): domain Eukaryota; kingdom Metazoa; phylum Chordata; class Aves; order Passeriformes; family Viduidae; genus Anomalospiza; species Anomalospiza imberbis. Next base: position 66,286,847 of record NC_089685.1, read on the forward strand.
ATATACCTTTAGCATGTCCCACATAAAGTTATGTAATACCAAGCAAAACAAAGGACATGTGCTGGCCTTTATCCAGTTGAGATCAAAAGCCTTTGGACCTTCTTATGCAAGATGAGCAATGCAACATTTCACTCCAGCACTGAGATCCACTGCTGCAATGCTTTCCTGGCAGAAATGGGGCTGGGGTTTTTTTCCTCCTTAAAAGTAACAAAAAATATGCTGCAAAACAATATCAGAAGAACTATGTATATGTGGTACTTTATTTCTGCTTGTTAGGTCAAACTGCAAATTCAAGGGCTGCATAGAAGCTTCCACTATCACTGAGTTATAACTAATTCCTTGCTCACAGACTATGAACTGCGGCTCATAGGGAGAACATCCTATGCATTTTCATCTGTATGTGCATCTGAATCTTTGTTTCAGGTGCAAACTTAAGTCATCCTTAACTACAGAAATGTGATTATAACATAGGAGTTCCCCTATGAGTTCCTTCTCTGCTTCCCAATCTTGCACAAAAAAAACCCGTCAACATACTTTTTTCAGGTCATAGGGCAGAATTAGCTGAAATGGAAGGTAGGTGAGTATTTATCTTTAGAGTTCATGGGGTTTACCTGGTATAAATTGTTTATATTCATAGCAATACATTTGTTTCAATTTCAGTTCAGGATGATATTTAAAACTGAGCTTTCTACACTGTCAAATTGGCAACAGCTATCAGGTCCTCTCAGCATGAAGTCTTGCATTCATTTCAAAGCAGAACATTACTGGCATAATGACTGGAATTCTGTAGGCTTTAACTGCCAAGTTTGTGCAGAGAGATTCCTGCAGCAAACTTCCTTCAGCATGTGTCTGCATTGCATAGTGGTACCTGAACTAGCCCTAAGTCAAATTTCTGGAGCAGGATGTGATCCCTGCACTGTTAACTCTGTTAACTTAGCTTGGCAAGTTAACTTAGTTTGGTAAGTTAGCTCTGTTAAATTAGCTTGGTAGAAAAGCTAATCCTGCTATTACCATAGCCCTCTGTAGTCTCTTGGTGGAGCAGTAAGGAAAAAAAAATCTAAATTACCGAATGTGATCTTTACTATTTATTTCTTCCATTTAAAAGGCTTCTCTATAGCTAACCTTCATTTTGTTTTGGGGAAAGAAATGCATTAACGATTATGATTAGCAGATGAAATTCAGAAAAGACTGAAAGAGTTGGTATTCTCATTTCTGCCAGTGAAGAATCTTAGCAAGAGCCCAACAGCTCAGGTGCCCACAGGAGGGAGCCTGATTTCAAAACTGAGCAGCCAGGAGGATGCAGGTTCCCCAGAGCTATGTTTGGATGATGTAGCCTCCATTTAAAATGCCACACAGAGTCCATGGGAATTGTCTGGTTTGCCTGAGGAACCCCAAAGAGTACTTGCACTGGCATAAATAAGTGAAGGTGCTGGAGCCTGTCAGAAGGAAAGCCTGGCTAGAGAGACCCGTGAGGGAAAGCTTTCTGTTGTTCAGATAAACCCGCCCAAATAGCTGCTTTTCTTTCTCCCTAGCCATCTTGCATGGACTCTGTGATTGACAGGTAAGACAGCCTAATGAAAACACAGGATTTTACCAATTTTCTCTTTGACTCTTAGCAGAGGAGGCAAGGATTTATGAATGTCTCCCAGGAGAGCCAAGGTCTAAATGTAACAGCCAGAGGCAAGCCACAAACGTTGGAAGAGAAGAGCTGGCATGGAGCACCAACCTTGCCAGTGTTAGGGGGAAAAAAAAGGAAAAAGGGAAAAAGGGAGAAAAGGAAAAAAGCCTGCATTGGATGGCTTTTTGAATTTGAGACCCTCCCAGAAAACAGAGCAGAACCATTCTGGCTCCACATCAAAAAGGAGCAAATGGAGATGGAATGTATCTATATAAAAGGGTTGGGAAGTAGAAGGAAAAGCCTACTTTTGTACTGGTTGTCTCTCTGCATGACTGAGGAGTCAAAAACAGCAGTAAAAACTCTGCTTCTTCCATTCTGGAGGCTCCAATGTCCACAAAACCCCATGGCCGGGTTCTAACATATCGATATTTATTTATTACTGCTTTTGGTAGCCTAAATTAAAAGCACGTTGTTGATGTCAATGTAATGTGTTACAGTGTTCTTGTTGACCAGAGCAGAACACAGATAACCAGGATCAAATCCAGCCTCAGATCCTAATCCCAAAGCAACGTTCCCTTATGGGATGGCAGAAGGTAAGCAAAGGGGTGGAAGCATAGGGTCAGATCCTGTCTGTAGGTGTGACTTTCCCTGCCTCAGTTTTGCCTGAATTACTTCAGTTGTGCCCAGAGGGACAGGGTGACACCGGAGGGAAACATCTCTGGCCGGCAGTGAGAAGGAACTGTGCTTTGTGAGAGAGAAGGATTAAGAGGCCTCGTCTCCAAAAGAGAAGGCTGCAAATGATTTTCCTGGCTCGTCTTGCACACCTACAGTCCTTGGGGACAAAAGGACTGGTTGCTAGACTAAAGTACTTTCTCTTATGAAAACACATGTGAAAAAGTGTTAAATTGTGCAGTGTGGTATTTTGGTTTCTACAGCCCCTGATGAAATGTTTCTTGCCTGGGGAAAACGGAGAGGAAGAAAAATATCCCCTGGAAATATCTGCATAGTTTACTCCCACACACCTAGTGAGAGATTTACAATTAAACAACAGTTCCCCTGAAACCATCACCACATTGTGCTCTGAATTACACTTTTGTACTCCTACCTGCAAATTATACTGTTAATTAGTTAATGGTTGTAAAGTGCTTTGGAGATGAAAAGAGCACTCATTAAATACCATTGTTCTGCTTTCCAGTGTGCAATGTTCCAGTCTTCATTAATCTCCAACCTTTTCCCCAACCTCTTGCTAGCAATTAAGTTTCATATTCTCAAGTAGCAAATTAGTCTGAGATATACATCACAGTTCAGAATGTGTTTCCTGAAACTTTTACTTCAATTGTATTCTAGAAAATTTCAAGCTGGTGTCTTACATGAAATTCCCAAATGAAAATCCTTGATCTATGTCTTCAAAACCTCCCTTTGGATAAACCAAAACTTGCTTTCCTTTCCTTGTCCTTTCTTATAGACAAGGGAAATCTAATATATGGGATGAGATTTTTCAAAGAAGTTCAAACCCCACTGAGAAGAGCAAACAAGGGTCCAGATGCTCAGAAGAGCTCAGCATGCAGAATACTGGGAACTAAAGCTTTTTTCATAGTACTGAAACCCACTCCTGGCAGCATAGCCTGGTGAGAGGCATTTGAAAACTTAGTCCCTTCTGCCACCCAGCCAAATTTAAGATCAATTTGCCCTTAAAATTCCTGGATGCCTTCACTGAATATAATATCCAAGCTGAAGTTAGCAGGAGACCTGGCTGCTTTCTCTAGTTTCTGCTTTAGATGGCTGAACTGTGCTCCTTGCTGTACTTGGGAAAAGACGCCCACAGCCAAACCTACAGGCAAGGCAAAAAAGCCAAAAAGGAAGTGAAAAATGTCATTTAAGGTAGAGCAGCAAAAGACAGCACAGAAATCATACCTGGAGAAAACAACCATGACTATCACCTTAAACAAGGGAAAGGGCCTGAAAAAAAAGACTTCCATGACAACAAAGTCTGATGGTCACCAGTAAAGTACAGAAGACAGGTTTAATTTACAATTGAGGTGGTATCTCTGTTCTGACTGCTTTTACCACAATTTATTTTGCTGTGTCAGCCAAGATGGAAATTGAAGATGATCTGTGCAGTCACCTGATTCTTGCCTGGTATTTTCATTCCCTTTTCTTTTAAGCAAATATTGCCTGAGAATTGGTCACAGTCAGCTGCCTTTCCTACAATGGCAAATCCCATGCAAACAACTAGTAGGTGGATTTCCTGTTTCCCAGAGGCTGCCATGAGGACGGAAGAGATGAAGTTTTTACCTGCTCTGGCAGGTAAGGTGGGTACATGGCAAGACAGAGAAAATACAGGCATTTTGCAGGTTTCATAGAGCAGAAAGGCATAGATATACCAAACACATTCACATACTAATTCCTGCTCCAGATCTTCAGTTTCTGGAAGAGTAAAAAAATATATCTTAAAGGTCATTAAATTATTTCTCTCTCTTTGGATCCACAAAATTCAGCCCCTGCTCACAAGGAGTGGATAGTCTAAAAAAAAAGAAATCTCAGAGAAATATTAGCAAACAGCCAAATTACAGATTTGTTGTGCTACTGAATTCTAAAGGGCATAAAGAGTCTGGGAACAGAGCTGAGAGCTATTCACTGGTGATTTGTTTCCAGACCATGCAGTCAGGCAGAGTTCCAGCAGAACCTGAAGCTTCAGCTTTGGTCTTCAAAGGGAGCTCCAGCCACAGCAAACACAAATCCAGGTGTGGCTGGAATAATCACCACCCCATGTTATCTTTGCAGGGTTATATCTCGTCCGTCTGAGCTCTGGGGATACCCTTACAATCCCACACCAAGTGCCTACTCTGAGAACGTCTCTCGGATGTTTTGGTATCAAGAGCTTGTTAGGGACAGGGCAGTGCTGGCACTTAGGTGGTTCTGCACAGAAAACTGCCACAGAAAACTCAGATGTGAGGGATGGGGCTCCTCCTCCTAGGTGGAAGCCAAGTGTCAGTTCTGCAGCTGATGACACTGATTGCACACCTAAGCAGGAGGTCCTAAGAGGTGGACTGGCTCTTGCATCATTTATAAATCTAATTCCCTGCCCTTAGTGGCTCTGAACCAGCATCCTGCAAACACATGGCCCACAGGAAATTTAGAGAGGGGCAGATCTGGGTCATCCTTCTGGTACCTGGGTTGATTTCCAAATATTACTTGTGGTTCTTTGTAGGCAGCTGGAGCTCTAGAAAGGAAAAGAGAGTGTGAGACACCATCTGGGACTGACCATGAGGTGTGATGGGACTGCAGTGGCTCCTGGGCCCCAGCCAGGTCCCAGTGGTGATTCTGCATCCTTCTGTGTGGTTCCACCTGCTCATTCAGCATGTGAATGCTCCTGCCCACAGAAGCAAAGCTGGCAGGAGCCCACAGGATGTTCCTCACACCCTGCAGGGCCTAGGAAAGGTGGAAAAGCACAAGGATAATCCTCTAGGTGGCATCCAGAGACTCCAAACTTCACAGAGAACTCTTGCTGGGGCTGCGCACAGCCTTGCCTTTCACCATCGGATCCTTGGCACACCTCCGATGCTTCTTCACCCCGTGCCAAGCCCTCGGCAGCTTAAACTGAGCTCATTCTGAGGCAATCAGCTCTTAGGAAACGGTAAGAGCTAAGGAAAGGTGCTTTACAGAAAACTCCGTGTTAGAAATTTTCCTCATTCGTGGGAGGAACTGATTGAAATCAGTGAATCAGGGTTGGGAGGAAAGGAGGTGTTTATCAAACAGTTATGGCCTTTCCTATTAGCACACTTTAATAACACATGGGGATGAAGTAGAAAAGACCTTGTTTTGCTCTGTTAGTGATTATGTCTATTCCAGCACAGCTTGTGAATCCAGTGAATTGTCTTTAACACTACCTAATTCCAGGTGTTTCAAAAGAAGATAAAATGCTTGCAGAGAGGATAATTACAGAACAACCTTTCCCTATGGAAAGTTTCCTCCTAATCTGCTTATTTATGTCATCAATCACAAAGGTTCTAACTCCTCTAAACTTACATCATGTGCATATAATGCCTATTGTCACTGCCATTATTTACGGTCGCATCCAGGGTGAAACCATGGCCCTACAGAGTCAGTGCAAGTTCACTGCAGCAGAACCAGGATGTGGTTCCTCACTTTTTTCAGGACTCTTTCCATGTCTGGGCTCCAAAGCTGCACTGTCACTATTCCAACAGCTTCGTCTGGGTTGCGTGGGTGTATTAAAACATCTGTAAAACGAGACCAAAGTGTTTCTGAAATGAAAAGGCTTTACTGGTGGGGTCCTTTCTTTCTCAGCCCATGATTTCTGTGCAACCTAAGAGCATGCTGTCAGGTGAACTCTGTGGATTGAGATATGAACAGGTTAATAATGAAAACAGGATAATATCTACTACTATTACTTGTAGTAATGCAAGTGAGAGATAAAAAAAACCCAAAGGAAACAAGTAATTCCCAGAACAGTTGCTCCCCACTTGCTGATTGATGTCCAGCCCGTCCCAGAGCAGAGGTGGCTCCTGGTCAACTCCTACCAGTTGCTGCACTGACCATGAGGTTCTGTAGTGTGGAACATCCCTTTGGTCAGTTCAGGTCACCGTCCTGGCCATGCTCCATCCCAGCTCCTTGTGTCCTACTCACTGGCAGAGCATGAGACACTGAGAAGTCCTTGATTGCAGAGAGCACTGCTCAGCACCAACAAAAACGTCCTTGTGTTATCAACATTCTTCTCATCCTGAATCCAAACCACACCACTGTACCAGCTACTAGGGAGAAAATTAACTCCATCCCAGCCAAAATCAGGGCAATATCTACCCCTTCTTCCATGGCATTTAAGTCATTCCAGCTCCCACACTTCCCAATACCTGATTATCTTTCCTGTCTTTTGGTATGTGTGTGTGTATATATATATATATATATATATATATATATATATATATATGTATATGTAAACCCACACAGAATGTGGTAAAATTCCCACATTCCCTCAGTCATGGACCTCACCTATAACAGTCCATTAAGTTCATTTAATCCTTAGTTCATAACTTGGGGATCCATCTGTCGTAACATTCTTTCAGGACAGGAAATATGGTGCTGAGCATCTTAACAGCTTTCCCTCCACTGCAGATGGAAAGAAAGGTGCTGAGAGTATTTTTGTGGATTTTAGTGGCACCTTGGCCGAGATTATGGAGGGTCTGGACAAGCTGAGGTGTTCCAGGGGCACCAAAGCCCCTCTGGGTGTGGTTGTCTAAGCCAGGCTTGAGTGCCTGGAGATGCTGGTGATGACCCTTGTGGTGTGCGCATGGGGCGAGTTCACATTCTATGCCAGTGGAGGAATGAAGAAGGTGCTGCTGTGATGGACTGATTCATTGACAGTCATGGCCAGATTTGGTCACAAACAGAACCCCAGGATGGGTCAAGTTGGAAGGGACCAGAGTGGGTCATCTAGACCAACATCCCTGCTCAAGCAGGGTCATCCTAGAGCACACAGACATTTTTATATTATCATAATCAACATTATATATTTACCTGAGTTTTAGTAATCTTAAACATTTCTTCAGAAGTGAAGTGTTTTCCTGTTTTAATTTCTATGTTGCTCTCAGCAGACTTGTGAGGCAGGCTGAATAATGCCTTTGTGGGAAGGTAGGACTGTATTATTTATTCCATTTTTCAGGTTAGTATACACAGGCACACTTGGGCAGGGGTTTTGTTAGCACTGCAGGGGGGGTTCTGCCTTTGGAGTTTTGATTTCTGAATTTGAAAGGGCTGCTTTTTTTTAATTCTTCTCTGTTCCTGTACTGTCCAAGAGCAGAAAAATAGTGAAAAGCTGGAAAAATGCAACAATGTTCCTCATTTTAAAGCAGGAAGAAAACTAGCATTAATGATCATAAAGATGAAGATCTCAACTGAGAAAGGCATAAAATCATTAATTCCATGAGACATGACTGTTGCTAAATTCAGACAGCAGAGCCCTTTTCTCCATCTTCCTCCACCCCCAATGATAAGACTGACACCATACTTTCATATTATATCCCTTGGTATCCCCCCTGCAAAGGCAGAGGCCAAAACATTGTTTTACATCTCCCACTTCCAAAACATCTTTAAACTCTTGTGGGGAAAACTGGACATGGAACGGGGAGACCCTTTTTGCTCCATCTGTGCTACAGGTGCTCCTGTGCAAATCCAGCATTTCAGTGCAGGGGCTGCAGAAAGGGAGCCTTCTTTTTTAAGATAATGGTAATTTCAGGTGTTAAGAAAACCTGTCTCTATCTTCATTGTTACATTTTGCAAAGTGTTTTCAGGCTGTTCCTTTGTCAAATGACAAACTATGAAACCATGTGTTTTGCTGGCAACAATTGTTTTTCTTGTAGTCAAAGTAATTTCCTATGGAAGTAGCAATGTTAGGACTCAAGTTTGTTTCACAGAAAATGGGACTCTTTTCAAACACAATTCTGTATTTTTTTACTGAATTTTTTCTTTTAGAAAGCTCAAATTAATAATACAGTTTCTGGCATTGCTGTGTGTAAGCACGTGCCTTATCTTAGGCATGTGGAGGTATTTGTGCCAAATGCTATGAATCATCTTCTTAGCCATTTTCAATCATGATCTGAGGTTTCACAAGATTTATAAAGGCAATCCATGTTCAGGCACCACCTCATCTGCAAGGTTCTGCTCTTGGTTTGCAATGTGCTTTTTACAGTGGATCACTCCCTACAGGACTATTACCTGAGCTAGGATTGTCATCCATTCTGAATGTCTGGAATCACTCATGCTTTGATATCTCTTGCTTTTGATTTGACACACAGCTACTGCTTTACAGTTCATGGCAGTGGGGAGGACAAGGGGAGGAAGCAAGGGCTTGCAGCAGAAAGGCTGTATGGATGTGTCTCTCTTCAAGTCACACCAGTTGCTTCCTTCATGCCCTTTGATCCATTGGGATTGTCACTTTGACATGTGATGCTGCCTTCATAGTTCTAGATGGGAAATGTAGACTAAGAAAGGCAGGGGCACCAACACAGTAGGTCTTTATAAACACCCTTTTTTCTCTTTAGTTTTGTCTGGGTAGAGTTTTGCAGCTTCCTATTTCTTACACCAATAAGATTTAAATGATAATTAAAAAGTACAGTGTTTTTATTCCTGGATATGATGTGACAACTCAGACCAAAACCCAAAGAAAAATGAAGAAAGATGGCAGGTTTGGTGCGAAGGGATTGTTAACCCAAGGCAAGTGTGATAAATGTGAAGAGAGACAGCTAGGTTATTCTATCAGTTCTGGTCTCTGTGCAAAGCTAAAGGCTTGTATATTCTGTAACTTGTAGCCTTTATGAAGTGCCAGTGAACCAAAAGACAAATTGCTGCATGACGCCAGCGCTTTCTAATAGTGTGTGTCTTGAAAAATGGTACTGAGCGAGTTCCTATTTTCAATTAACTCTATAAGTGAAAAGATAAATGGAGACAGAGGAATCACCACTCCATTACCTGTTCACTGGAGATTAATTTTCAAATAGGCTTAAGAGTATTGACTATAACATAAACCCCAGATATAAACACAGGAAAAATTAGAGGCTAGGCAATCTTTCACACTCCATTTATCCTCCTGCACTTAAAACTCAGTCTAAAACCTCTAAGATTTTGAGGAAATCGAACTTTCTCCTCCCCGCACCCACCCCAGAAACAGATTCCCCATTAGTCTTCATAACTGCAATGTTCTTCACCTATTGAAACCAAGCTACTTTTGCCTTCTGAAGAGTGTGTGATTTAGTTAGCCAATAGAAAATATAGCTAAGTCTATTTCTGAGCAAGTATACCCCATTTTGGGGATGCTGCAGTTACTTGGCCTTTTGCCTGTTGCAAGATCCCTGAACAAATACTGAAAGAGAAATGGGTATAAAACAAAGCGAAAGGTTGTAGCTATAAATATCAAAAATATTTTTGTAGATGTAATAGAAATGCTAATGCAGGGAAAGCATGCACTGCATGGAGTGGAGGAAAAATGCACGCTCATGTGGAGGGGTGGTAAATGTAAAAGCACAGCCTTTGTTTTGGGAGGGAGGTGGAAAAAGCCCTCATTGAACCTGCCCTGCACTCCCTGGCAGGACAGATGAGATCCAGGAAAACAAAGGCAAAGTTCTCTTCTGCCCATGGATACAGGGCTTCCCTGGGAGTGTTTGAAGGGGATGATTGGAGCTGCTCAGTGCCACCTTTGAAACAAACTTTGGCCCTCAGTCCTTGAGCAGCAAAATTCAGCCACTCTTGCCTTGTGGTCAAGTGGTCACTCTTGCTGGTCAGCTTTTTCTCAAGTGACAATCAGCAAGACTACATAAAAAAAACTGTGTAAATTGATAGTGTTCTTGTGGAGAGGAGTTCTTGAGCTATTTATTGCAATTCCATCTGTCTTCATTCACTCCTGTGCAGAGATGTCAAAGGTGTGAACAGGAGATGGAAACACAGTGGTTCTGAGCTTTTGCTTTTCTTCTTCTCCTTTTTGGACAGCAGGAGCTCTAGTTGCCCTATAGTCCAGGCTTTTTCTGCTGAGCACAACATGGAAAGGGGTGTGCAACCTCCCAGCCACTGCCAGATGACAAAGCATGTGTGTCAGGAATAGATACAATACCCAAGGAGGCCGGGGCACTGGCATGACCCATTGCTCCTCAAAGCTGGTGGATTCTGAGCCATGAGCTTAAAAGTGATTAGGGGACAACTGCCAGACCTCTTAGGCCTTGCCTCCTCAGGAGACCAGGATAAAAGGGCAGCAGGGGAATGACATCAGCTATAGCTTGCATTTTTATTTCTTTATTAAAAATACTCTTACCTTCACTTTCAATATTGTAACCTAAAATTTAACTCATTCTAATGTGGTGGAAACTACTGAGTGATGTTCACAGTGAGCTCTGCAGATACAACAACACTGAATTTATATAAATTGGTTTTGTAAAGAGAGCTTTTGGGGTATCTGCAAGTTTAAACATTATGGAGATCCAAAGAGTCTCACTAAAGCTGGACAGCTGGAAAAAAAAGCATCAAGTGGTAGGACAGAAATTTTTCCAGGCAGGCTCTGTCCCATGCTTGTCCTGCAGTGAGAGGAAGTCCACAGCTTCTGTTTGTTTCTAATACAACATTCATATTTTCCCAGAGAAGCTGGGGATGCCCCATTCTTGGAAGTGTTCAAGGCCAGGCTGGACAGGGCTCAGATCAGCCTGGTTTAATGGAAGAGGTCTCTGCCCGTAGCAGGGGGGATTGGACTAGATGATCGTCAAAGGTTCAGTCTGACTCCAACCATTCTTTTCACCTAATCTGACAGTATTTCTGGCCCTTTTTTACCCACTCTTCCAAACCTGTTAGGAACCTGAAGCATGTGGAAAGCCAGAGGGTTTCAGTCATTTTCTCTCAGATGGACACCAGTGCCACCAGTGTTCCAGAAGTGTCAGAAGTGATGAGCCTGGCTCTTAAGGATTTGAGCCCTTTGCCCACCCTCTTGCCCAGAGAGCTGTGACACACATGATCAAGGCTAAAACTGTTCATACCTTGCCTGACTAGCTGGATGCCACTAGAGTAGAGTACATGACTGAGCTCTATTTGCCTTCTGAACTGGCACTTTAATTTGGGGGCATTTCCTTTATTCAGCTGCCAGTTTTCACAAAACCTGTGAAAACATAATTTTTTAAAATGCTTTTTTTTTCCTTACACCTAATGTGCCAAAGCTGTGTGGGGATGTTTGGGGTTGGTGAGGATAAATTTCACTGGCTGTTCAGCTGTGATCCTGGATTTGTAAGACCAAATTGTGCTTGGCCAAAGTTACCTGTAATCACACAAATGAGCCTATCTAAACCTCATGAAATATATTTTCTACAACCTCAAGAGCTAAATAGATTTCTAGTTAAATTATAATTAAGATGCTGCATAGGGCATCTTGGGCCAGCACTAATGCTCTGAATGAGGTTTTTAAGTGATAAGGGGATAAGGATACTTGGTGTGCACACAGCCAATGTCCTATAGCAATTTCTCCTCTGATCTAAAACTCTGAGAAATGTTCTCATCTTAGTTGTTGTCCTGGAATTACATGTTTTTCTACTTGCTAAACATAGTGCCCAAAAGGGAAGGATTGGTGTTTATTACATACATTAAAAACATGATTTCTTAGAACCCATGCGATCTGGGTTCAAAGTTTTTGGTCAGTGTTTTTAGATCTGTTTGTCTTTATGTCTGCACTTAAGAGGGGGCCATATTTTAGCAGAGTGGATGTGGTATTTCTCACAGACTGAGTTTCTGCTAAAAGGGCTGGTTTTTTTTGTGAGATGGAGTGAAATGTGCCATATAAACATAGGAAGCAGCCTTAACCCAAGAGACACTCTAGTTTGGAGCCTGTACTGCACTCCTTGATTAGGCCTTCGAGGGACTTGGAAATGAAACAGAATTCCTCAAAGCTGGTGTGGATAGCATGGGCAGAAAAGGGCATAAAGGGAGAGAAGCACACGGTGAAGCATGACCTTCACCATGCATCATGGAGAAGCATGGTGACCTGCCTTCTTGTACAAGCTACAAACTCTGACAGGCAGAAGAGATCCTGCATGGTCACCTGAGTCTGACAGGAAGGTAGGGAGTTCCCACTGCAGTTCTCATTTTTGGCTAGCCAGAATAATTACAATTTCTGTAGCATCCCTACCATGGAAACAGCCCCATGTCTGCCAAGTTACTGGAGAACGACCTGTCGTTCTCAGAGATCATAGACTCATAGGATCAGAATGTTAAGGAATGGAAGGGACCTTGAAGATCATCCAGTCACAACCCCCTGCAATGTGCAGGGATACCTCCCACTATCCCAGG